>NC_047658.1:29048552-29354273 GCF_011762505.2 Arvicanthis niloticus | reverse complement strand
AAGACTTCCCCAGTAACCAGGTTTGGTGGATAGATATTCAACAATTAAATCAGTGTCAACCCAAGGCTCCTTGGACACAGGGAGTGACCAGGTACAGCAAGATGTGGCCTCACTTTTTTCTTGGTCTTGGTAGTTCGGGCCAAAGAGCTTGAGCCAGCCCTATCAAGTTCACCTGGAAAAATCCAGAAAAGTGCCATAGAAGAGCTTCAGGTTATGAATGGAAGTGGAATGGCTTAGAAAGAATTCTGAAGATTGTGGATAACTAGTAAAGTTAGGGTCTCCTAACTGTGGTATTATATCCAAAATTTATCTATGGAGGAAACAACTAATACAAGTAGATAAACATGTTCTTGTGTCTTATACTTTGCTTATGCTTGACTTTAATATCTTAGTTTCAAACTTCTGACATTTCTGACATTTGGTGAAGCACTTTCAGAGTACTTGTGGTGGTTTGAATAGGAGTAGCCCCCAAAGCCTCATGTGTTTGAATGATGGCCCACAGGGAGTGGCACTATTAGAAGGTGTCACTTTATTGGAGTGTGTGTGGCCTTGTTGGAGGAAGTGTGCCTCAAGTCTTCTTCCTGCTTCCTGAGGATCAACTCGTAGAACTCTCAGCTCCTTCTCCCAGAGCATGTCTGCCTGCACACTGTCGTGCTTCCTGCCATGGTGATAATGAACTAAACCTCTGAAACTGTAACCCAGCCCCAACTAATCTTTTGCTTTATAAGAGTTGCCATGGTCATGATATCTCTTCACAGCAATAAATCCCTAGCTAAGACATTACTTCCCTAAGGTAATCTTTGGTACCCCACTATTCATAATAGAATGATGGTTCAGAATATTGCCTTGTCCTACCCATCATCTGGAAGAGAGTTTTTGTTATATAGATGGTAGAACACTCACCTCTGAATATTTTGTAAATTTAGACATGAATTTGAGAGATGTGAGCCAACATGAAGGAGCAAGGTTGGGAATTTAGTTCACAAGGGGTACAAGGACCAGGTGCAGTTCTTAGGAGTTTTATGTCTGGTGGAAGCACAGTTGCAACACACCAAGACTGAGAAACGTCTACAATAACCTGGGTCTGTAAATGTTAAGGGGCAAGCAGCAGTATCTGTGAGGGGAGAAGCAGATGTTACCAGAAGCCATAAGGTTGCTGACTAAGAATCCCAGGTCCAAGAGTGTGTTATCTCATTATGGTTTATAGCCAGTGAGGCTATGGAGGCTCGTCAAAGATAGAGACTACTGTCTGTGTTCCAGATCTAAATGGTAAAACCATGTCATGTGGTTATGGGATTTGGAGAATTAGGGAAAGGAAATGCTTTCTCCCTCCAGGATAGTAGTGCCAGGAGATGCTACTAAAAGGGCTAAGGGAAATTAAGCATCAGAGTCCTGCTAATGTGTGGGCCCTGCATAATTGCTAATGAAATGATAAGTACTAGTACAGACAGCCTAGTAGTTGTGTGTGAGTAGTTATGGATAGAACCAACTTTTATTATTTTTATTGAAAAAAAAAAACATTATTATACAACATATTCTGATCAGGGATTCCTGTTCCCCAGTATTCTCAGATCCTTTCTACCTCCCTATGCATACAACCCCACATGCTTGCTTGTTCTCTCTCTCTCTCTCTCTCTCTCTCTCTCTCTCTCTCTCTCTCTCTCTCTTTCTCCCTCTCTCTGTAGAAAATAAACAAACCATAATAAAGAATAAAGAAAGAACACAGAAATACACACATGCACATACATACATACATACATACATACATATACACATATACACAAACACAAATTCCATAAAAACACAGAATCAGACACCATAATGTACAAGCAAAAGGCCAGTAAGATGGAAAATTCTTAAACAAATCAATATGAAACAGAAAGTATACAAAACTACTATTGAGTTCATTTTGTGTTGACATCTACTGCTGGGCAGGGGGCCTATCCCTAAGAGTGGTTTATATTCCTAGATAGACTCCACTGAAGAGATATAATTTTTCATTGGCAAATGAATGTCAATTGGAAATGCCTTCCTGGTTAGGGGTAGGCACTTTTGTCCACTTCCCTCTTAGCACTAGAACGCTGATTGGCTGTGCAGGCCTTGTGCATGCTGCCTGAGTCTCTATGAATTATATGTGCATCACTGCTGTTGGACCTGGATGACACTGTTTTCTTGAAGTCGTCAGTCTGCTCTGGCTCTTCGTCTTTCCACATCCTCTTCAGTGTACCTTCTTCAGCACTCATGGGAGAGTTTGATAAGACAGCCTATTTTAGGCCTGAGTGTACTGAAATCTCTCACTATCTGTGTGTTGTCAAGTTGTAGGTCTCTGTTAGTTTCTCTATCTACTGCAAGAAAAAGTTTCTTGATGATGGCTGAGTGAGGCACTGATCTATGGGTATAGAGGAATGTGATTAGAAGTTATATCATAATGAACATAAAGGACTTAAGTTCATTTAGCCGAACAAGAATATTTGGTTTTGCCCAAGCCACATGGAATATCCAATCTCAGAGAACCAAATTTTATATTGAACAGAGGGCCATCCACCTACGAGAAATTCATAGCTAGTACTAGGAACTTAAGAAAAAAAACATATGAATAGTCATCGAGTCCAGTAGGGAAGCAACTGCTATTGTTTGTTAAATGATGTACCAACTAACATATCTTACCACATTTATATATTTGTATTTGCAACAATGGGTTATTACTGCAGTCTGCATTTTTTTGTATATTTGTCTGTTTCCCATTCTTTCTCTTTTTCTTCATTTGTGTTTTACAGTAGGAAGAATACCCGAAAGCTCACCACAGCAGCCATGTTCCAGAGACGAAGATGCTAAGGAGAGGGTGTGAGGGTTCAGTATCTTACTGGATTTGGGGGAGTCAAGTTAAGACATCTATGTCACTCCCTCAATGCTTAAGTACCCTTGTAAGAGCCTGAAGATACAGGACCATTCGCAGTCACACTGACACCATCTTCAAGAGTCTGGCTAAGGCTTTTTACAAATCATCATAACTGAGATCATCATAGCTTGGCTTGTTGACTCATTTTTTTCTCTTGCAAAAAGGAGACAGAAAGAATCTGGAGACCCTCACCTGAGTATCCAGCCCTACCTTTCCCAATTGATTGGATGCAATTCTGCCTTAATTGCACATGGCCTCAGTGTTCTTTGGAAAGGTCTAGAGTATAGGTAGTAAGAATATATTATAGTGACTAGGGCAAGGGGGTCCATCTACCCAGCCATGGGGGAATCATCATCCATGCTGCATGCATATAATCCAATATGGCTGCTTTATTAAGGTCACCCATCTTCCTGCCCATAAGCCCTCACCTATTGTTCTGTAAGTAAGCCTAATAAACTCATTGGTTCCCCAGAGTAAGCTTTGGTGAAATCGTAACTTAATTTATCATTAGAATTAGAGGCAGGAGTAAATGTTGCTTATGTATCCCCTTGGAAAAGAATTTTAGCAACAACTGCAAACTGATGAGTTATTTTCTACAAAGAAGACTATTGCCAGAACGTTTTTAAAGAGAGAAAAAGGTACATGTGAATGCCCTGAGGAAGAAGAGATCATGCTGTGTGGAGGGCCATCCTAATAGGCTATGCTTCTGGGATTCCAACTCTCGCTATACCAAATACAAGTCCTGTGTCCTCATCTCCCTTGTCTAGGAGTAAGGATGAAACTACCCCATTTGTAGACAAGTTGGCAGGATCAAGAAAAAAGTGTTAACTTTCTGCCATTTTGACAAAATACCTGATACAATCAACTTCAAAGAGGGAAGTGAAAAGAGAGAAAGGAAGAGGCTGCCACATGTGATGTCAATTACTTTTTCTATGTCCCACTTGCCTCACACTTCTAATGCCTCTCAACAGTACCAAAAGCCTACATCCACACTTGTAGCACACAGGCTTTGGAGGCAATATTTAAATCTAAACTGTAGTCCCAACGAAATACAAAAGACACACATATTATTAGTATGTGCTAAGTGATGCTATCATTATTGTTACATATTTTGATATCATCTATGTTCCTCAATAAAATTAAAATGCTGCTGATTCTCTTTTTTGCTAGAATATGGAAGCATGTAGATTTTCTACCTTTATAAAATAATCTTCATTATAGTTTATCCATATAACAATGATTAATTCTAAAAGTAATCTTTAAGGATTTTATTATTTGTATGCAGTCAGACATCACAAATAGGTCCTTCAAGCAAATTTTTAGTTGTACTGTTTCAGTATAAATGACATCACACACTACATCATCTCTTATAAGATTATTTATGCAGCCGTTTTCTTGGATGACTGCTTCATATCAGACTTCCAAGTATTCTGGCTCTTACAATCTTTAACTCAGAGCATCTGGGATTCCCCATGACCTGTTCATCTTTGTAATGTGTTAAGTTGTAATTCTCTGTAATGGTGGACATACATTTATTTTTATGAGAGAAATATTTCAAAAAAATTCTTCTCTCAGTTGAATGTTCTCTCTTTCTGATTTTATACAATATATTTATGTCATAGTCTTTCATTTCCTCCAATTCCGCTTTGATTCTCCCTCTTCCCTATGCATCTATTTTTCCGTTCTTTCTCTTTCATAAAGGGGAAATCAGTGTTCTCCAATGGAATGTCACTGGGTACATCAACTATACCCAGGACAGACCTCATGCACAGGAGTAGTTAACCAATACAAAACAAATTACATAGGTTTATTTTTCTTAAATTTTCCCACTTTTTGTTTTATTTTTGCATTTTTTGACTGATTTTTTTGCCCATTTTCATTTTTCTGTTTGTTTTTGAGTTTTTGAGGGCTTTTCTAGAGAGATAGAAAGATTGTAAGTTAGGTTGATATAAGTAGGGTCAAGGAGGAGTTGAAAGAGGAATCTAGGAGGAATTGAAAGAGGAGAAAACATAATCAAATATACGGTATAAAATTTGCAATCAAAACATGAATAAATTAGAAATTTTAGTTATATCAATTGAATAAAGAAACAAAAGCATGTGTGTACATGCATGTGGGCATGCACACACACACACACACACAAAACCACGTAGTTCATTTTGTTATGTCTACCTACTCCTGAGCATGAGACCTGCTTTCTTTAATGGACTTGTTAGATTTCTATAACAGTAACAAAATATCTGAGGTAATCCATCTAAAGGAGAAAAGGAGAAAATTTTATCTTGACCCATAGTTTCAGAAAGTTCAGACCACTGCCACCTTGCCAACCACTCAGATAGACAGGACTGAGCAAAACTACACACATTCTTCATGCAGCTGGAAAACAAAGAGCAAGAAGAGGGGCTGAAGGACCAATGTTCCCCTCACAATGGCCACAGAGACTGTCTGTCCATCTAGTCAACCCTACCACCTATAAGTTTTACTATCTCTCAAAAGTAGTACAAACTGGAAACTCATTCTTTAGCATATGTCTTTAGGATTTATTTCAGATTCACACCATTACAATGGAGATTTTTTCCTTCTATTCCTCAGTTAGTGTTGGACATATTATATCACTCTACCAAAAATTATGAGTTCTTGAGTGTGGTGTGTTGACACCTTACACTTTTCTTGGTATACTGTAAGTTCACAAAAATTTATATTTATCAAAAAAAAAAATCTCCATCACCATGGAGCCAGTTTCTATGCCATATAGATTCCACCATAAATTTTACTCTGTGCAAATGAAGAAAGAAAATTACTTCTATCCTTATTTCCAAAAAGATAAGCATCTTGGATAAACATGTAAGATGGAGAACATCTTGAATAAAGCCAAGAACACTTTTCATAAGGATAGTCTCTGATCTTAGGATCAGAAGTGACCATGGATTTCCTGGTGGTACTGACTTTATCTACAGATACCCTCATGTAATGATCTGCTTCTCTGCAGCTCCTTGACACATAGACACTCGTGAGAATCCTATAGTTTTTTGACTCATGCCTCAGGATGTTCTCCTCTTGCTTCAGAATCCTGATAAGAAATGTATTCCAGTATGTTTTATGACAGCAACTTTGACAAGCTCTGGCCTGTCAAAGAACTACATCAACAACCACACTTCATGCCTACCACCACCCCACATGCTTCTGGGCCATAGTATGTGAAACCCAGGGAAACAGCAGGATGGCCACTGTGAGCTCTGTGGAGAAAGGAAATCATTTCCTTTGTCATAGCAACAGTAAGCAACATAAGCCACCTGCCTCGATGAATCATATTCAGATGGAGAAGAGGACAGAAAGCAATAAACAAAATCTCAACATTCTTAAACTGGAGAGAATGGCAGCCAAGTAAGAGGTAACTGAATAGAGTATTTGAATGTTGAGGAGAATCCTGTGCAAAATAGGCGGAGAACATGCTGTGAAGACATACAAAGTCAGAAATACCAAGACCCTGAGGTAAACACACACATTGTGCATGTGTGATATATCAGAAAGGCAACCAGGGCATAGTAAAAGATTAAGGGAAAGATGACACTGGATGTGGTCAGGACAAGGAGTTGGCAAAGAATGGAGTGGTGAGGCTTGTGAAAGGTTAGGGAACAAGAAGATTTTCTGTGCTCACTCTATATGCTGGGCAAGGAGCAGGGGAAATGAAAAGATGCCTCTAGTTCAGTTACATAGGTCCAGATGGAGACAACGAAGCTGTGGGTGAGCATGGGATTGACAAAAACCATGAGAAAGGACAGAAGCTGTGCAGATGGAGCTCGCAGCCTCTGTAGGAGTCAGCCCAGACTACAGAGGAAAGGGATCTAGGAGCCAATGGAGTGTTGTTGTAGGCACTGTACATCTACGATGTCCCAATCTCCTAGTGTTCATTTGGTACAAATCTATTACTCAGAAATGACAGTAGCTGGTCTTCCATGTGAGCCCTGTCAATTACGTGCAGGTGATATTGGAGATGAAAAAAGTGAAAAGAAAGCAAATACTGGAGCACTGTTCCCAAGCACTGACCTTGGGAAGACAGGTCAGAGGCCCCTTGCTTTTAGACCATCACATATTGCTTAATAGTAGAGTAGACACATGAGCTGGAGCCCAGCTGAGGAACTGGGCAGGGAAGCAGTACCAGGTAAGCTTCGGAGAGATCTGGCATCAGGATACAGAGTTCAGAAACACCACAGCATACAGACTAGGACCCAGGGAGGCAGGTGGAGAAGGTCATTGCCAGAGCAAAAAAATGGGGTGAGATGAGTCCTCTGAATTGGAGAAGATTCTGTTCAGTTTTGTCAGTGCTCAGCATGGTGCAGCAGAGAGAAGAGACTAACTAGAGTTGAGTCACATTTGTAGAAACAAGGAAGTGGCCAGAGGGCAGCCCAGGGGAGGATACAGTGAAACCTTTTTGATGCTCTCTTGTTTGACTGTACAGAGTCCAGGCCCAGAGAGGACTATAGGACTCTGAGCAACACAGGCTAAGAAGGAAGTAAGAAGGCCTAAAGGAGAGAAGATACAAAGGGCCGAGCAGCACTGCTAGTATACAAATCACAAGTTATCATGTGAACTCGGGAATTTCCGCTAGCCTTGAATGCAGCGCTGTTCAGGGCCGTGGCAGGAGAGATGGTCCAAAAAATGATCACAGAGGCATGAAACATAAAGGAAGGCTCAGTAAGATAACTTCCGTCAGGGATACTGAGGAACTCTTGGCCATCTCAGGGATGGGGCTAGGGTGAGTAGTGTTTGTTAGCAAGAGACAGAGTATGGCTGTTTCCACCCGTGAAGTGGTAGGAAGAAGAGGATGCTCTGTTCTAACTTGAGCACTGACTGTGTGGGCTCAGGTGCAGAGGCAAGCTATCCAGCATCCACTCAAGGGCCCTTCCCTGCAGCAGAGGCACTGCAACCACGGCACAGTCCTAAACAGGAGAGGAGACACGGAAGCCTAGATCAGAGAGGGCTGGTGCTGGTGGGGTGATGGGGAGATAGAAAGAACCTTCTAGTTGTCATCTTACTCTGGAGGGGCTGAGATAACTGGTCCAGGCACTGTGGCCCAGAAGGAAACTCTTAACATACACAAGCAGCAGGTACAATGAAAATGAACGTGGACTTATTCTTCCGTTCCACCACCCAGAAAGCTCCGCCAAGGAGGATGTGTGAGATAGCTTCAGCAGTTTCCTTAATCACTGCAGCATGCTGCTTCTCTTCCACAGAGAGCTCTAAAGTAACCCCAACCTTTAGAGATGCTACGAGGGTGAAGAAGCAAAACATGTAGAAGCCTTGGTAAGACTATATTGAAGACTAATATATATGATATATACCTAGAAGTATCAGAATGATGGGTAATACATGATATATACCTAGCACTGCCCAATACCTAGCACTGTTATTATTTTCACATACTTTTCGAATAGTCTTGGCTCACAGAAGTTTGGTAAACTGTATTCAGGAACATATATGAGATGCACATAGAATTCTATGTTTTAAAGGGATTTCAAGAACAAAGAAAAACGCCCATCACATGCCTCAAAATGATAAAATACATCTCAAAAATGCACTTAGCCATACAGCAGCCACGCAGAAAAGCAAAGTGCCCGAAGGCTGGAGGGACTGACCCTTGAAAATTCAGATGAAGTAACTTAGAAGTGGCACACAGGTGAGCTGGAGGAAGAATACCAACGTTCTCCCAGACCAGCAAGCTTTCAGCATTTTCAATTTAGAGAGCAAAGGAAGGATAAATGGAAGTCGGGATCTAGCTATTAAAGAAGCCAGAAAAGCCTAGAGAAGGCATCAAAGGGTATGGCTTGAAGCCACTGTTTCTGTGGCAAAGTCAACTATGAGTCTGGAAGGTTCTCAAATACCTCTCCAAGATCTGTGCAGAGAACAGAATGATAGGATGCTTTGCAGGAAATATTTCTTCTTGAAGCTGTCTATGCAATATGCTACATTCCAGAAGATCTAACTATGTAATATGAGTGGCACAGACACACCCAGTTGTGACAGTAAATTTTTGAGCACCAAGTCAGGAACTAGATGCATATGACAGCAGCTGCTGTTTTACAGTAAGCACACTGTAAACTAAGGGCCCTTTATCAACATTATTCTCTTACCAATAGTGATCTAATAGAATATTCTCTTGAGATAAGAACACAAATAGGAGTAAACTATAGCTATCAGCATACACACAGGATTGGTAGGATCAGACGATCTGATTCCCTTATGATTAACAGATTATTCTGGTGTGCTCATGTTGAAAGACTTTTGTTACCATATGTGAAATGGTCTCTTTGCTAATGAACATTAAAATGTCCTCTGCCTAGCATTTGGGTACTCCTTATGCAACTTCAGCATTCTGCAGATTGCTTTGAAAGTTAGACTTGCTACACTTTCCAAACACAAATCCCCAGATGCGCTGGAAACAAGCCATGGTAAGAACAAAAGCCACTGTGGAGGCTGGTTTTCAGTTGAATGGCAAGCTGAGACTACAGGAATTCCCATTCCTCCTAATCAAATACATGCAGCCTAGGCTCCACATCCACAGATCAATATTATAACTCACGGGAAGGAAACAGGAAAGCCTCATCTTCACAATGCTAAGACAATGATTGATTTTTCTCCTAAAGGCTCAGAGGGTACAAACTGCAAAACAGCTTTGAGCAACTGAATGCAACCTGCTCACCTTCTTCCCACTGAGCCAAGTTGTGTGTAAAGGCTGTGCTCTCCAAGAGCAACAAATCCACCCTCAGTGCTAAGGAAAGGGTGTCTATCAAAGTAGGTACAATAAGGATCTGCATGTTGCTTTCTGATGAGGGTGCATTCAAGTTCACCATCACTAAGAGTGCCAAAAGCTGTGGAAAACTGTCACCCGAGTCTTCCCACTGCAGTGCAGCATGACTATACCCAAGTCACTCTGTCCTCTTGCTCTGATCCATACATGCAAGAACTGATCATGGTTACACAGCTCATAGCAACAATTCAATCGACCTCATACAGTAGTGGCTTTTCAGATAGCACACCCTACAGAGTCACAGCAGTATATTAACACAACAACAGAATCATCTAATAGCGCATCTCTCACAGCTTATCACATCACTAAGCGGGATTTCATAACAACTTAGCCTCATAACTGCTTTGGAAAATAAATGCCTAGAGATCTTTGACAGTGTCCAAGGCTTCCAAATGAGTAAAATCAAATCCTACCTCTCCTGTTCCAGCCTTGAAACCTGTCAACAAATCTTGCTGGGCCTCTAGTCACAGCTTGCTTCACATCAACTAGCAAATCCTGTCAACCCTAGGGGACCCTCCAGGCTTTCCCACTACCACCTTCATCTCTACAAAAAGTACAACTCTTAAGGTCACCTGGCTCATCTTTGTATCCATCCAGCTCATAGACAAATATGAATCTTTCAGTTCTAATAGTATCATTCCTGAGCTTCTTGTTTGTTTGTTTGTTTGTTTGAAGACAGCTTTCTCTGTGTAGCCCTGACTATAAACCAGGTTAGACTTGAATTCAAGAGATACTTCTACCTCTGCTTCCTGAGACCTGGAATTAAATGCATGTGCCGCACTGCCCAGCCATTCTGAACTTCTAATAGACCTCAAAGGTCATATGGTTATGGAGCTAACCACATATCCTAGTGCTTCAGCCAGTCCTTTGTTATCCTATCAGACAGGCTGTGGATTCCAACAGATATTGTCATAGCTGGGTTTCTGTTTCTATAACTGAACACAACAGACCACGCAGCTGATAAGCTAGAAAGGTTTATTCAACTCACGGTTTTATAGGCTAGAAGTTCAAAAGCTCGCCACTTGGATTTTCCTCAGTGACTAGTGGGGCCTTCGTGACTCAAAAATATAAGAAATAGCATCACATAGTGAGTCAGGCTTGTCATCTCTGGTACTTCATTCTAATGCACCCTGAAACCCTACCCTCATGCCTTCGTTGTTCCAACTGTCTCTCAAAAACATAACTTCCCAATACCAGACACTTAGAAACTCTAGATTTAAGCATCCAACACAGGACTGTAGAAGATATCATAACAAACTCTCCCCTGCCCCTCAACTGAACAATTTCTACCTAGTAAGGTTCAGATCTGAAAGTCTGTTGCTGTTGTTTTGGTTTTGGTTTTGTCCTTTTAGGATAGCTTTCAAATTTGTTAATTAGAAAAAGGATTGCCCTCTCCAACACTCCAAGGTCTTATTTGTTTGTTTGTTTGTTTGTTTGTTTAATCTCCCAGAATATATGTCAGAATTTCAAGGTTCTTTGGTGTTTATTGCACTCCTTGATCGTGATCTTTCCTGCTGCCCTGTCAGACAGAAGCACAATGGATCTCCCTTTTCTGAGGTGGTACCCCATTAGCTCAGCAGACATCTGTAAGATTCCAGAGGCACATCCAAGCATGCTAAAGGCAGAGATTTCTCAGGACTCTAAATGGGGTTGCCATTAATCATTTTTGAATGCTGAGTCCTCAACTACACAAACCTATGCATTTCTTCCAATCACACTAAAAAATAGAAACGAGATCCCGAAATTGTCCCATAAATATCATATATGACAGTATTTCATTAAGTGATCTTTTCTGGAAGTTCTTAATCCTATATATATCAAAACAAAACAAAATGGGATTATATTCTCTTGAACACCTAATGTTAGTGCAAAGCAAGAATAAGCGAAGGGAGACTCATAACAGCTTCACACTCACATATACTAATAGAAAAAAGCATGCTGACATTGCAAAATATGTGCAATGTACTTCGCACTTACTGGTGCACAGTTCCTCGGATCATCTTCAGCTGGTGGTAACAATCTCCCCTTCTCTCCTGATGAGAGTCTTTGAGTGTTTGTATCTACTTCAAATTTCAGAACACCATTCACCATCTGTCATCCTCTATGAAGGAGCTAGCAGAACGTTCCAAATGCCAACTTAATCCCTTTATTCTTGGAGCTATATACCTCAGTGCTCCCAGACTACTGAAATTTGACACCCTGGGCCCAAGTCGCAAGCTAGATGTGAATGGGTCTGAACCACATAATCAATTGTGAATGGGTCTGAAGTACATGATCATTCCCCCTTCCATCATGTACTCACACATGCACTCTGGCAGTCAGCCCCCAAGGACCACCCTAGCAGCCCCACCAACCAGAGAATGTTATTTTCTTTGCCCTCTCCTTCCCCTCCACCAGGTCCCTCCTTAGCTTCCTGCCAAGTGTGTCCTTTGCACATCTTCCCATGGATACCACAGTTGGCACTGCAAGGGCACACAGGAATATTATTTGACCGTGTCTTTTTTTTTCAAAGTCCACAGTAGCATTAAAAACTCCTTGCTTTTGTTCTCACAAGACTCTTAGCGCAAAGCACATGGAAGGATGTCATGGACGTTTGCTGCACCGATCAAGGGCCAGCTACACAGCAATGACCTTTCGAGAAAGCCACACATGCACTGATGAGTCTGCTGTACCTCCCAGAGACTCTTGCAGGTGAAATAAGCTTGGCTTCCATTTAACATTTCAAACTGGGCATGGAATCATTGTAGGAAAATAGCAGGGCACAGTGATAGGGTTCAAAGTATTGTTAATAATCAAATAGAATTCACATTTTACCATGGTCCATTGTGCAACAGTCATATGTAGAAGCTATGTTCTAAATACTCAGCTTCTAACAGCGACAGCACACGATAACAAACGTAGTCAAACACAGTATATTAAAATGTGTCAAAGGTTGATGTTTTGTTGGATTATATTGTCCCATATTGACAACTGTTTCCGACATGAAACAAATCTATCCGGTTGTCCCACTGAATGCCACTGCTCTGAGAATGGCTAGCCCCTATGATATAATCCACAGACCAGTTCAAAGTACTGTAGACAGAAGGTGAAGGGACAGATTAAATGCAACCATGAACCCAACAGTTGAATATTATAATTAGATTTACAATTCCCAAACCTGGCTGTCTTTAGCATGCATGACAGCTGTTTTCCATTGGTCAGTATTTATACACTGGCATGGAAATCACTTCTTCAAGCACTCAGCATTTGCAAATTCAATGTGACTGAGATTTGATTAACAGGAAGAGATCCAGGCCCCCACAGCCACTCATAGTACTGTGACACACAGAGGAATATTTTCAACTGTTAGCATGTTTCAAGTCTGAGAAATTTTCCATCAAAAGATAGTAGATTTGTCTTAAACCACAAACATTATCTCTTAGGAATATTGAGAATTCCTCCATTCATGGACTGTTAACAATGTCACCTCTTCTGAACCCTTACACATATAGTGAGCTATGTACACAGTCCCTAAAGATCTCAAACTACTTCAGATGGAAGCAAGACTCCTCAAGATAGAAACTGAAAGAGCGCATGGAGGAAGTCTTGGCAAATAAAATGTAAATATCACAATATAGAAACTAAACATTCCATGGGCCATGTTATTTACCAATTACAAAGATTTTCTTTATCCAAAATTCAAAAGTTTTCAATTTCATCATAGAGCAAACAAAACATTCCAAGATAAACAAAGACTGGATCCTGCAGAAGAAGACAATGCCTGGGCTTTGAAAGCATCAGTAAGTGCCAGCTGTCATCATCAAGGTCTGTGGCTTTCTCCCTTTGGCCCCTATAACTTCCAGGAAACACCCAAGCTGTTGGACAGTGAGGCCAGAGACCAGAGTGACAGAGCCTTCCTCCTCTCTGCTAGTGACTGAGCCTCTGGTGCAGAGATGATTTGGAAGTCCTTAGTTTGAAGAACTCACAGAGTAGAAGTCACATTCCTAGGAGAAATTTACAACTCTAAAGGAACTTCCATTTGTAGGGCATTTACTTCTCTACAGAAGAGGAGTCCTCTGAGCGTCACAAAAGAAGAGCTTCATCTTTGTTCACCTGCTTTCTTGGTCACCTTCCTTCAACTGCCTCTCTCACCTTTGGGTTGTTCAGAGAAGATGGTATATGAGTCTAAATTCTCGGACACCGGGGACTTGAAACTTAATAACTTTTTTAAGCATCTTCTAATACTTGATATATCCACACTACTAAACTTCCATTTTTCATTCACTTATCTGTCTTTCATTACAGGAATTTGCTCCAGTAATAACTGTAAAGGGGAGAAAAGACACTGATTTTCTTCTGTCTCATGACATGAGGAAGACAGCCTGAGCCATAAAAACAAAAGAATAGAAACACAGCCTACCCCAAATGACCAGGACTCCCTGTAGGACATCATTAATCATCACAAAAGACTCCAAAAAGAGCCAGCCCAGCCACCAGGAAAGACAAGTTTCCAGTTACCCCACCTGTGTTTCCATAGGACTTGATAGAAACACTGAAGAAAGAAAGGTCGTCCATGACACTTGTTCCAATAATGCCACGTATTGGATGTCATAGCAGGTTATTTTTCTAACTGTTGCTCTGCACCTCAGTTTTCCATCTATTCAATCTCTTTTTGAAAAGAATCTTACACTCTTTACATTGGGCTGCATTCTAATTCTTAAAGAATGGGCCAATCTAAGAATCTTATGTATCTTCACTTCCTGTGATTTTATTCATTTCATGTTTCTTTGTTTAGATAGTTTGCTCTCTCTGCTAGACTTTTCAGCATGGCACTGGAAACTTGACAGAATAACCTGGGAAACTTTTAAACAGGTAGGCTAGAACATATTCAGCCAAACTGGGTGGTGACCTGATCCATGGGGCTCATCTCTTAAAAGGTTTGTGTCTAACCGAATAGAAGCTTGACACTATGTCATGGAGCTCTTCAGGTCACTGGACTGTGTATTTATGTCTCTCCCTCCAAAATAAAAGACCCAAAATGGAACAACATTGTTTCAGAGCACTTAAAATACAGTCAGGAGGCCACTGTTCAGTAAGTCACTGATATATTCTACTGGATAGGACTGCATGCAGGCCAAGTCCAATGAGGGCTGGCCTTTGACATGGTTAACCTTTGCTGATCAGCACCATGGAAACCCTTCCCCAACTCCTCTCAACTTGAGAACACACCCCAGCCCTTTTTCCCAGTGCCAATATGATTCCTAATAATTGATGTTACTATCAGCCTCTTTGGGGTTTAAAGAGATAAATGAAACTACCAGTCTGTAAATCTCAGAACACATTTTAAAGATTATTTGAATCTCTGTTGTTCAGGATTGCAATCCTAATGAGTTCAAGTGAATGTAATTTTCTTTATTCTTAGCTGTCTTCCTTTCATCTTCCTTCAACATTTTTAAGGGATAAGTTTTAGGTCTACACAAGGCATGGCTGGCAGTTTATATGCACATTGAGATTCTATGGTGGCTTACTCCTCTGGGCCAGTTACCTTGTTGGCAAAACAGGCCACATGTAGGAAATAAACCAAGTAATGCAGTATAGAAATCAAAGCTGGCCTCCTCTTTGGTTTTTACTGTGATTTGGATTAAAGTGGAATCCTAAGGTGGCCAACTCATCCACTCACATCAGTTTGCATCGGGAATATCTAGTTTGAGTCTTCTAAGAGAGCAGCAGCAGTGGCAGCACCAGCAGCTTCATTTAACTATGGTCATTGATTTCTAGATGGGGAACCAAGGCCTGAGGTAAGGCAATTTACTAAAGAAACTAGACTAAGGAAGTCTGAAGAGTTTGGGTGTTTTAGTTCCTATAGCATGCCTTGTAGTTGTTCAAATGGGACTCACTCAGGTCTTCATGTGCCCATTTACCTGCCCTGTCCTTTGCTCTGAAATGGTTGCTGCTGTCTTTGGAGCCCACTACTCTGTCTAAGGGACATTTAAGCTTCATACTATGGTACACTGGATGATTCATTCCCAAAGCATTATTTTATTTTCAAAATATAATTTCAAGCTTCAACTTTCAGACATTTGAAATAATTTCTACAAGGTCCCTTAAGACGACCTCCAAACTCCCTTTAAAAGACTTAGAGTTCGCCAGTGTCACAGAGAGAGCATAACACTCACAGGTAAGAAGCAGAGGATGTTAGTGAGCACACTTACCTGACCTATGACCCCCACCCCCTTGAGAAGACTTCAACTTCTTTGTTCATGATGAGCAAGTACCTTGATAAAAAGCTGAAAGGGATAAGCCATGAAGCTTGAACACATAGCAGAAAATGCATGGGAAAATTTTCAGAAGAAATTCATCCAACTGATTTCATCCCTTCTTACAAGCTGACAAATGAGAGCGTGTGTACTCTTATCTTGTTTATACATAATAAATGAACTTATGGTAAAGTGACACAAGCCTTGTGGATTTTATCATCTGCCTATTGAAAGCAATCTTCCTCATCTTACATGATGCTAAGACAGGACTAACTAAAATAAACCCTACCTAGGCTAGTTATTCACACACACACACACACACACACACACACACACACACACACACACACACACATTTCTTTGGTTGCCACAATTCACATTCAAGTCACACTGCTCTCCCAGGTACTGATCATCCAGTCAGGCTTCCATGGTCACTTTGCTCTCCTTCTACAAAGCTCTTTACTCACACTCTCCTCCTATTCAGGAGCCTTCTGCCTACGTTCTTTAAATGCTACTTGTTCTGAAAACCTGCTCTTCCAAATACAAAATGAATCTAACAGAATAAATGGCTTCTCTTTGAACTCACTGCAGCCAGTGGTGTACTTGGGATCCTTTGGCACACAATTGGCCTTGTATGAACAGGACATACACTATTTTGGAGGACAAGCCCATTTCCTACCATTCCCTCCTTGTCCTCACAGTACCTGTCACTGTGCCTAGGACAAGGACTCAACAGACATCTGGAGAACAAGTTGGTTCCCTGCAAGGGAACAGAAGTCAGTCTGGATTTCCGTGGGCTTGTGAGTGGTTTCAAACAACTGAACTGGAACTAATTATAACTTCAGCTATTTTTTGATCCTTAGCACGAAAAACGTTCAAATAAGCTTATGACTCCAAAACAGCAAGTTAAATTTTCATCTCAAATATTAGCATTTTACTTGACTAAATAAAATTGCCCAAACCAGAAAATCCCAATTAGTAGCATATTATTAATAATTTACAGACTATATTCCAATTTAATGAACATGCCACATCAGTACCTTTCTGAACCAGCAACACACTGAATTTAGTAATATTCTTAAATCTCATTTGCTTCTGTAGTCTTTCTGGGTCTTCTATATTTTGACAATTTTAGTACTACATGTAAGGTATCTTATCAGATGTCTGTAATATATGTCTAGAAATAAAGAATCCCTAAGTTCTAAACAACTTTTCTTGCTTTATTATTTTAACGATTTCATTTTTATTAGGCATTGTTGTTAATATCTAACTGTGCATATTTTAAAATAAAACTTTACTATAGATATGTATTGATATAAAAAACCAAAGCATATAGTTGTCAACATCTGCTGATTTCCGGCATCCCCCTGGGTTTTTGGATTATAAGAAAACCTAAAGATGAGGGGTAACCACTGCATGTACAGACACCTCTGTTCCCTGGCCTGGAGCATCCTTGCGTTTATAAGCCAATAGGTCTATATAGGCCAATAGGTCTTGATGCCCTTACTTGTAACCTGCCCTATGCCCCTGTCCAGTCATCATTTCCTTATTTCCTTCCTCGGTCACATGGTCTTCAGGGGGCAGGTAGCATTATAGTATACTTGCTGATCTCCCTAGTGTTTGCTGAAACCAGTTCTCTAGACATGCTGGACAAAGGCACAAGGCTAATAGCTGGAGCCTTTGGAAGCTTGAAACCTTTGGTTATACCTGAAGAAGAAGCCATTAGGCTAGTTAAATAGTCTTAAAGCTTCCCAGGACCAAACCCCACTGTCCTCTTTGACTATGACTGGTGATAAAGAGAGGTACATTCGACTTTTTCAAATTTTCATTTCTTTTCCCTCATGGATCCAAAACAGATCAGTTGCCCTTTTACTTTCTCAAGGAATGGGTTACACTTTGCATATTTGTTTGTTTGTTCTTGCGAGAGCTCTTCCCCAGAGTGTCTCAGATTCTAGGCAACCACTCTACCATCGAGGTGCATCCCAAGTCTAGCATTTTCTGCTTTCTTTGCTGTTGGTGTCTTTCCCAGGCATCTCGTGTCTACAAGCATACAAGCTCCACAACATAGCTAGCTTCTAACATCTTCATTTGCATGTGTGTTTGTGTCCTCAGCTCCAGCCAAGCAAGACTTCTTCTCTGACTTGATGTAAATTTAGTATCCAGAACAGAGCGGACACAAAAAAAAGACTGTGCTCACTAAAACTGTAAAATGGACACAGTGTGCATAGCTTGGCTGCATCACATGGGAGGAGTTATATCTCACAGAGCGGTCTTCTTAATCTACACCATTATGCTTGAGGTTTCTGTTTTCTATGTTCACCACTGCCTGAAAATATTAAATGTAAAATTTAAAAATAAACAAATTATAATTTTTCAATTGTTCACTATTAAGAGCAACACGATAAAATTCCATATTTCTCTATTCATCCTTGCCTGGGACTTGAATCGTCCCTGTCTTCAATGGATCCATCATGTTCTCTAATGCTAGTAACACAGTAGTCACCTCAGTTGCACATGACGTACTTTAATAATTTATGTGTTGCTGTGGTAAAACACCATGACCAAAAGCAACTTATAGAAGAAAAGTTTATATGGCTATGATTTAAGAAAAGCCCAGAATGCCAGGTAAGCATGGCAGCAGATACAGAAGGCAGAGAGACCACATGCACATTAGAAGTAGAGCAACAAAAAATGCAAGTGGGGTAAGGCTACAAACACTCAAAGCTCACACCTAATAGATGTTCTCCAGCAAGGATCCTCATTCTAAAAGGTCTGTAACCTTTACAAATAGCACCATCAACTGGAGACCATATATTAATTCATGATGGGCACTTTTCATTTGAACCAACACAGGCATTTCTGGACTGGTGTTAAAAACATTTTTTTTTTTAATTTTGCTTAATAACGGTCCCAGAACATAAAAGTAGTGATGTTGTCAATTGGAGTCCACTAGGAGAAATCATGAAGTGGTTTCTTTAAGTGAGCAAGTGAAAGCTTATCACAGATCTATATGGGGAACATAGTACATAAACAGAGATCAATACTGTTGTTGGTTTCAAGCATCCACTTGGAGGCTTGAAAAGTATTCCTCTCATATATGTGGGTGTATTGGTTAGTTTTCTTATTATGGTGACTAAATACACAACCAAAAAAAAAACTTAAAGAAGAATTTATTCTGACTTGTTCTTAAGGGGACACAGTCTCTCATGATAGAGAAGGCATGGCAGCAGAACTACATTTTGTCCATGTCTACAGGAGTGTGAGACAACAACTTAGTGGATAAGGAAACTGAAAAAGCGCAGGCTCGAAATAGAGTGGTCTATCACTCTTCTATCCGGTCTCCATGTCCAAAAGTTTCCACAACCTGCTTCGATAGTACCAACTGCTTGGCACCATGTGTTTACACATGAACTTATCAACAATAAAACAGCATTCCATTCCTGGTTTCCATAGGCTCATGGCCATCAAATCATACAAAATACATGGAATTCTGCTTCCAAAGTCTCCAGAGTCTTAATAATTCAAATGCAGCTCCATAATTCAAAGTCCAATGCAATCTCTTTCTTGAGACTATATATAATTTGGGAGCTGTGAGCTTCTATAGAATAAAATAAAATGTTACATAATTACAATATACAAAGGCTCAGATAAACATTCTTATTCCAAGAGGGAAGAATAGGAGCAGTCTCAGCAAAGATGTGATCAAAGGAACACTGAAACATATCTAGGCAAACACCAAACCCTTCAGTTCCATATATAGTATCTAAGGCTCAAAATGGCACCATCTGGTCTCCAATAGGATATGGTAGTCCCACCCCTACAGTTCTGCTGCCTATAGCACATGTGGCCTCTCAGCTGGCTCCACTCAGTGCCTGCAGCCTTCTTCAACAATATTCCACATTCCTGGCATTTTCAACATGCTGAGGCCTCTACTATAATTTAGACTTCACCTTCATAGTCCATGCATATACCACTCAGAAGATCTGTGCAAAGTATCCAACCCTGCTCTACAGTATGTGACCTCATCTTCTTTCTACAACTTTGGTGCATGCTTCCAAGACTCAATAATCTTGCATCCCACACACCCACAAAACCATTACAAGAATAACAACACCAGGTTCTGCTGTCAACTCAAGGGACACACACACACAGAGAGAGAGAGAGAGAGAGAGAAGAGAGAGAGAGAGAGAGAGAGAGAGAGAGAGAGAGAGAGAGACAGAGAGAGAGACAGAGAGAGAGATACACAGACACACACACACACACCATGCTGCCTTTACTCCAACCTGGTTGGGTCCTTGTGTTTTTCTTTGTTTTATTTTGTATTTCTTTTTCTTTTTTGCTTTATATTTTCTTTTTGGAGGGATGTAGTAAGAATGGAGGGTAATATGGTAAGGAGATGAGTGGGACTGGGGTGCATAATGTAAAACTCACAAAGAACCAATAAAATTTTTTAAAAAATAGAGATCAGAGAACAGCCTCCTATGTTAGTCCTTGTCTTCTACCTTATAAAAGGCAGTGTCTTTTTGTTGTTCTAGGCTGACTTCTACAGGACAGCTAGTCTGCAAGCTTCATGAGATTTTCTGTCTCTATCTTCTATCTCAGTAAATAAGCACTGTGACACCAGACATATGGTACTTCATCTAGCTTACATGTTTTCTGGAGATTCGAACTCAGGCCCTTATGCTTGAAGGCCAAAAACATTAACCACTGATATCTTTATCTAGACCAATGCCTGCACTTCTATCAGAATTTTCATCAATGGTATTCCCTGAAACTCTACTTATAGAGTTAAACTCACAGCTTCTCCAGCCCACAATTCAAATTCTTCCATATCCTCTCACAAAACATTTCCAAAGAACTATCAGTAACATAGGCTTTTTTATAATGGTAGTGGTCTCACTCCTGGTATTGAATTTCTATATGAGTAACTATTCTTGTCACTTGGCCCAAATATCAAAGTGAATCAACATAAGAAAAAGACTTAATCTAGTTCAGAGTCCAGGTGATACTGTCCCATGAGGAAGGAACAGCAGTGTGGAATGAGCTCCATGGTGGCAGCAGGACAAGGGTACTTGTTTACATCTCAACGGATTAGGAAGCAGAGAGTGACCTAGAATCCTCAATCCCCAGCCCCATGCCTTTGAAACCAAGAGTGGGCAAAGCTTTGTCAATATGTCTTGTCTTGTCCTTAGAATTCTGTGGTTTTAAAATGAGGACATTGTAGAACATACACATTAAATAAAAAAAAAAGAAACCACCAAGAGTGTAAATGTAACATGAGACAACCATATCACCAGACACATACAAACAGGAGCTATGTAATACAATGACCTGTGAACAAGTTTTCAAACATTTCCTCCCACTATCATGACAATTATTTTCTCTTATAGCCCTCAATACTAGAATGATATTTCTGTTGGAGTCTTGAATTAATTAAGACCCTTCCTACTACCTTGACCTTCACTTTAGAGTTTACACTGAGTGGCTCCGCCTCATTAGGAACACTGAGGAAGCTAGTAGACACAAAGTCACACAGGCACAACCCAAGGCTGGGTGCAGATACCAGACCTTCTTTGTATCTTCCAAAAATAATAATAATAATAATAACTTGTCAAAACCAGAAAAACAGCCCAAAAGATAACAGGTTTTCCCCTTCATATTTGTATTCTAAAATTCTGCATTTTTATTTCCACACTTAACATATTACAGCAAAATACTAACTGGGACATGTTCATTCACAATTCAGCAAATGCAGAAGAGTTTCAAAAGGATTCTAGACAAGAAACATAGACAGTGCTTACTATGCTACCCTTTTCACCAGGAAATCTGCATAATCGACCCATGAGTATCCCTAATTCCTCATTTTATCCATTTGTTGAGGAGGTAACTTTTTAAAAGAACAGCATGACACTCTAATAGATCATCAAATAAAGCTAAGTACTGCAAGATTCACCACTGTAAGGCAAAACTAGGAATATTATGAGGAGAGATTTAGAGACTACCTTTGTCCCTACCCATAACCTTTGACAGGAACATTTGGAATGTGCCTGTCTGGTATTTTAGTATGTCTACATATCTATTGCCTATCTATCTATCTATCTATCTATCTATCTATCTATCTATCTATCTATCTGTTTTCCTATGCTGAAGATGGAACTTTGTCCTTCTGTACCCTGGGCAAGCACTCTGTCACTGAACCACATTCCTAGCCTCAACCTATCATCAATGAAAAATGAAAATGTGCTTGATTCACGTTGGTACAAAAATATGTTCAGAAATAAAATGGCAGCTGATCAATGTCTTATATATGGAAACAGAATCAAAAGGTATAAAATATAGATTTATTTTTAAAATAGTCTCCTCATGACTAGTAAAAATCTGTTGGACTTTAGGCCATCTCAGCGACTCAGTAAAAGGTAAATTCTCTTCTATGTCATGGAATCTAAATCTCTCTAAACCAGAAACACTCCCTGTCCCACCCACTACTATTTCAATCACACGTTTTGCCTATAAAGATTGTTTTATCTGCTTCAGTCTCAGGTCTATTATGACAGAAATGAAAGTGCCTTATATAGAGAGTCAGAGCAATGACTGAAGGAGTGGTCAACAAACACACTCACAAGTATACATCACATTTATGAATTATGCTTCTCTTTACACTGTAACTTACAAAATAATTATTCATAACCTATATTTCCATTACCTCTGAAGAGCCATACAAAATAAAAGGTACTTAATAAAAGCCACACAAACACTCAAAGCTCATACTGAAAGCTTTTTATCTAAAATTACAAACAAATCTAGGATATAGACTCCTGGAACAAACGGGCAAAAAAGAAAAAGGCCATCAAATCTCAATGGAAGATGCATTGCTGTATGAAAATGATATGACCATGTGTATAGACACCTCTGAAGGTATATACAGGGTGGAGACACATGGACATATAAATAAACTCAGGAAGAGGTAGGATACAGTCAATAATAACCTATACAGGAAATTACAAAATGATTTCATTTACAATGGCATCAATGAAATAATTACATTAGAATTAACTGAAGAAAAAACCTGCAAAATGCAAACTATAAATTAAACTAGATGTGACATCTTAGTCTCTTTTTCTGTTGTTAGTCAGAATACCCTGACCAAAGCAACTTAAGGGAGAAAGAGATTTCTTTTAGTTTACATTCCACATTACAGTACACCACTGACAGGAAGGCATCAGGAGCTTAAAGCTCAAAAGTCATAGGAGAGTCAAAAGTCGAGAGAGAGAGAGAGAGAGAGAGAGAGAGAGAGAGAGAGAGAGAGAGAGAGAGACAGAGAGATATGAATGCTCGAATGTGGGAATTCAACTTACTTTCTTCACTCTTTTATAGTCTAGTAGCCCCTACCTTAGAAGTATTATCAGTGGATTGGTCTTTCTACTTCAAGTAATGTGACAAAAATAATTCCCTTCAGCCATGCCCAGAGGTCCATCACCCAGGTGATTATAACTTCAATCAAACTGTTAAATAACACTAATCATTACAGTGGGCAAATAATTTTTGAGAAGGCTGTTAAGACTACTGAATGGAGAAAAGGGTGATGTGGTTAACAAATGCCTCTGGGGTAACTGACTATCCACCTGCAGTAGAATAAAGTTGTACTGTACCAAAACCTTATACAAAAAAATGATGCAAAATGGTTTGAAGATTTAAGTGTTAAAGATACTTAGAAGGAAAAAATAAAGCAAAGAAGTATTTGTACTTTCAAGACCATACCACCATGGTTCGTAACAGGTAAAAAGTTAAAAACAACCCAGGTAGATGAACGAGTAAGAACATAAGTTGAAACATACAAAGTGATATTTAACCAATCTTAAAACAAGAAAATTCTGAGACACCCTACAATATGGGGAAAATTGAAGGCCTTTTGCTGATAAAAATAAACCAGTCACAGAGACAAAAGTTGTGTCATTCCATCTGTGTAGGACCTAAAGCAGCCAAAATCACAGAAATTATAAACAGAACTGTGATTGCTGGGAGCTGGGGAGAAGTGTGGGGAGAGGGGCTTAGATGGTCATTGTTCTGTTTCATATAATGAAAAGAATTACAGAGACCAGCAATAATAACCAGACCAGAATTCCATACTAAAAGGTGGCTAAGAGTAAATTTTACACATTTAAGCAAATAACAATAATTATTTTTTAAATAAGCTACCTACACGAGGCATTTTTTTCTCCATTAAGTATAAAGATGACCAATAAATTATAAAATTGTAAGCCACAGCTTATTCATTGCTTTATCCTGTGTTAAAGGGAATTTCCTTAACCCAACCATTTACAGGGAAAGAAGTAATAAAACATGACAGAAATGGCTGTCTTGAGAGCCACTCTTTCAGAAATCGTTAGTTACACATTTGTATCAGGTGCTTGTTCTCTGGAACATTTTTGCAAGGTCACTTTCATGGTTGATTCTCTGCATAGACCACACAGGGCACAGAAAGCTGAGCAATCCTGGGTCGGGAATTATAGGTCTGTGGGTCAGCAGGACAGAATAGTTTGTGTCCTAAAGCAGAGCATCTGTCATGAATCCCTCATCATTCCAGAGAGACACACATTCCAGGTGTGTGTCACTAAGGAATAAGACCTCATGTGACCACTATCTTTACTCTTATGTCACCCACATATCCTCGCCTGCAGGTTGCTGGAATATGGTTCCACACTCAGTGGAGTCTTCACAGAAATAAGCAGACAGCAAGTTGTCAATGAGTGCTGATGGAACCAAGCGGTGACTAAATGACAACTGCTTTGACTTGGGAGGGAAATGGAGCTGAAACTTTTTGATCAGTAAAGCAGTCTATGGAAATGGCCAGTTCTGATGGAGATAAAGCAGGTTTCCCTACACGAACAGAGAGAGAAGTATAGCTTTCCCCCTGTAAATTAACTCTTGTATCAGCCCCAGACCTCGAGGAGAACAGACATCTCTAAAACGCTGCCTCACTCCTGCAAGGATACTTGTAGCTCTGTTACCACAAAGCATCTGAAGCCACAGTATCCTGCATCCTCAAGACTAATATTCAGGACACTTGGTTGTAAAAGCAACGTGTGTGTGTGTGTGTGTGTGTATAAGTGCGCACGAGCGTGCATGCATGTGTAGAGTCTGCAGTGTGCTTCAGAAAGCTAGCCCACTATACCCCAGGCTAGAGATGACTAGACTAACCACAGAAAGAAAGACCCCACAAAGTGTTGATCATAGAAGATGAGAGTGAAGCTAGATGTATTTGTTTCTTTGGCCATGCAAATGAAAATATTCCCATCAAGAACCTAAGAAGAACACTGCAAGTCAATAGGAGCCTTCTGACCAGTTCTTATGTTCCTGTGACTGGGTGTTATTAATGAATGGATTTAGGATAGAAGAGCAAGGTGAAAGATAAAGACTAGAGAAACTGGGAAATAGAAATGGAATACACAAAATAAAGCTCATATTTTCTTTCAGTTTATCTAGATGAAATATTTGTATTTCTTATTTTAACACATACTTCAGAATCTATGAATACGTGTAATGCTTTAACGTTATAGTGAGGATTCATCTTGTTCAGACGTGTATACAATTTCATATCTTACTTTTCACTTAACATTATATGAGTATCCTCCCACCATAAAATAGCTTTAATGATAGCATTAACTTTTATTGCTGTGTAATAGCCTATCCTTTCAATTTGCATTATCCATTGACTATTTGATTTTACTATTTGTCACTAAAATGAGGAAAAGATCCAAGTTTCTGAGCCCAAGCAGGCATCTTTGCAGTGGAGTACTGGGAGAGAAATCACTGGAGACAGGTTAAGAATTTAGTGAAGGGTCTTGTCCTTTGTGCTGGAAGTGACAGGCAGATGAAGTTTTTCCCGAGCCAAGACAGCTTCAGCTTTATTGAGCAAACCCACTTACTTGCTAATAATATTCAGTTGCTCCAGATGTGTTAACAAATTAACTGAATATGCCCAAGACAGCCTCATCCCTGATTTCTTGTCTTCAAGATAATTACAATTTCCTTTTAGGCCAATTGGTATTTGAACAATCCAATAAGCTATAGGAATATTGGCTAGGAATGAACACTAAGCCGGGGGTAGCTGTTTTTACCACTGAGCTTATCAACAGAAAGGACTGAGTGTCAGAGGACAGGGATGTGTGGCTGTAGCCTGTGCTTTATCTTTATTCCATGAATCTGGCTTCATGGAGTCTCCTTCAAAAGTGACATTCTGCAGTAGAAATTGCACCTCTCACTGTGCGTGTTTCCTGACTCCCTAAGTACTCACATCTTAAGATTAGCTGTGTTTGCCTATGAGAGATCACAACATATCACATAATAGAGAAAAGGGGGATTAATATTCAATATAGCAGACATAAGAAAAGAGAAGAAGGAGCCTAGAATGACATATGTGATTGTTTTCTTCTAACAGCATGTATTATTTGTTGTAATTTTTTTTTTTGAGATTGGTGCCTTCCTAGGTTGCTCAGGCTAGCCCCAAACTTCTAAGACAAAGCTGTTTTCCACTCTCAGTAGCCAGGATTGAAGTAGCTGGTAGCTCTGGAACATAATCATCAAATATGGGAACTCAAATTTAGCCTCAGAGCAGTGACAAGCTGACATAGCCACCACGACCACCATCACCACCACCACCACCACCAACAACAACACACACACACTACATATAACATGTGCACACAAAATTCATCAGCATTTTGGTGCTAGTTGCTTCACATAGCACAGCTCCCCCCTAGAACCAGGAAGAAGGCTGGTCTCATCTGGATGAGCAGGTCCTGTTCCACAGGCATGTTATCATCCTGTATTATACTAGGTCAGGAAGCATTCACAGAAAACAAGCAGGCTGCTCTCAGAAACACAGAACCAGACACTCTGCTCATCATTCCTGGGTCCACTTGTGCTGGAAGTGACAAGCAGACGGAGTTTTTCCATAGCCGAGACAGCTTCAGCTTTTTAAAACAAACTCACTTACTTGCTAATAATATTCAGTTGCTCCAGTATTGTTACTGGAGAGTAGAGATGTGGTTAGAGTCAGTACATTTTCAGCAATATTTTTTTCCTTTTTTTTTCCTTTTTTTTATTAGATATTTTATTTACACTTCAGATGGCATCCCCTATCCCCATTCCCCCACCCCCAGCCCCCTTAGGAAACCCCTATCCCATGCCCCCTTTCCCTTTTTCAGCAATATTTTTTGCATGGATTTAATACAACAGTTTATTCATTTTATATCCCAGAAGATGGCCAGGTTGCAAGGAATAGCTGAAGGAGCTGGCAACGTGAGGTGCGGCTTGTCTCACTCACCAGGTATTTCTAAATTACCAAGGTACGCTCATAGATAGGATAGATAGGATATATATTAAGAAAAAAACAAATTTGTAAATAGAAAGAGGAAAGTAGTTAAAAGTTTATTTGTATCTATGGAAAATACAAGAGGTATATATGAGAAACAACCTCTTCACTTCAGAGACTTCAGAGTCTTGGCAGTCTACTTCCACTATACTTGCACAAAAGCAACTCACTTGTCTCCATGAGATCTGACTCCTCTACTTAGAAGCTACTCACCAACAAAGCCATCCATCCTCCTGCAAATCAATTCCAGTTTTCTCACACAGTGCTCAGGCTTCATCAAATGACTCATGCCCACACCATGTCTATCTAAGTCCTAAGCCAAGGAGCTAAGACTGAGTTTGGCATGGAGTAAATGTGGAAACGGGGCTCAATTTACTTTAGCTGTACCGGAGAGGGATTGCTAAAAATGAGACGATGGGACTAGAGGGCTTCCCTGAACAAACAATGGCATTATGCAGTAGAGATCTGTGTCTGTGGGGAAAAAACCAACAAACAAAAAAAGAAAGAAAAAGAAAACCAAAACAGCGTGAAGTAAGGCTTTCAAAGAGTCCCTGCATCTAATGTACACAACAGTGACAGAGTGTGAGGTCACTTTGGAAGTCCATCTCCTGTGTCTCCTGGGTCACACCAATGTGGGGAAAGATGCCAGTGCTGCCCTAGGAACACCCACAGGTCTCCCCTCTTCCCATGCCTGGGTGGTTCCTCCTTCTTACTCCTCACATGATGGTTCCTAATGTGTCAGTGAAAACCTTCAGCTAATCAGACAGGAGAGTAGTGGTTCCATTTTATCCAGATAGCCTGAGCTCACTTCTGCTCGCCCTGGTCCAGCACTAAGTTTCATTGTATAAATGATAAGCTATGAAGAATCTTTTAAGTTTCCCAATACATATAGATGCATGCTTGTAACTACTGGGAAGATGGATGACAAGACAGCCCACAACCAAGGTAAAGAACATACTACAGAGCTGAACTTAGGCGGAAAAAAACATACTCATACTAAGTGCCTCAGTTTCTTCTTCACCCAGGAAATGAGATGATACCATGTTTACTTCATAAAGCTGAGGAAACAGTGTGTATGTCCCTTTGTGTACATATACACTGACCTCATAAATGAGTACCCATCACAGCAAGCCCCATATGGTCTTGGCTTTGTTACTTAATGTCTTTAGGTCTTGTGATGGTGCAAAGCTCAGAGCCAGAACAAAACAGATGCTAGCCTTAGATGTGCTGAACTGAGATTTCTCAACTCAAATACAGGAAAACTGAAATTAACATGCCCACTTTCTACCATGCTCGAGTGGCTGTACCAAATACTGAGAATACAAGATGCATACCAGTCACTGTTGTGTACTTCTTTCCCCATCAAAGGAAAATACTTCATCTGAATGGTAGAGCTAATACACATGTTAGGTTCTCTGACACCCTCTAAGAGAATCAAACACATAATGCAAGATTCTGGTGAATATCTTACCTGGCTGTGTCTCATTTCATACACACTGTTATTAAACTTACATTCATACTCTGCACAAGGTGTGGCTGATATTTGTAGACTGAATCATATGATGGAGACATCTTGTCTTTTGAATGGCTGCATGATGCCCACTTTTGTCAAAGTGCCCATGAACACTAAGCCGCTTTCTCACTGTAGGGTATCTGGGTACTTATAAGTTTCTCATTCTAAACCTCGTGGCAATAACTGCACAAAGGTTTTTAAAGGAAAACTCACTGAACACAATTTCTGACCTAAAAAGATATAGCTTTTAAATATCCTATATACTGTGCAGGATCAGCCCCTTACAGATGCTTACCTACAGATGGCTTTCAAAAGCATGTTTTCCTACAGTGTTTGTAATGCTGGATGCCTTTCTGGTTTTGCTTCTATTTCTCTACCTGAAGCTAGTAACTGCCTCTCCAGCATCACTATGCATGTTTCCTCTATAAACAGGAGGTTCAGGATTCTGGGCATCATTTTTATTACAACTTTGCCCGAATAATGTCAGTCTTTACTCATTTTTAGTTTAGCTCTTTTCTTTATATTGGTTTTTTTTATTAAATAAAAGAGAAAAGGAAGTGATAAAGATAGATCGGAGGTGGTGCTGGCCTGTGACCCCAGCACTTGGGAGGCTGAGGCCATCTCTTCACAGTGATCTCTAGAACAGCTTGAAATATAAATGATAGATTCAGTTTTTCTATTCCAGAAATAACACACACTCAAGCTGTACTGAATTCCCCTGTATCAATGCTCGAGCCTTTGCTTCACTTGACATTTTATCCAAGAATTAGAAAACTGAAACCATAATGTGTTCAGGTCAAATCTAGATTATTCTTATGCTTCAGGACTTACAATATCATCTCTGCTAATTGCTAGAACCCCACTGTGAATATGTCCGATGCTGGACTCCTCTTTCTTCCAGTGATTTACAGTATTCTTGCTATTGTTTCTCTCCTCTCATTCCACACTGCTGTGTTGTTTTGTTTTGTTTTGTTTTTTGTTTTGTTTTGTTTTAAAACCTCATAGGGAAAGTTGAAAAACTAAAGTTTTCTCCCAAAGTTAAATTTTATTCTTATACACTGATTCTTCCATATCAACTTTATTAATTTATCAAGTTCCTATCAAAAGGTAGGCATCCAGGACTGGACAATGCTACTTCTAAGAGTCATGGGCTGTTAAACAAAAAACATTGTGTTAGGTATATGGTACTTCCCTAAGAGTTATGGGTTTGGGTTGTGGGACTGGTAGAGATCCTCAAAACAACATAGGCTATTGTCATTACTCTTTGTTTCCCACCAGAAATTACATGGTAAGACCCAACTGCTGAACACATTATACACATTAGTTTCAGGACATAGAGAAATCAAGCCAGCACTGACCTGGAAACTTCCACCTTCCTGGATAACATTTACTAGAAGAAACATGCTATCTATGTATGCTGCAGGGAGAAGGAGATTAATGTAATTAGCCAGTGCTGAACCCTGCATTTATAATATTTACCTGACATTCAAGGTATTCCCACTAGTGCGGTAGTGCCATGAGTCTTACAGAAATTAGCACACTGTAGAGAAGGAAATTCATTCTGGTACTGTAAGCCTGCTCAAAACCTCATTACTAATGAGGTCATAGGCCCTATAGGGGAACCTGCTACAATGTGGATTTTTCATTGTTGTTTTGGTTCTTTTTTTTTTTTTTTTTTTTTTTTTTTTTTTTTTTTGCTAAACAGCAATGTTGTCAAACTATCATCTAAATATTTACATATATACTCAAAGATTAGTGTGCTCTTATCAACTATTCCAGAGTTAACGTACATATTTATAACTAGTCAAAAATGCTTATAAGTAGCTGTTACATGTTCAGCCCAAAACAGGACATCTATATCACCCCCCGATCACAAAACATAAAAGCAACATAGAAGAAGAGGTGGGTAAAAAGAATATCAGAGCAGGAGGATGGAGAGGAATGCTGCAAAATGTTGTCTACTGGATGCATCAGAGCCAGTGAACTCATTAACTCCTAGCAGCTATGATCATGTATGCAAGATCTATAGAATGACAGGCTAATCAATAATCCCAGCATGAATGAGGATGACTTCATGAGGACCACATCTAGCTAGGGCAATATTTGAGATTAATGGCTTCTGGGGGAGTGAGGAGTCATTTTTATTCAAGGTTCTAGCAACTGGTATATTTCCCATGATCTAGAAAACACACATACACACACAAGCACGAACATGCACACACACACAAACACACCATGAACATACAAGCAATCCTTATTAAGCTCAGTGGAATACATAAACATATACATACACATACACATACACACACACACACACACACACACACACACATACTTATTCACAAATGTAGAAGGGGGATATTCTATGAAGAAAGGTTTTAGAGTGAGGAAGTGGGCAAGTTGGGAGAGTGGGGAATGACGTGAGTAAAATGCATGTATATGAGATCATCAAAGAATAAATACAAAGTTATTTTTAAATGAAGTTGGGCCTCCAGTTGGGGCTACATATGTCAAGTGGGGGTGGTGCCCATCACACAGCAACGAGCCTTCCCACATCCTCAGCACACTGTCATTGTTTTCATCTCATAAGCCTCTTGATTCTAGATTGGGAAGATTTCAAGTCAGGATTAAAACCTGTTCCAGGAAAATCATGTGGTATGAAGTGCTGAACTCCATGCCTGACCTTTGTCGCACTGAAAAGGAGACCGTTGCATATCGCCAGGGCATATTATTGCAATGCTTTCCAGTTAAAGAACGAAGCAGAACACAACTAGCTGTCTCCATTCAGAGTCAATTACATTGACAATCATCCTTGCCAAAGCAATGAGGACCCACAACTTGGAAGAAAATGAACATCACATTACTTTCCCTGTTTTACTCATGAGCAAAATGACAGCCTCATTGGAGGAACAAAGTAAATTTCTTGGCACTGAAGTATTTCTCTTCTTCATCTTGCAGTTCAAGCCTGTTGATGAATATTTACCACATCCCATTTTGATTTCTATCCAACAAGAAACTGAGTCAAAGTTATGATCAGGTTGATCTCCAGGGATGAACATATGTATGCAAACATCAACAGCAATCTGAATGCTTGAGACAGTCACCAAGCGTATTTCAGGAGTCTCTGAAACAAACCTTCCTTTCAGTTTCTCCAGTTAGCAAAAGCAGAATAAATTTTGAGACAGGAAAGCTGGGTAGGCGAATGGGGCATGCCACTCATTGAAACACAAATTTCTTCATACTGAATTTTCCCATCAGGGTCCTCTAAACTCTGTTTCCCACCAAATACCAGGTATGCTCAACACCACAATTTTACACAGGATTAGGGCCTCTAAATGAGACCCATAAAAAGAACACAGTCTATCGGAGCTTACCCATGAGATTCACTATGAATCAATCCTGGAAGCTGACTAGCTGTATTCAATACTAAAATAGAACCCAGAAATATTCGAATATTTCACTCAGAAGACTGCACACAGGCTTGTTGGTGATGGCTGAATTTTGAGATTATTCCCGTGTTCCACATCCAAATCCTTCATGAAGTTCAGGATCACAGACATTTTCTCTGAAAAGCCAGTTCATCTTTTCACCTTCTTCATGGAGTCTTGTCTCCTAATTTTCTTTTTATTGCCCGAGCCTTGGGTGTTAGTGCTCGGATCTCTTCTTCTAGCCCCAGGCTGTCACAGTGCTCTTATTGCCCACCCGTTTAGTACAAAGTTATGTGTGAGACTGACTATGATTGACATTCCTTCACTTCACTATTGAATTGCTTTCAAGGTATTGTTAAAAACTGGCTGAACTTTTTACCACAGCCCTGCTGGAAAGCCACTCCCCCCACTGACAGTGCTGAGCCTGCCTGCTCTTTTTCTCTCTCTGTCCTCCATCTCCCTCCTCCCAGCTGCTTCTGAGATATACAGATTGCCTGCCCTTGTTGGTCTCCCTCCTAAGCTCCAAAAAAAAAAAAAAAAAAAAAAATTCCTTGAGTTCCTAAAAGACAATTAATTAATTTTGCATATAATTCTTGATATAATTAAGTCATGATAAAGGAGAACTTATGTTGGGAGAGAGAGATGATACGGATGATGTCCAAGGATGGAGTTGGAGGTAGGAGTGAGGAGTGGATATAACTACGACAGCCTCATTGAAGGAATTAAGTAAATTTCCCGGCACTGAAGTATATATACAACTTTCAAATAGATAAAAATCAATTTTTAATTAAAACATTAAAATTCGTAACAGTCATGGTTGAGAATTTTTGTGCGCATCTTTCTTTAGACTCACTATTCTATACCACTAATCTATACACCTGTGTCTCCATTGGTAACAACCAGGCACAGTTCCCCAGGCTCTATAGTACTCAGAGACATTGCATGGATGCCTTATTAAATTTTCCTCTATGAGGATACTATTGTAGTTGTACTTACATTTTCAGCTTTTCAAATTAATATGAGAATATGCCCCCCTAGTAAAATAAACAAACAAACAAAAACTTTTCTGGAAGTTTACATGGATTCCAAACTCATGAAAACAAAACATTTCCCACTTATCTAGGTTAGTACGAACATCCTGTGCCTATTTTACTAAACAAATACCTAAGTATTTCATTTTCTAGGAGCTGCCAAATGTTCTTACTTTTATTCTTGTTGTCACAAATCCTTTATTAATATATAAATGTGACTTTATGTTGATATTGGATAGTGTGATTTTATTGCATTCACGTATTAGTACCTGTGGGTTTTATGTAAAGTCCTTGAGACTTTTCTGTAGACAGCCATACCAGGGTTATTTTCTTTCCTTCACTTCTCTGCATGCCTTTTGCTCTCAGTGCTTACTGCAGTGGCTGGAAGCAGAAAGGTTTAATGATCACTGTCCTGTTTTCACACTTAGGAAGTGTGAAATACTGGAAACACTTTTCAAATGTACTTCTGTGCCCACCATTTTTCTCTGTAGTCTATTGACATGTGGCTATTGACTGTCATTCATTGCATACCTAGAAAAAAAAAACTGCATTGGATCAGAGTGCATAATTCACGAGCATCTCAATGGACTTGACTTGTGAATATTTTATTCAGAATTTTTGCAGCAACCTTTTGAGAGTGTGTTCTTTATTTCCTGGTGTGCACTCTTCATGGTCTGTAACACTGGCTTCCTGAAATGACTTGGGAATGGTTCTCTTCTCTTCTATTTTCTACAGGGGATCGTGAGTAATCAGTGTTATTTCTTTAAATGAACTGTAGAATTCTCAATGAAATTATCTGGGTCCAGAGATTCCTTTTTCAGGAACTAGTAATTAAAAGTTCACCTTCTTTAGTCATTAATGGGCCACTAAGAGTATCAATTTCATCTTGGGATTTTAGTTAGTTGCAGTTTCTTGTCCCCTTAGTGTGTGTGTGTGTGTGTGTGTGTGTGTGTGTGTGTGTGTGTGTGTGTATGTGTGTGTGTGTGTGTGTGCATGTGTGTGTAAGTTGGAATTCACTTCAAATTCACTTTCTTTTGTAAAAGGGTCTCTCACTGGCTTCAATATGCATATGTAGTTAGTCCATGTGACTCAGGGATCCCAGACTGAACTATGCTTTTTTTGTTATTAGCTTTTAATTTTTTTTTAACCATACTAGGCATGGAAGTAAGGGTCTCACATCTCCAAAACTAAGCTCTATCCTCAAAGATCTCTCATTTCTGTATTAGAAATGATGTCTCATGTGGCCCAGCCTGACATACAACTTCATATGTACCCAGTGATGACCTTGAACCTCTGATTCTCCTGCCTTTGCTTCTGAGCTGCCATAGTCTCCTTCCTGAGGATTTGGGGCATGATTCCCCAGCCTCTATGCCTGTGTGGTGCTGGAGTTGGAGCATAGCGATCCATGAATGGTAGACAAACACTGCACCAACTGTGCTACTAACTGGTGATTGCTAAGTACCTAGATCAATTGTTCTCAGGGTTTCTGAGTATGAATACATGTAAATGCTCATGCACACAGAGTGGGCAGGTCAAGTCCAGAGCTTCTGAAAATCAGTTAGTGCCCAGGTCTTCTCCTTCCCTTATTCCTGAAGTTCATAAGCTATTTCTACTTTTTTCAAACCGTTGTTTTATTTGCTTAGCGTTCTCTTATTTGGCTGTGGTTTTTAGACACTTTCATTAGTTTCTCGCTTTGGTTGGTTGGTTGGGCTTTGTACCAGGGGTGAACCTGAAAGCCTCAAACATACGCTAGTGGAGCATCCGGCCACTGAGCTGAATCCTCTGCCCTTCAGTCCCATTTACTCCCACTCTTAACTTTACTTCCATTTGCTTTATTTGCCTTGACTTTGTTCCTCCTCTTTCATTTTTTTTTTTGAAGATTTATCCCTGAGAGCTTTCCTTTTTTAAAGTCTAAGCACTTAGTGCTGTAACTTTCCCATTCACGCTGTTCCCTCTGTGTCCTCTGCTGCAGTGCACTTATAACCATGCAATGCTACAGATCCATCATCCCCCTTGAAATTTTCCTTGTGGCCCTAAGGATCATTGGAAAATTTATTTTCTATTGTTTGGAGATTTCCTGCTGTCTTTTTGAATTGGTTTCTAGTTTGATCCCGTTAGGAGTAGAAAACAGAAACTGTGTGATGTGGGATTTTCGAAGCATGTTGAGGTTCAGCTTTACAACACAGAGCCTGGCTTCTCTTCGGCAGCAGTCCCCCATGGACACAGGAGTGTGAATTCCACTGCTAGAAGCAAACCGTTCCAGAGGTTCCGTGGACAGACCCATCACGGCAGGGCTGGTTCTAGTTTCCTTTTCTCTATGTGCACACTAATAGGACACAAGAAAGGCACTGAATGGATAGGCTGCCTTCTTTCACGTTCTAGCTCTGATGTCCACTTACCACGTTACACCTGGGTTCTTTTACCCAAAATAATTAGGACGAGGGAGAAATAACACTCCTCCGTCTCAGCCAGAAATTGAAAGACTGTCCAGAAATATCATTCTTAAATATTCAATTTATAGTTCATGTGTATGAGTGCATGCCTAGTGCCTTTGGAAGCCAGAATGGGAATTCAGATTCCTTGGAAAAGAGCCTCCATGTGGGTGCAAGGAACCAAACTCAGGTCCTCTGTATGAGTACCAAGTTCTTTAGACTGTTGAAATATTGTTTTAAAGGAATTAGTGTCCCTGTTTCTCTTTCCCTCTTCTCTTTCCTTGTGTCTTTCTGCTTTTTGACCTTGTTCATTAGCATTTCCACTAAAGAAATAAACAAGGAACAGGGAGCTGAAGTTTAACTTTATTCCCTTGGCAGCCCTGGAAGGTGTTTTGTGAAGGAAAATTTGAAACTACTTACTAAAATGAAGCTTTCCACGATCTATGATCTATGTTTGTTATAATCCCTTCATATAGAGGCAATGTCCTTCAAATGGTTTCTAGACAGACAAATTCAGAGAAGGATAAATACTTCCTGCTCAAACCAGGGAGCTGCATGACAAAGTAGTTGTGTCAACTTTTGTGGTTGTAAAAATAAGTACTACAGGATGATAAGAACGATGCTAACTCTGATTCTGTAGAACCCACACAAAGCGGAGTGTTCCTAAGGAAAGGACGGAGGCAGAAACAGGAAAATTCCCTGGAATCATAAGCTGTGGTGATCAATGAATGGATGCGGTCTCAAATAAGTCAAGGATTGACACCCAAATTCCTCTTCTGACTTACACGCATGGACAGTGGCACATAAGAACCACAAGCACATGCAAAAAAAAAAAAATACACATTGTGAATTTAAAACCCCTTTGCTTTGTGTTAGGCAATAGAGCTAGGAAGTGTGCTGCCAAGTGAATGACAACCAGGAAGCACAGATGAAAGAGAATCGAGGTTAATAAAAATATATGTCTGATAACCCCAAGGGTAAAACAGAGAGCAGCATACATAACTCACCTAAGTGGTCCCCTGGAGGCCCACTTAACAGGTAGGAAATCCTATTAAAAGGGAACATAGATCTTAGATGACAACTTAACACTTTGACTTTAATAAACTAAGTGTCTTAGTGGGATTTCTATTGCTGCCATAAGACACACTGACCAAAGCCAACTCAGAGAGGAAAGGGTTTCAGAAAGAGAAAGGAAGTCATGTTGGGAATTCAAGGCAGGAACTGATGCAGAGACCATGAAGGAGTGATGTTTAGTGGCTTGTTCTCATGGCTTGTTCACCTTGCTTTCTTATTGCACTCACAACTGACAGCCTAGAGGTGGCACCAGTCATAACCAGCTAGGTCCTTGCATATCAAACGTCAGTCAAAACAAAATGCTGTACAAAATTACATATTGGCCAGTCTTACAGAGGCATTTGCTCAATTAAGATTCCTTATTCCCAGAGGACCCTGGCAGTATCAAGGGTGACATAAAACCCTGTCAGCACATCAGCATAATCTCTAACGACTTCTAAGATTTAATCCTTATAACCACAGAGAAGTGTAGCTTCCATTCCTCATCAAAGAAACGTGCTTTTGCAACAGATGGAGACCATTACAGAAAACCACAACCAACAACAATGCAGAAAACAAGTGACCATGTTGGAGCCAGTCTAAACTGATATATCTTCAGCATAGCTCCTTTACCTAAGGCCCAGGGAACATTCCAGAAGGGGTGTGGAACGATTGTAAGAGCCAAAGGAAAGGAAGTGTGATGTGAGGCTGTGTCTTTTCAAAGACCAGGAAAACTACACCCATGAAGTATTAACAACATGGCTTCCTAAATAATACCTGAACAAGGACAACATCAACTGACAAGCTAACACAGAAAGGAGAAAGCTCAGGAGGCCTAAACCGTAGACAGAGAACTATAGGCAATTACAGAATGCTGGGGGGTGGGAAAAATAGGGTTTTCCAGGAAAGACTCCTTTCCCAATTGGTTGTCCAATAATCAAATAGTCTGCCAACAAGTAACTCTATATGGACTGAACATCATATATATATGTATATATATATATATATATATATATATATATATATATATATATATATATGTGTGTGTGTGTGTGTGTGTGTGTGAAATAGAATCCATAAATTTGAAACAAAGCAAGTGAGGGTGCATGGAAGAGGTTGTGTAGAGGAGAGAAAAATCAAAGAAATAGTGTAATTATATTTTCAGTTCTAATTTTTCAATTTTTTAAAAAAATGTTTGCATTAAATGTAAATAAGCCTCCTTTATGATGAGAGCAAGCTCATTTATAGTCTAACAGTTCTATTAAGCTCAAGAAACAATTTTAAAGTGTGCTCTAACAAAGTGATTTTTTTTTTTCAAGAAAGTGGTTTCATGAACCGCTCAGCTCATAAATGTTACAGAACTGTCAGAAATGTGAGAAAATGGAGCCCACATGCAACACAAACCCCTGAAAGGGAGCTCCCTGGAACTCTGCCCCAGGGATGAAGTTAAATAATATCTTACACTTTCCCTAACACCTCATTAGAAGTCAGAACATCAGGAACCAGTTACCTTGTCTAAAGTTCATTTATCTCCAAATGTCATTAGGGTATAATCATATATTCTTTAAGACTTTTTTTTTTAAAAATGCCAGTATGTGGCACATTTTCAACCCCACTCCCATCCCATACCTTCACCAAAAAAATTGGAACTAGCATTTAGGAATAGTGAAATCTCTCTAGATCTTTGAGCACCTTATCTGTCTTGTTTTATTTGAAAGAGGCTTTTGCTGTGTGGCACAGACTGGCCTGGAGCTCTTGGTCTTCTTGGATAGGTGGGTCACACAGCAGGATTTAGGTTTCTGTAATCATCCTTGATTATAAAACATTAAAGAACTACTGCAACTGAAAATCACATACTCTATACCATCAAAAATCATCCAAAATCTGTGCCTTTGGAGTTTTCATCTTAGGAACCTGAGGGAAAGAATGGTTTTCTTGATAAAGCACTCTACAATTTATAGGATATCTCTCTCTCTCTCTCTCTCTCTCTCTCTCTCTCTCTCTCTCTCTCTCTCTCTCTAACAACGCACAGTTTACAATTCACTTTAATCAAATATTAAACATAAAATAATCTTTTTGAACATCAACTGGAAAATTTTCACTGCAGAGATCAAAGCAGGGAAATATGCAGGAATGTGTGTGCACCGACTGTGGGCAGAAGTTCAGAGGTTCTAAGACTCTGGGCTCAAAATCTTGGAAAATGGCCCAGGAGAGGAGCAGCAATGACCGCGCTCCCTTGTGCTGAAGCTGCACCCTCTAGACAGGGTTCCTGAGACCTGGATTCTTACCAAATCACCCTCCTCATGTGTAGGTGGCTGCTTAACTCCTAATTTTCCTTGTACCCCAATATATTCAAAGCACCTTGGGGAAAAGCTAATGATAAATTTATGTCATTTTTATAAGAACCTTGTGCCACTGTGTGGTAGCATCCTACCAGTTGAGTTTTGGTTGGAGCACAGGATTGTTCCTTCTGCAAGTCTCCTAAAGCCAAGTTCATTTCTTTTCCTGCTGATTGCAGGTTGGTTGGTATGGTGTTTTGAATGAGAATGGCTCCCACATAGTCTCACAGATTTTAATACTTGGTCCCCAGCTGGCAGAATCATTTTGGGTAAGGATTAGGATATGTGGCCCTGTTGGAAGAGGTACATCAATCACAAATCTGGCCAAAAAATGTTTCATAAGTCCAGGCCACGCTCAGTCTCTTTCTCTGCCTGCTGCTTGTGGATCTGATGAAAGCTCTAAACTACTGCTCCTGCCTTTTTGTTGCCATGCTCCCTGCCAGGATGGTCATGGGCCCACCCTCTGAATTAGTAAACAAGCCTCAACTTAAATGCTTTCTTTTATAAGTTGCCTTGGTCATGGTGTCTTATCACAGCAATACAAAAGTAATTAAGACAGTTGGTTTGATTTTAGGAATAAAAGCTAGGCACTTGAATCTTTTTCAATACATTTTGAGTTTTATTAGTTGTATCCCCAACTCACAGGTATCCTGCACAACTGTTATAGGTATTTGACAAGAATACAAATGTATCGTTTGTATGTCTACATTTGATACAAATATAGGCATCTAGGTGAAGTGGTACCCTGCTTCCTCCCAACATGTAAACTATTATATACTCTTTTTTGTTTTGTATTGCTTTTGTTTCTGTTTTGGCTTTTGTTGTTGTTGTTTGTTTGTTTGTTTGTTTGCTTGTTTTTTTAAGACAAGGTCTTTCTGTGTAGCCTTAGCTGGCCCAGAACTTGATAAGTAAACTGGGATGGCCCAGAACTCCTAGAGATTTGCCTGCCTTTGCCTCCCAAATGCTGGAATTGAAGCCATAATGCCTGCCTGTCTTACACTTTTTTAAAAGCACAATTTGAAATATGTATTTTCAGTTCAACAACTCAATATTGCTTACCAGGAAGACTGGCAGTACTTTCTTCTAGTTCAGTTCTAAGCATGTCTTTACCTAGTTGATAGTGCTGGCTGGTGGAACAAAGGCTTGGCACTTCAGTCACCTTGCCTGTCACTCTTTGCTCTCATTCACGAGTCTTTTTGACATGTACATTTTTAATTGACAAATAAAATTTGTAATATAAAGTAATTCTAGTATCTTGATTCTAGGATATTCCTCAAAAAAAATCTGCACATGTTCAGCTCCCTTCTGTAAGATGGCATGATATTCACACAACCTAGTCAAACCTTCCTGAGTACTTTACAGATCACGTTTAGATAATTTAAATTATGTAATACAGTATAAATGATAAGAAAATCGTTATGGTACATTGCATTTTTTATATTTTATTTTTGTATTGAATCATTTTAACTCACATTTGTTTGAACTCATGAATGTAGAACTTATGAATAAGAAGACCAATTATATTTATACTGTACAACATGGGATTTACACACATACACTGTGAGACAATTAAGTCACACTAATAAGCGTATATATTACCTTATTATCATCTTTGTGTAAGAACATTTAAGTTAGCCTAACCACCATGCTGTATATGCTTAGTCCCTAGTTGGCAGAATTGCTTTGGGGATTTCCAGATCATTCATCCTCTGTAATTGAAATATTGTCCCCTTAGACTAAATTATGGCTCTGTGTTGGCCTTAATGCTCCCTTCTCTGGGTGCTGGCTTGGTGTGGGCCTATTTTAGTTGTTTTTTTTTTTTTTTTTTAAATTTTTATTTTTTTGTTGTTGTTGTTGTTTTTTGTTTTTTGTTTTTGCTCTTGGCCATCGCCTCAATTAAAATACTAACACTCCTGTTTAAGATGACTACTGTTCTTCTTTGCTCTAAAAGAAGCTCAATTTTATAGTAACCAAAAACTAGGAGCTCCATGTCTGAGTGAGAACCTCCAAGCTTTGCCATCTGCTACTTGGTATGCCACTGCAAGCATCAGAGGCTGATTCACTGTCCAGGCCACGGGAATCCTTCCCCAGACTACTGAGCTGGTCCTTATCCCAGCTGCCTGGCACTTGTCAGTATGACTTCAGTTACTCCATTCTACCAGGTCTCATGCAGTCAGGCTGTTAGTGAGTTCAAATCTTGCAAACAACAGAAAAAAATAGTCATAGCACTGGATGTACAGCGCCAGAGCATAGGAAAATACAGATGGTTACATTTGAGGACTTCAAATTAGGGAAATGGGAAAGGAATGTGTTTCTATATATTATTAAAATTAGTAGGCAAGTCTGTATGATATATAGGTAAAAAGAAGAACGAGATGCAATTTTACTGGGACTAAATGACAATGTGAGGCCCAGCTTAGGTGGGCTAAGAAGCAAGGGCCCAGAACAGGCCACAAGTTGATACTGGTCCAGAAATAGCACCCAAAAATCCGCAATCAAGGAATAGTCAATCATATAAAAAGATTTCAACAATTGGCGACAGGGTGGGAATAAAGAACTTGGGGTAACTCTTCTATAAAAACATTTGGTAACCCCCCCCCCCCAAGTAGCGTGTTGAAAAGCAGACAATGAGTGTGGGTAGAAGAAAAGGCCAAAATCACAGATAGAGGGATGAGTCGGCAGTCCCTTCTGGTGGTGAGGAAGAGGAGAATCTTAGAGAACCAGAGGGTAGGATAGGGGGCACAGGAGTACACATCCAGTGTGCTTAATCTTTTGGGAAAAAGAAATTTGCATTCAACTACCAGGAAAAAGAAGTAGCAAAGGAGGTGTTAAAAAGAAAAAATGTGCTGGCTGCTGAAGACAATGATGATAAAGTAATGAACTTGTTTCCTGGGAGACGCTTGTAGTGAGAAACACTTTTCTCTTGCATGTAGGTTTGCTATGACATTTCAGGCATTTTTTTTTCTTTTAATTTGAGGGTTGCTCTATTCAAAGCTGTCCATGTTCATGATTTCAAAAGCAACAGAACCTTGAGACAGTTTCCTTCTGCCTACAGACTGAGACAGGGCCAGGGGCTTAAGGACAAGTTGGACTAAAATTATCCTTCCTTCTTTCTCTCTTTGTTTCTTTCTTTTCTCTCTTGAGCTTAAGGACAAGTTTTACTAAAATTATCTTTCTTCCTTTTTTTTTTCTTTTGTTTTTTGTTTTGTTGTTGTTTTGTTTTGTTTTGTTTTCAGTTTTATTTTTATACAGGGTCTCACTCTATAACCCAAGATGGCCTTAAATGCATGGTCCTCCTGCCTCAACATCTCAAAAGAAGGGATTATAGTCTTGTAGCAGTCTGCCTAACTATCAAACAAAAATTTCTGGCAAAAAAAAAAAAAAAAAAAAAAAAAAAAAAGATGCAGAAAGGATAGAAAACAGACGAAGACTGTTTAGTTCAGAAGACTAAAACAAAGAGGATTCTAAGAAGCAAACCAGAGCCATTTGTCAAATGGGGACCTTGATATCCGTACTCAAAAAAAAAAAAGAAAAAGAAAAAGAAAAAAGAAAAAAGATTAGGTACTCTTATTCTTGGGCAAACTGAAGAACTGATGTCTAGGAGGGAAGGAAAAACAGTTAAGTCTAACTCCATCCAAATTCGCATTCCAATTAAAAGTTCATAGCCACTTAGTAATTTTTTTTCTGCATTAGTAAACCAAACTTTGGATCATATTAAAGGATGTCTGACTTTTTCTTTTCTCACTAACTATATAGAAATGTGTCCCTCAAATATTACTTGTGTAGAGAAAGCACACTAATGGGTCATTAAGTGATTCTTCCAAATAGTCAGCTGACTGTGGCTGGCTCCAAGTGACATTACTGTGCTTTTAACAGATAACAAGGCACTGCCACTCACCAGGCCTTCCTCCCAGATAAAAAATGTGGTATGGGACTTCTCTGGTACTACAATGACTCAGCCCTCAGTTTTCCCAACATCTTCACCACCAGCTCAGAGGATCAAAGCTCAGCTCAGTTACTAAGATTTAGCCTACAATTTAGCTGAAATTACAACGTCCTGGCAGAACATGGCCCTCCAAATGAAAATGGCTAGTTGTGGCTTCAGGGCCCCAAAGAACAATTTCTGAGAAAATTTTCTTGTGAAAATTTATGTGGACAAATGAACATTGATACTAATTCATTCCATGTGACGTTTAACTTGTATTCTCTATTACTTATATATCTTAGAATACCAAACATAAAGTTCAGATCAAATCAATTTAAATATAAGACTAAGTTGCATGTACTTCATAATTGCCAGTGAGAGTTAATTAAAATGTTGCTAAAATTAACACTTTGAGGATTGAATTTAGTTTGGCCTTTAAATTCTATTCTTTTTTGTAAAATATTGTTTTCTTTCTATTCACAAACAAAAATTTATTCTATAATTATAAAACATTCTTACACAATTCAACAGAAACAATAATGGGAAGCTCTTGGCTTAAGAGCTTTTTAGTTACATGCATCAAAAATCTTACAAACTGATTAGATTCAGTAATTGTATAGGATAAAATATACTTAAAGGATATGATTCACAATACAACAATTCACACAAAAGTATATTCACCCAACCTATATATCCAACCATAGATGACTACTCAGGACAGTATTTTATACATAGGCCATTGGGATGGCTCAGTGAGTAGAGGTAATTATTGCAAAGCCTGATGGCATAAGTTTTATACGTATTACTCAGACAGTGAAAGGAGAAACCAACTCTCACAGATTATCCTCTGACTCCCATACACACATCAAGAAGGGGAAATGCAAATAAATATGTAAATATACAATTTAAAAGTATGTAAATAAAAAATATTATTCAGATGTGCAAGAGAATAGTATATAGCTCTTAAAACATATTTAATAGTCTCAAATAATCTATAGCACTAAAACATGGTTGGTGGTAACCTGGATACATATATAGCATGAACATAAAAAGTTTTCATGCATGTAATTATATTTTTCTACATATTCAACTTTTTTCATTGTAAGACAAAACTCTTTTCTTTTTGGAAAATTATAAAAGATGATTTTATAAACATACTACAGGTGTAGGAAGTATTCAAGTCCTGATGGACAGGTATTTTGTCTATGTTAAATACGTGAGTCCTTTTAAAGAGCACAGCATACATACCTTAAAGGGGAAAAGTTCCTATACGTGAGACAATGCAAAATCATCTAGAAAACCTCACATGAGGTGAAGGTTTATCTCAGACCTCAGAAGACTGGGGCAGGAGGACAGAGAGTTTGAAGCCAATGTGAGCTACTGTAACAGGACTCTGTCCACAAACCAGGAAAACATGGAATTCATTGTAGTGTTCTGTGTGCTCTGTTAGATAAATAGATAGACAGATAGATAGATAGATAGATAGATAGATAGATAGATAGATAGATAGATAGATCATGTGAGTACTGTCTCTGCAAATTTCCATCTTAGATAAGATAAGGGAGAAGTTGTGCCTGGCCTTTGACCTACCCAGTCTCTTTCCTGTTTTCCTCCAACTAACATGCACTAGGGCATGTCACTAGTCCTTACAGCACAGGCTCCTTTGGGGCTGTCACTCTCTTAAAGAGCTTGTACCTAAAGCAGCTGTCCAGAGGACAGCAACAGCATCATTTCAACAGCACACCCATGGTTCCTTTTTTGTCAAGTATAAAAAACCAAAAACATAAAAAAAAATAAATTAAAAAAACTGAAATAAGGAGAATTTAATTATGGTGCATAGTATAAACTAGTGTATAAACTTCTGTAACTGTGGTTTGCATTTGTGCATTCCACTGACCAAGAACAGAAAAATACTCACGGGGAAAAAAACTCACCTGTAACCAAATACATAGATTTTTCTTCCTGCCACTATCCCTTGAACAATACAGAGTAACAAACATGTGCGCATCATCTGCACAGAAATACAGACATGTAATTCCCGCCCTCAGGAGAACTTGGATTTCTTGGCCAGGTCAGCCTGGATTATATTCAAATAAATACAGCAATCTGGGCATTGCTTAAGTATATGGAAGGACATGCACAGGCCACATGCAGGTAATAGAGCATTCTGTAAGAAGGAATTGAACATCTCCAGATTCTGGAAGCTGCGGGGTTCCTGGAAGGAATCCCCCATGGATACTAAAAGACAACTGTAATTCTATTTTCTAATTAAGTCTGGCAATATATCCTAATATTCTAAGTAATGAAACAAACAACAATCCTTTGTGTTACAAAAATTTTGCCATATTTTTTCAATGTTTACTTCATCTGTAACTCCTTAAGTCATTTCTGTGCCCTTCTGAGTCTTCTGTGGAAGGAATGTACAACCTCCTATTCGAATTTTGTCTAGGCTTCACCCCACAGTTAACTGGCAACAGCCAGGTGTGCCTGACTCACTATAAAAGGGGCTGCTTGCCCCCCTCCTCTCTCTCTTGCCTTCTTGCTCTATCTAGCTGTCCTCTCTCCTGTTCCCCCTCTTGCCCCATTACCCTCCCCCCCTCTCTCTCTCCACGCTCATGGCCAGCCTCTCTCTCTCTCTCTCTCTCTCTCTCTCTCTCTCTCTCTCTCTCTCTCTCTCTCTCCACCTCCCATTTCTCTGTCTCTCCTACCCTCTCAACTCCCCTCCCCATGCCCTGAATAAACTGTTTTCTATACTATATCACCATGTGTCTGGTCCCTCAAGGGGAAGAAATGTCTCAGCATGGGCCAGCAGAGGCACCTCTCAGCATGGGCCAGCAGAGGCACCCCCTTCACCCGCATCTGACTGCACATCCACCCAACATATTCCTTCTCTCTTTATTTTTATAAAACACAACACTTCCCTCCCCAAGTTTGTAGATGAATACCAGGGTCTTCAAATATCAGTATTGGACAGTCAGATATTTTAAAGGTGTTTGGGTCATAATGGCATTCCTCATGGTTGAGATTAAGGCAGCTCCAAGCACACGGCTTTCTTTTAGACAAGTTCTAACTAGATAGTCCAGGCTGGCCTAGAACTAATGGTGCTCCTGCCTCAGCCTGAAGAGTGTTGGGCCCTTGCTAAATCTATCTGAGTAAGTGCCTTCTGAAGACATGTCTAAGGGACTCTGGTCCTTCTGCCATGTTGTGATAATCCAGCACCCTCAATCTATGAATTGATAAACCCTCACCAGGCACTGAATCTGAAAGCACCTGGACCTCATATCTCCATGCTGCAGACTGCTTATCTGTGGGAACAAATATTTGTTGTTTAAAGCTGCTCAGTTTATGTCCCTCTCTACTTTTGCCCAGGTTGCTTAGCAGAATGCTATAAGTAATGGTTGACATGGTTCAACTCACCCAACCCAGCACTGCCACCTTCTTCCGCTTTTTCCACTCAGTCGTTGTAACCATGACCTGCATCTGTGCATCTGTTATAAACTGATCATGATCGGCTCCTCTAAGAATCCTGAACTGACTCATCAATGAGCGCTCAGGTGAGCACACTCTTCCTGAGTCCCTTCAATAACAGTTCTTGGTCATGATGATATCTCAGCAGTATTGTACCGCTGAAGTCATATGGGAAAAGCTTACACAGGGGTACTTTACTGTCCATAGGCTACAAAACATGGGCAATCGAAAGCTACCTTTGTTTGTGTCAATGGCTCAGTCACTTACATATGAGTCAAGCCACCTTCGAAAACCCAAGTATTATGGAATGAAGGGAAAAAAGTCAGAGCAAGAGGACACAACTCAGCAGCACAACTGAATTAAAATCAGTCATCCAAAGCGGCATCACTAGGTGGCATTACCTACTTTGAAAGTTAAAACAGGAAAGTTCACTGCTTTGACTTTTTCCAGCTAGCTCTGATGGCTAAAAAAATAAAATAATAATAAAATAAAATATAAAAAAAATCAAAGGTCCTTTGGTAAGCCTGGAATTCTTCAACTCTGTGCATAAAGCCCAGTTTGGAGATTCTTACTAAAGCTTCAGTCTGAAGGATGAACACTAGTGACTCTCCCACATATTTACAAAACCATCCTGTACACTCCACTTCTCAACTGTCCCAACGGGCTCTCTTGTCAGGCTGATGAAACTCTATTACTATGCTTACTATTTTAGGCTATTATTGTGTTCGTTATTGGTTTTGAATTTTGGTTATAATGAAAACAGCAACAAAAGAAAAATCTCCATAAAAGTGCTGTGCCCTAGAAACACTCCCACTATTGCGATAATTCACACAAGAAACAGTTCTCTAACATGTGAGACAGACTGCAAGGCCCTCCCGCTGGCTAAGTGACCAGGGTTATTATAAGCACTATAGGATGGCAAGTTCCCAGTCTTCTAGCTGCACATTATTGCATAATCAAGTCTGGATTGCAGCAAAGGTGGGTATATAACAGGAAATTAGATGTCAGTTAATAGAGGCTTGGTTTCCTGTCAGCCTTTGGAGAATTTCTCTTCTGGGGATGTGAGGAAAGAAAAGAGAACCCTTTTCAGTCATTCTGAAATGAAGAAGGGTGGAAAAAAATGTAAGATCATCATTGTTTATCTCTTATTAAAAGGTAACTGTCATCCTGATCAGCCGCAGAGAAACCATGCAGGACATACACTACTTTAACTGGCCCTTCCCCCTTTATTCCAGTAAGCTAAGCAATGCCGGTGAGCTGCACCCACCCAAGCTTTCAGGCTTTCAGAGAGCTGCTCATTCTCTATCTATGCTAATTCTATTAAACTTAGAATAAAAGATGTTTGCCTCTTGCAAGAGCAGCAAGAGAATAAGAGAGATTTTTGCAGACTGAGGCAGAGCTTTCGTAGCACACACATGGGCTACCACTGCAGACTGATGCTGTAGTGTCACATGGAGAACCTGCAAAACTTCCCAGCATACATCACAATCCACTATCACAAGGGCTTTGCACATGATGAGAAAACAAAGAAAGGCTTAACACTGAAATATTTAATTTGTTATGATTTCAGTGGAGTCAATAGCAGCTTCCAAATGGGAGCCACACCATGAATTGATTTACATAATCTGAAATAGGTAGAGTCTGAGTTACATAAGAACTTAAGCATCTACATTTCTTCTCTTGCAGAATTTAATAACTTACAAAAGTCAACAATTTTACTTAATGCTTTGCACATATTGCAGGGAAGCCAACATCTTCATCCTTAACCACTACAATTTACAAGGTTGGGTTTTATATATGTAAAATTAATTTGTACTGAGATGAGGCATCAAGAGAAATTAGAACATAGGCAAAAAGTTGGCTTTTTACAGTTGATATGATATTAAAATGCTACCTCTTAATTCTATGCCTTCAGCAAGGGATCCAGAACCTTACACATCCTTCCTGGTTTTGCCTTTCAACTATTTTCTTTAAATGCAGTCTCTTCATTCTGCATTTGGTTAAATACAATAGTACATTTGATAAAGGGCAAGCCTATGCCGTCTTCTCCTTAGTTTACATTTGTAAACTCCATGCAAAAATTTGTGAAATTAAGAAAATGCCACAAAATATTCAAAACAAAACATTAAACATATGTTGATTCTTAATTCTGAATATGGACAATTTCGATAACCTGCAAATTTAGCTATCTTAGAATAATAACAGAAAGATGTTTTGGCTACAGGAGACACAACCACAGTCCACTTGAAGATGTGTAACAAAGCCAGATTCCTGTTTCCTGGTTGCTAAGGCAATGTGGCTCACAGCCCTGCCTCCAAGCTCTCTCCATCACAAATGGCTAAGTCTAAACTGGCATAAACCCTTCTCCTCCTAAGTTGCTTCTTCTCAGGTATTTGTTCACTGACATAAGGAAAGTAATAAAAGGCCATAAAGGAAAGATGTGTCCAAATTCTCACAAAACACTCTGTGACCTACATGTTCTGACAGCTAACTTTTTCCACAGCAGAAATGTTCTTGCAAATTATACCTCCAATGGCCTCTATGGGTGAACTTTCTTAGGGTGTGGTGAAAATTATCCATGCAATTAAACTTTCAGTTTATGAGGTAAATTCTCAAGTGTGGACATGCAGTTATCAATCAAAATAAATTTATGCAAGTTAGTTGCACAGATAGATGCTGGATAGATTAACATAGATAGGCAGATAGATGCTACAAAATAGACAACGATAGGAAGATAGATAAATGTTGGATAGATAGATAATTGGCAGGAAGATAGATGCTGGATAGATAACAGATGGGAAGACAATAGATAGATGGATAGATAGATAGATAGATAGATAGATAGATAGATAGATAGATAGGCAGATGAGTGTTCTCTTTCCAAAACAAGAGTTCTGAGAGAAAGGAGAAATGGAGGAAGGATGTTACCTCTGTGCAAATACACACGTATGTGTTAAGATCAGAGGGTGACACAAAGTGACTTTCTTCTCTCAACTTCAGCTTCTGAAACAGAGCCTCTTCTGGAACTCAGGGCTCATCAATTAGCTAGGCTAGCTGTCCACTGAGACAGGGATCAATGGACAGGGATGTTCCCATCTCCAATGCCCCTCCTCTCTCGCTAATGCCCTCACCAGCTCTGGAGTTACAGATATATACAAGCATTTCTGGCTTTTACATGAGAGCCAGGGTGAGAATGCAACCTTATGTTTGCACAGCCAGTTTCTGACTTATAGAGCCATTTTCCCACCAGGAATCTACCTCCTTTGCTGTGAGTGTGTGTGTGTGAGTATGTGCAGTGGGGTTTGGTGTGTGTATGTGTGTGTGTGTTGCTTTCATATGAGTGTGACAACAAGAATATATGTGTTCACATGCAGATGCCAGAGAATGTCATTACGTAGGTATCTCTGCTACTGGTCATGTTACCCTGAGACAGGGCCTCTCAGTGACCTGAAAGCTTTGTTTCAACTAGGTTGATTGCCAGTGATCTCTCAGGATCCACCTGTCTCCAATCTTCACTATCAGGTAACAGGCCTGGGCAGTGGATTACAAGTATGTTAGCTTGGGTGCTGGGGACATACAGATCCTCAGGTTTACAGAACAAGTGCTTCTACCCAGTAAGGCCACTCCACAGGCTCCAGTCTTAAGCCTGCTTTCTGTGTTTCTAAATAGCAAAAACCAAAAATGATTACAGTTGAAATGTTTGACTCACCACATTTCTGGATCTACTTTGATTTACTCACCCACTCACACCAGGTTTTAGAAACTCCTGAGCCATACACATGTCTCCCCAAGGGACTTTTTTAGCTAAATCAAGCAATATTCTCCTCCTATGGCAGTACTATAGCTTGTGGAAAAGTCTAGAAGTTTATCTGTCCTCTGAGCTACTACCACTGACTTCATGAACATGTATATGCAACATGCAGTACTACACCAAAATGGTCACCTTGTGGGGACAGGCTTTTGTTTTGTTCTGTTTTAAATTGCTCTCTCAGGGAGATGTTTAATATTGCTAGAAAGTTTTATTAAGATAGAATCTTATTTTATACAAAGATAACATAAATTATAATATGGAGTCTTTGTCTATAAAAGAACATCTGAGCCTTGGTAAGTTATAAAGAAAATTAATCTGTTTCCAACCATTGGAGGAGGCTAAGAAGTTGAAGGTCAAGACACCTGCAAAAGTCTTCTTGCTATGTCATTCCACAAAGGGCAGAAGGGGTCAAACTCACCTTTTAGTCAGAAATCCAGGACCATGGCATTTATATTGATCACTACTTAATGTAAATTAGTACCCAATGCAATAGTGTCACATTTCAACTCTATTGCATTGGGTACTAAGCTCCTACACACCTGCACATTGAGGAGACTTGCAAACAAGAGCGTGTACTACATAAGCTCCTTGGGAAAACATAAATGTCAGAAAGTCTGGGTATGAAATTTAAAATGTTCAGTCATCGAAGGGGGCTTTCCTATGGGATGCAGCATTGAAGTCCGCCTCCCTGCCCCCATTCAGCCCCAGTAATGTTATCTCCGGGGCTCTATTCTCTCCAGAAAGCAGGCAGAGCCAGCAGTCACAGTGAGCTATATTTTGTTCTCAGAACGAGTCTGTTGGACTAGGGCTGAAGCTCAGCTTAGAGTACTTGCCTTCTATGCAATGAGGCCTATATTCTATCCCCAGGACCTCTACTACAACAGTAATAATGTGTGGTTGGCCCAGAAGCCTTTCGAGCCTTTTTACTTTTCAATACATTCATCCTTGCCACCATACAAGTTGTTCCTCTAGCACTCTGAAGAAAAAAACAGAGGCTGAAAATTAACAACCTTCCCCTGGGCAGGAAAGTCTGTTACTGTGAAACAAAATGCTGTTTTGGTTTGTTTTGTTTCTAATTGACCTATGGAAAAAAAATACTTAGTATTCTGTACAGAAAATATCACCCATAACCATCATCGATATCAAATTAAATTCTATTATGTAAAATCTTTGCAAATGTATAGCTCCTGATTGAGAACAGGAAAAGTGTTTATTTTGTATTAACAGCAAGAATGACAGTGGGAGCATGTGTGTGTGTGTGTGTATACACATATATGCATAATTGTGTTTGACAACTATGTAGAAATTATTTGTTAATTTAAGTATTTGTTAATCATTTCAGCATCCCATTTTCTTTTAAAATTTAATTTTGAGTTAGAAGTAGGTGGAGAAAAGTATGTAATGATGTAATCAATGGAATCTATATCCTCTTTCAAAATGAATAAAGAAGCACAAATTAGGGTTGTAAATGGGTGTAGTTTTACTTGCATCTTAATTTTATTCTTATTTATCTGAAAGTGAGAATCACTCAGGCTGAAGCTTTAATTGTTTACAATGTCTCTGTGTAGTGTTTAAGCTTCCTGGTCAAATGCAAAACCATGCAATAGCTAGCAGTTAGTGATGGACTGATTCTATGTCACAACACAGTCTTCGAGAAACGAATAAGGCAAATCTTCACCCCAGCTCCAGAGAGCAAAGTTTCACTGGGGTTTAAATTGACGTTACAACAAATCTCCAAGAGACTGGACCTGTCTTTGTCCTTCTGAATTCTGCAGATAGATAATTCTCTTAATGGCTAACGTAAATGGTCCTAAAGTACACAGCCCTAAAAATCAGCAAGCAACTGAAAGCTACCTCATCTCTGGATAGTATCGCTAGGAGGGACAGAGAAAGGAAAGCGTGGCCCAAGCAGTCTCTATAAAAAGCACAATTTCAGCTCCTCGACTGCCTGGAAAGGCTCATGTGCTTTCTAAGCAGAGACAAAATTCTGTGTCAAAACACAGTGATTGGTTTAGAATTACCCACACCAACCCTGATACAGGCTAAATTTTGTGGGGCGAGTACAAGCTTTCACTCTTCTTTCTGCTTTGAAATCAGCATAAGAGCTCCCTAGTGACAGAGGTAGCAGCTACAGAAGATTTTATTTGCAGCTTATGGTATTATATGGAGTACAATTATATACACTCTGACTGAATTATGTCTCCTGAAGTTAAAAAAAACAAAAGTGCATACATATGTGTCTGAAGATTCTTCACAGGTGCTCAAGTTTTAAGTTATAAGAGTATCTTCTTGAAAATGTTGATACCTATTCATGCACTTGTATGTACATTCAGCTGTTTGCTTTCATTTATACCTTTGTTCTTTAAAGTAAATATCTAGTCTCGGCACCAATGAAGTGTTTATAAAAAGATAAAGAGATAAAGAGATAATGTTCTGTGGGTGTGTGGAGAGGTATGGGGAAGGGGATGTCTCAGCGGGCCCATGTAGAGGCATCTCTTCCTGTGAGGGACCAGTCACACCGGTATATATAGAATAGAGTTTATTGAGGGCATGGGGAGGGGAGCCAGGAGGGTCGTGGTGGAGGCAGAGAGAGAGAGAGAGAGAGAGAGAGAGAGAGAGAGAGAGAGAGAGAGAGAAGCAGAGAAGTAGATGCTGGCCATGACCACATGGAGAGAGAGAAAGGGGGTGGAGGGGACAGAGAGGCAAGAGAGTAAGAGGGTAAAAGTAGGAGAGTAAGAGATTAAGAGATTAAGAGAGAGAAGAGGGGGCAAGCAGCCCCCTTTATAGTGGACAGGGCCTACCTGGCTGATGCTAGGTAACTGTGGGGAGGAGCATACCTGGCTGTTACCAGGTAACTGTGGAGGTGGAGTTTAGACAGAATATTAACAGGCACCTCTCAAGTAGCAGGTCAAAAGCAAGTCCTGCTCACTGTACTCACAGTACTGAAGGCACAGGCCTGCCTCATAGGGCATGGTCTAATGGAGAATCAATGGGGAAAACTGCACAAGTGAGACAACCAAATAAAGTTTACAACTGTGATAAATGTCAGAAAGAATATGGTATCTTAGGAAAGTAGGTGCAGAGGGCCTAGCTTAGGGTGACAATACTGCTGGCCCCTACACAGAGCATGGGTGTCACTCTCAAGTAAGGTGAGCTGGGAAGGCCACTGAAGCAAGAACTGGCCCCAGCCTTGCTGCTCAGTACATTCATGCAGGTTTGCCCTGAAATCACTTCCTTATCTGAACTTTTACTACTTTGCCAGGTTGATTGGCACTCTGGAAAAGCAACGTGATGTAATATTCTAAGAATGTAAAGTAGGTAAATAGTAAAACTGCACAGTGATGCGACTCTTTTGTACCTCAAAAAATTTCAACTGGTTCCATGTGCTTCTGGTACCTCAAAATACAGTGATCGGTGCACATTGTAAGACACAGACCCGCGTGACAAAAGGAAGAGGCTCTGTTACCTATGCTGCCACATTGACCAGATTACAGTAAAGAACTGGATCCAAGTCGCTTGACACGGGAAGACCACAAATTCTACAATACGACTTAAGCTTTGTTTTTCTTTTCTCAGAATCACATACACTCGACCCTGAAACCCATGTTCTTTTAGCTCCTGCCTGCATTCACTTGAAGGGACTACCCTCCCTCTTTACATCTGTGCTACTCTTTCTTTAAACAATCACCAACTTTGACAGGGAGTACAGACACCAGCAGCTACTTATCCAACTGCTTTCATTTCCTGTCATCTCAGAAAACATGAGCAGAGGGTTTGTTTTTGGAGGCTGAAGACAGAAACTTGTCATAACTCTTGACGAACTGAATCTCAGTGAGTTTCCTTCCAGATATAATTGTTCGTTAAACGTGCATGAGTTAAAACTAAATATTTACACGCAAGGCACCATAAGCAACCCCGAGAAGGCTCAAGAAGGAAGCCATTCAAAACAAGAGAATGAAGGGAAGATCCACTTTTTTAAGGGAGCTCTAACAATACAAGCTTTACAAGCTCCCTGGAGGGAAAGATAAAAAGCATTTGCCTAGGGCTCCCTATACTATCCGTGCTAATATTAAACACAAGCCTCTCTTCATAAAGGGGGTTATGTAAGGGGCTGCTGCAATCTATTTCCTCAGTTCATTTATGCTTTCTTATAAGTGCCTGGCATTGATGTAATCTCATGACTAGGCATGAAACATACCAGCAGTGAAAGTATTGTTCTCAATGAGCACCCAGACCTCTATGGGCAGCAACCTAGAATCAAACAGGGACACACTCTGTGGACATTCTCGAGAATGTCTTCCTGGTAAGCAGCTTTCCAACCCCCAACTGGGTCAGCAAAACATTCTTTCCCTGGCTGAGTCATACCCAGCTTTCTTCTGCACTGACAACAGTAGCACATTCCCCACCTTTGAACTGCTCATAGCAATTCTTATACAGCTCTGAATGTGGTCTACGCCTGTAGTGGAGGAATAGGGGACAGACAGCTCTGATATGGATAGCACAAGTGTTTTGACTACAGTTTTCTTTGCATAGCCCTCCATGATCCAGTGTTGGCATCCATCTGTACACTGGAGACATGGGGTCAGTGAGTCACCTGAGACCAGAGTTCATAGTTAGGAGTTAAACCATAGCTTCTAGGCCTAGATTATTTCTAAGTACCCTAAAAATCTTCTAGGATTTAGCCTCCTGCCTGCAAACAAGCAGAGTGCAAGATTGTACTAGGTAGGTGCTCAATCAGCAATCATCAACAGCAATGCAACTCTGAAGTCAGAGAAAGGATGTTAGACAATTCCCCAAACCCTTGATCCTAGCTTACTTAGCCAGAATAGGTCTGCTCTTTTTTCTCTTATCTGGAAAAAAGAAGTCAAGAAAAAAGAACTAATAGTATAGGGAACATGTATTGTGCATCTGTGAAAAAGCATGTGTGAACATAATGTCTGAATACTTGTATATGAACATGTGTGAATGTGTGAACATCACGTGTGATTATTAGCATATGCCCTTATGTTGTTTTGTATAGGTACCTGAAGCTAACCATTGCATCACTAAAGTTCTGCTACCCTACATTGCTTTGTAACATGAGTAACAATGCTTCTATTTAATTGTTAAGAGGCTCCAAACGGCTTCCTGAAATGTGCTCAAACTGTGTTCTTCTGCACTATACTGCTTTTACACCTACAGATATACAAGTAGACTTATGAAGGGGAAATGCATCATGTGACACATTAATGCAAGAAAATTAATTTTTGTCAACCTGAGGAAAACTAAGGTGAACTGGGAAGAAGAAATCTTAATCGAGAAAATGTCTCCATGGGATTGGCTTTTCAACAAGCCTGTGGTCCATTTTATTGGTTAATGGTTGATCAGAGAGGATCCAAATTACCATAGGGAGGTAGTTCTAATTCTCTAAGAAGGTAGAGAAAGCCATGGGTAACAAGCCATAGGGAGCGTTCCTCCATGTCTTTTGCATCAGCTCCTGTCTCCAGGTTCCTGCCTTCAGTTCCTTTTCTGACTTCTTTCAGGGATAAAGTGTGACCTAGGAGTTATAAGATAAAATAAATCCTTGTCTCCTTAAGTGGACTTTGGTCATGCTTTTTACCACAGAAATAGAGTCCCAGACTAAGACAGTACTCATGGATGTGGCCTAACTGCAATAAGGGACAATGGAGGTGTGTGAAACCAGAAAAGAAAACTTGATCTTGTATCTACATTTCGTTAGGACTGAATTATCTTTAAAGGAATAGCAGAGTTCTAGTTAAATCGTAGAAGTAGTATAAAACTTCTAGAACTCAAATCCTATGTTCCCAGGACTTCAGAGTGAAAAAGAAAGAAGTGTAGTTTACACTATAAACTAACAAATTAATGCCCATTTTAATAAAAGTCTCATTTAAAATACTCTATGTACATTTTATTTTTAGCAGTTCCTTACACTTCCTATGTTTCTAGCATTTATTCATCTGTCTACTTATCTAGTCTACATGCTTCTTACACAAAGACCGCTGGTAAGCACCAAAACCATAACACAAACATGATAATTTTCAGTACACAGTATTCTCAGACATATGCAATCTCTCAGAAATCCATATGCTAAATCTCTATAACTGATTACAGTGTCTAAGTTTAAGGATTTAAACTTGAAATTTTAAAGCAGGCATAAGAGAAACAAAACAAGCTATATCAAAGAAAATGATATTGTCTGATCACTGTCATGGATCTAGAAAAGAAAAACTGGAAGGCAATTATATATAAATAAATAAAAAATAGTGTCTCTCCAGTGACCATATACAAAGTTATGGCAAAAACCAAATTCTATGTATTAAAGTAACCAAATCCACTCCTAACTACTTGCACAAAACACCAAAAAAGAGCAATCAGATAACACATCCACACACATAATTTGTATAATTGTCTGAGATCAGAGGCTCTTTGGGGGCATCATCTACAAATCGTCCAGCAGGTACTGACAGCACTTTACACTTGCTTACAGAGCAAAGCACAGTATTGCCACTGTGCAGCAATGGTCCCCAAAACTCTTAAACAAACACATTTTCATCTCTCCAACATGGCAATATATGTTATTCCATATAATCTAATTCAGAGTACATGCAAACTTTTTTATTTCATGAAACGAATGTTTTTCAGAACTATGTCTATAAAACTTCTCAGGCAGTTCAGTGTTATGACGCTTATCTGGCAGGAACACAACCCTGAATCTAATTCCCAGCACTGCAAACAAATGCTTGTGTGTACGTGTGTGTGCATGTGTGTGTGTGTGTGTCTGTGTGTGTGTGCACGCGCGCGCGCGTGCTCATACATATATGTGTGTGCATACATAGGACTGTTTAAGTGTGTATATGTATATATGTGTGTATGTGTGTTTCTGTCTAGATACGTGTGTGTATATGTGCATATAGTGAGAACTTCAGGAATATTTACAACAAATATATGACTTTTCATGATCATTTATCACAAGATTTTTAATTCTGCCATCCTTATTCTTCACCATTTTGCCCTTCTGTTTAAATTTAAATTGTTACCAAAAATATTCCCTTTAAACCACATCTCAAATCTTGTCAGCTTATGGACACCTATCTTCCACAAATTACCTTGTGACATCTCAGGCATGATGTAGAAGGGCCTAGGCAGCTTGTGTGTCTTCTGTTTTTTTAAGTTGCACTTCTCTGGTTATAAGCACAATTTTGATCCTGCTCATGCAGCCATTTGTAACTTTGCCATTTTCTTCCCCATCCCAGAACATCCTCTACTGCAGATACCAGCCAGTATCCCTGCCCATCCAAGTGAATTCTACTTCTTTGCAGGAAGGTTTTCACATCAAAAACATTTCTCTCCACCTTCTTTCTCCCCACCTCCCCTCCACACTCTTTCTTCCTCCCACCTTCCCTCCCTTCCTCTCTTTACCCTCTATGTCAGTCATCTACTCTAGTGGTGCTTACCATGTCCTAGTTTTTGAGTGCCATTGTTACTTCCAATAGTTATAACACTTTTAAAACAAGACCACACATTATTTGGTGATTGTTTCTTTACTCGTAATTTACAGTATTCAGTTTTGTGCCACAGTCAAGCAAGCTCTTAACTGAATAAATTTCTTCAAAACAAAACAAAACAAAAAAAAAAAAAAAAAAAAAAAAAAAAAAAATGGCTGCATGAAGGCTAAAGCCTTAAATTTACGTATCCTCTGCTGCTTCGTGCCAAGGGTGACTGCTAAAATAATAACTACATTTGAGTTTTCTGATAATGGGTCATGTGCCATAACTCTTATGTAAATGTGTGTTCTACAGTACAGTGTTTCCTAATCTGCTTCTGTGGAGAAGACGACACTTTACATGGCTGTCAATAATGTCTGTTCAAAAGCCTTTGGCCTCCAATGCTACTAAGCTCTAGTTTGTATTCAAAGTAAAGTTACGTCTCCAAAGCCAGAAAAAGTACTCCCATGAGAAAGCAAAAAAAAGAGAAGACATAAAAGAACACATTGTGGCTATGCTGTGTACAGTAATTATTATACACTTTAATGCTGTTCTATATTGAAACTTGTATCTTCAGCTCATCTATCAATAAGTCTAAAGGCAGAACACCTCCACTCATGGACTATGAAGACAAATAAGTGATATTTTTGCATGTATCAACTGTTAGCATAAAATCACAGCAGCTGGACAATGAAATCATGAAATATGCCATGGTCTACACTACCACTTTCCCCGCATTGTTCCTAAAGCACCATTCAATACACTTGCTTCCATTTGACATACAGGGACGTTTGACACAGAGACGCACTAAATATCCATGTGATTAGTTTTCTCAAGAGATCTTGAAATTCCCCGCTGAAATTGTTCAGACAGTGAATCAGGAATAAGTGAAGTTGTTCCCACCAGATCATAAAACACACCTTTTGAACAAAAGTATATTTTAAAACTACAAATAAGTTCAATGTGCATAACGTTTATTTTCAGTGTACACTAAAGTCATGTCCCTCCTGCGAGCTTCTGTGTTTCATGTCGCACTACCTGGATACACAGACGTCCTGAGTGCTATACTTTGGAGGAAAAGAACAGTTTGAAAACAAGAACAAACAACCAAACAAAAAACACTGTTGCTTCTTTTTTTTTTTTTTTTTTTTTGAAGGTGCTGGAGACCAGTACTGTTTATCAAACTCAGGACTTGGTAAATGTTAGGTATGTGTGTGCTATATTCCTGACTGAGAAGTCCAGCTTCTCATGTTCTAATTAATTTTTTTTTTAGAAAATTATGAAAATAAGTTTGATGGAATATATTTTTCTATAACCTCCTAAATAACATTTATATAAACATAAATCTTCTAATGTTTAAAGAAATTTGTTCTCATCTATTTGTACATATTATAGCTCTATCATTTACTGTAAAGTTTCTCAAAGTATCGTGCACAAAACACCTGCTTTAAAATAAGTTGAACTACTATCCTTAAGTGTGAATACCCCAGGACTCCACTGTAGCTCAACTCTGTCAGAACTCCTTGGACTGAGGCACTAGAGAGTATGAGTTGAAAGCGAGTTTGCCCATGTGATTCCAATGTACACCATGTTAATAAGAAAAGCATACCAACTCATATTCACAACATTGTTTGTTCAAAAGAAAAGTTGCCAAATGATTGCTCCAGAAAAATATTGTCTCCAAACACCCATTTTTAGAATTTCTACAGTGCTACTTAACAGAAAAATCAAACCTGTTTCCTAAAGTCAAGGTATCACTTAGCTACTTATTTTCTGGCGCATTAAGGGGAGAGGGGGAAGCACCGTCTTCGCATCTAGAGCTACTGACCTCTTCTTTCCACATGTCAGAATATTGACTCTTGTCAGCACATGCATAAACCCTGACACTGGAATGTCAAACCTTCCAGAGCCCTGGCAAGGCCTCCCTCAGAGCTTGGGGCAAGGATCCGTCAGCACCTAGGACAGCGCCCGGCGGAGGAAGCCGGGCCTCAGAACAGAGGCTGAGGCTGGGAAACCCACCAGAGGAGCCTCTAGACACAGACTATAGCCACTTGCTCTTCTCTCCTGCAATCCGCAGGTCTTTCCAAATGACAACAAAGGAAATCCTAAGTACCTTTCACCTGGGGATGCAAACCGCCCCCACACCCAGTCTCTCTTCACAGCGCTCAGCGCCTGTTGCTAAGGGAGGGGAGAAGGCGCTCTGGAAGCCTCGAGACCAGGTGACAGCCCTACTGAAATGCCTGTGTGCATCGGGTGGCGCTGAGGACCTGGACTCTGGGCCAGTCTAGGACCCCGCGACAGGCCCAGCGCCCACGAGCGTGCAGGGAACGGGGCGGGCTGGAGCCCAGCGCCAGAGCGCGCGGCTTCCCCTGCGGGCCAGGAAGCTCAGGCCGGTTCGGGCCTCCAGCCGAACACAGGAGATGTGTATGGGCCCATGCGGCCGGGTAGGGCCTGGGACAGCTTGGGGAAGCGCAGGCACTCACCATGTTGACTTCAGAAACCATGTCGATGCTGGCGATGTCGATGTTCATCCCCACGCAGACTGGGGGACCTGCGGGAAGCGCAGCACACCGTGATCAGCCAGGCTCCAGCAGGGGGTACGGGTGGCTCTGAGGATGGGGGGGTTCGCAAAGGACCACCCACCCCACCCCGCTGCAGCTCCGCGGAGGCCGCCCCCGCCTCCCTCTCCACCCAGACCGCCAACACAGTGGATCGCGCTTCCCGCAGCGGTCGCGCGCATCCCACTTACCCCCGAAGTCGGGTCTCAGGCGAATGTCGTAGCCTTTCAACAGCTTGTCGACCGTCTCCTTCACAAAGGACATGTTCCCGGGGTCGTTTACGCTGAAGGAGGGGCACATGGCACAGAGAACAGGGTCAGGCAGCGACTCACCCGCCAGCGCCCGGCGCGCACACAGCGCGCCAGCCCGCGCCCGGCCCGCTTCCCGTCAACCCACCAGCGACCCTACCTCTGGGCGCAGCAAACCACCGCCACCAGCACCGGGGCCGAGAAGATGCCGAAAAGCCTTCCTCCCGCAAAGCCCCACATCCCTTCGCCGCGCCCCGGCACGGGGGAGGGGGCGCCCCGCCGCCGTCGCGACCCGCAGCCGGGGCTGCTGCTGCTGCTGCCGCCACCGCCGCCGCGCTGGCCCGGAGCGGAGGAGGCGGAGGGGGAGGGGGAGGAGAGCAGGGGGGAGGAGCGGGCCGGGAGGGAGGAGCCCTGGCGCGGGAGCGCTGGGCGGGCGGAGGCGGGGGCGGAGCCGGACAAGAACAGCACCCGCCCCCTATGGGTCCGCGGTCGCTCCGGGGCTCCGGCGCCCTCCCCAGCCGCGGCATCGGCCGCCGGACTCCCGGGGAGGGGCTTGCGTGCGGCCGCAGGTCCGCGCTGGACACTGCGGGCGAGGGCCACGACTGCGTGGCGCCTTGCAGGGTGGGGATGGGCCACGGAGCCAAGTCCTCAGAGCTTGCCACGGCCGGGGGAAGAATGGGGCCTGGAGTGCAAGCCACGGGCACCGGAGACATAGGAAGTGCTCCACATCCCTCCCCCTATCCCACCCTCCACCTTCAGCCCCGCCCTGCTCAGCGGGAGAGCTAGTGGGCACCGCACGGAGCCTTGGCGCTCTGCCTGGTCCGGATCCAAGCTGCAGAGCTCTGAGGTAGCCCCATTCTCACCTGCTGGGCTCAGATCCTCGGGTCCCCAGGGTCCAGGAAAGCCAGATTGGCAGCAGCAGGGCCTGGAGCCCGGAGCACATGGCGCTGCTCCTCTAGCCTAACCTGAGTAGGAACTGCTCCACTCTACCGTCACTGAGCTAGGAACCAACAGCGACGTGGGGATCCCCGCCTCCCCCCCCCACCCCGCCCCTACCCCCACCCGCGGGCTTTCCCGCCTGACCCATCTTCCAGCCCCCTTGCATGGCTGCAAGATTATCTATTTATCAAATATGACTATGAAAGGCAGTCTCCTTAAGCTGTGCCTCTCCGGTACAACCATGTGAGTGCTGAATCCTTCTTGCTCACATAAAGGCATTCATAATGAACCTTAAAGAGAAATCTTGTCGGTAAACTGCAATCCAAGCCACACTTAAGAGACTCTAACATAGATTACAAAGATGAGAAATAATGTGCCTTTTCTGGTGCAGACCAGAAACATCCACCCTTATTTTAAGGTAAAGATCTTTGTTTTCCTTGTGACAGGCAGGATTCCATCGTTTAGTGGTCATTAGAAAACTGCTGGAATATTGGTAGAAAACAAGCACCGGATGGTACACACTCTGATTTTATATCTCCACTGTTCACTCGCTGGTGCACATCCCACCTGTATATCACTAGAGTATACCCACTGGTGCTTGCCCCACCCCGTGTGTCACTATTGTACACCCAAGGAGTGTCTACTTTCCTGTGGATACCGGTTGCCTGTTTTTCTATAGTTACACCATCCCACTATAGTCGAATAGGGAGACTCACAGATCAAGTCTGTTTCTCATTTCTTTAGTACCGGCGTCCAGGATGTAATGAGTGCTTTGTAATATATGACTACTTTCCAATATTGACTCGGGTTTTTCCCCCTATATTTTGCTTTTTTTTTTTTCCCTGTTCCTAAGATTTATGTAGGTAAATATCTAAATCTAGACTTTTGTTCTCAAGCTGTTATGTTTCTTGTGCATTAATTTTAAATATCTTTGCTTTTCTGAAAATCAGCAGTTTTATTTTTAGAACTGTGGATGTGACTGCATTACCTGGAAGGTTCAGAGATAAATATAGCTCCCTAATTATTTTCTGGAAAAGTCTATTCATAAGTGCTTTGTATTCTGTGTCCTGATAGTGAGCACTAGAACTGTCTGCAAGGTGGCAGCTTCATCCTGACACACGTTTATGACTAGTCAGTCTCCGGTTTGCCTGCACCAACTTTAGTGACATATCCTGCTGGGCATCATCACTATGAAATAGATAATGATCCGAATTGCAGGGCCTGTCTCCCTCCCTACTGGTTTAAGTGCTCAACAACTGGCAGAAAAGCAGCAGTAATGCTGTGGCCCACCTTAGATCTCTGCTTCCATCTCTTTCTGGAGTTCTCAGCCTTATTAATTACTAACTGTTACTCTAGCACCTAATTCTCTGATAGCTCTGATCAACTTTAGATGCGAGCAGTCTGTCAGTTTCATATCTTATCCATGTCTGCAACTAATGACGAGAGAATAAAACACTTCCTGCTCCAAATGGGCCTACTCAAAATCCAGCAAGTCAATGGTCCTCGGATGGACCTTCGGCTAACAGAAAGAAGGGATCAAGGTATATACACTTCTTATTGCCTCTTAAAAAGTGTGGCTCAGTCTCTCAAAGCCAATCCTATGAGCCATACCTCTCAATTCTTCAGGCTCAATTTGGCCTGTGTGCTGGCAAACCTTCCTGTTCTCCCTTTCCAGGTCTCAATCCATTTCTCTCCCTTTTCTGTTTTCATTGCTGCTGCACAACTTAATACAGAAGTGCCATTTAAATTTTGCCTGGGGATATGTTTTCTGGGAATCTAGGCTAAGCCTGGAACCACCTGGTAAGTCATTAAAAAGTACCACTTAAAATACAATCACCTTAAAATAGGAAAAACTTTAAAAGAATACACTCATGTAACCACTGCAGTTCAAGTTGCAAGGGCCAAGGATGTGCTCACCCTCTTGGTCATTGCAGTATCTTTCTTCTGTTCTCGGCCTACTTTATGAGGTATGCCAAAGAGCTGGATGAACACAGAGCACTACAAACCATGTCCTTCTCTCTTGCTGAAGTTATCAAAACCAAGAATTCATCAAACCTGGATTAACTGGGTGATGATGTGTTGGCCAATGGGGGGGGTAAGGGGGGAGCTGTCTTATTCAGCACAATTGAGCCTACATGCCAAGAGGATTGGTCATTTCTCTAAGCAGTGTATTATGAATCCTTTAGGAAACAAAATGGGGGAGCATCAGACTGCATGCAAAGGACTGTGGGAGGCTTTAAAGAGCACAAGCTGAAAGTAAGGAAACCAAATCAATTCTACCTGTACCAATAAATCACTTCCTTGCTCTGTAGCTTGTTTCCTTATTTCTGGGCTGCAACAATGCTCATTCATGGTAAAATATATTGTTTCTTTCTGTTTTGTGTTAATTGTAGAAAACAGTGAGTTTCCTATCGGCATCATATGAGTTTTATTTAATTATGACCGTAAGACAATAGGACTTTAGGAGTCCACAGTGGGTAAATGTTCAAGACAGTATAAGGAGGGAAATGGCAGTTTGTTCACAGCTAAGAAGCTTGAAGCAGGCTAGGATTCTGTGCTATCTAGATCCTTAGGTGGAGGGTTGGGATGAGGTCACACAAAAGGGGAAGTAATCAATGCATCGATAGGAAGGGCCTTATAGCAGAGTTCTTGTGAATCTGGTAAGTTATCTGAAAGCACTGTTGAAGACTGATTCTATCTTCCCCCAGCCCCACCCCACTCTAGTTTTCTACCTCACTATATGGTGTCTCTGTTCTCACATCTGGCCTGGTCACCCATCATGCTACTCGGCATTAGGTCCTCTATCTTTGAAACGGTAAAACTGTTATCTAAAGTTTTTTTCTCTCTCTTTTTCTTTTGTAGGTACTTGTTGTGTGTAGTTAGCTTTAGTTGCAGATATTCTTTGAGGCAGGAAGGAGGAATGGAAGCAAATCACTGCATCATATGTCCCCTCCTATGCTTTGAAAGACCCAAACACCTTTCAACAAACCATGCTTTATGTATAGTTGTCCATTACTTATTTTAAAAAAAATACTCAGAGAGGGCTAGAGTAAGGAAAGGATGCAAGCAAGTTATGTGCTATACATGTATGAAATATATACATATGAAAAATGAAAGGATATCGGCTTTTTTCAAAGGCCTTTCTACATCTATTGACAAGATCATGTAATTTGTCACTCTGAGTCTATTATATACTATATTATAGTTGTAGTTTCATATGTGTTAAATCATATTTTTATCCCTCAGATGAAACCAAACTCAGCTATGGTGTATGATCTTTGAGTATTCTTGAATTAGCTCTGCAATAGTTTTATTTGTCAATTATTACATCTATGTTCACCGGGGGAAGATCAGTGGCTTTCTTCTGTTTTTGTATTCTTATCTGGATTTAGTATTCAGGTGACACTAACTCCATAGAACGAGTTTTGTGGTGTCCTGTCCTTGTGTATTTTATAGAATGTCTAGAGAATATAAAATTTTATAGAATTTTATAAAGAGCATAGGTGTTAGCCCCTCTTTAAAGGTTTGATGCAATTTTGTACCGATTCTGGGCAGTCTGTACCTTTCTTTCTTTATTATGACAGCACACTGGTTGCCTGTTATAGGCCGTGTGTGTGTGTGTGTGTGTGTGTGTGTGTGTGTGTGTTTGATTTAATTTTGTTGGTGTGGTGGTTTAACAAAAATGACCTTCATGGGCTCACCTGTTTTTATACCTTTTACCTAGTTGGGAGGTGTGGCTTTGTTGGAGAATGTGTGTCACTGGGGCAGGGTTTGAGGTTTTAAAAGACTCATCCCATCCTCATTTTACCCTCTGCCTCCTACTTATTGTTGAAGAAGTGGGCTCCAAACGTTCCTGCTGCCATGACTTCACTCTCCCATTGTGTACTATAACTCTCTGAAATTGTACGTCCAGTTAAACTCTTTCTTTCAAGTTTCCTTGGTCATCGTGTTTCATCACTGCAATGGAAAAGACGCTAATACAAGAGGTCATATATGCATACGAATTCATCCTTTTCTTTTGGTGTTTCTACCGTTTTTAGAGTACAAGTTTTGTGGAGTATCCCTGTATGAAGGAGTATTCATGACATGAGCATGACCATGACAAAGACCACAATGCCTCAGGCCTCAGACTTATGGGAATGGCAAAGCCTTCCCTAGATCAGGCTCAGGGAAGTTGCAAGGCCTTCCCCTGTTTTATGTACAGATGTGTGCAGAAAACATCAACCACAACTTCCTCTCTCTGGATGACCAAACCTTGAGACTGGCTCCTCTATTGAGAGGCCCTACCTACCTAGACTAGCGAACCCAACTGCTCACTCAGCTGTATCTGATAAACTTGCTGAGTTTCTGGGTTGCTGGTGTATCTCCATCAGAGCACACAGCTCACATACTCTCAGCTTCTCTGTATGTCTATCTCGTTTCTTCATTTCATGCCATCCAGTCAGATCAATCTTAAAGCTATGTAGATCATGACAACATTTTCCAAATATTTACTACTGAATCTGTGGATTTCATTACCAGTTGCCATAACACTCCCCCTTTTACATACAGTTTGACTAATTTGGGTCTAATCTCCCTCTCACTTTAGTTAAGGAATAGTCTATATTATATGTTCAAGGAGCCAGTACTTTTTACACTCCAGTTCATTCATTTCTGCAGTAAACTCCATTGTTTCCTTTCCTTACCTGCCTTTCTGTTTGTCCTGTTTTGGTTTACCTAAGACCTTGGTGTATACCATTAAAGTATGTATTTAAGATCTGTTTAATGTAAGCACTTATAGTGACAAATAAAGAACTGCCCTTGTGGCGCCCTAAAGGTCCTGACAGCTATGTTTTCATTGCCATTTGATTCTAAAAATGCATGCTTTCCTCCAGTTTCTTCAATGGCACTGGTCATTTCTGAGTGTATTGCTCAATTTCCATGCATTTCTGTTTTTTTCTGCATGTATCATGCTATAAATTCATAGTTTTATCATGCTGTACTCTTGTAGGCACACAAGGAACTGTTTCTATTGTTTTGTATTTGGAGCAATTTGCCTTATTTTGCCCAAGATATCATCTATTTTAGTTACAGTTCTGTGGGCTTCTGGAATGAAGTGTATTTCTTGGCTATTGGATGGATTAACCTGTACATATCTGCTAAATCCATTTGATCTATGATACAGACTTACTCTGAACTTTCTTAACTTTTAGTCTAGCTAACCAAACTATTAATAAAAGTGGAGTTTCAAAATAGCCTGGTATTGCTGTATCAAGACCTACCTATTCTTTTACGCTCACTATTATTTATATAGCATTGGAGGTTCTAAGATTCAATGTATATGCATTTCAATTGTTAATTTTCTTCATGGATCTGTCCTTTGTTAATATGCAGTGGTCTTCTTTACTACTGATTACACTGATTTGTAGTGACTTTGTCAGATTATAAATGTTATTCAAGCTTGCTTGGACATCTATTTGCTTCATAAATGCTCTTCTATCCTTTCATGTTCAGCTTGTGTCTTGCCAATTGAGGTAAATTTCTTAGGGACAAAAGATAGTTGGATCTCATCTTTTAAATATAATCATCTGGTCTGTGTTCTTAAATTGTAGAGTGAAGAGAGGGCCATTCAAATTTAGGGTTTATTGAGAGCTTTGCTGATTCTTGTATTTTCTGACTGATTGGATTATTATTTGGTATTTTCTATCTTCATCTATATGAGTGGTTTTGCTGGTTTATAGTGTTGGACATGATGAATTCTTTCTTCGTTCCCCTTTGTTTATCTGTTGCTCACAAAAAATTATTTTTTACTGCTTTCCTTAGTTGACTTTCATTTCATGATTCCCTTAAATAACTTGTGCAAGGCTGGCTTAGTGGTTATGCATTGCTTGAGTTTGTTCTTGAAGTGTCCCTATTCCTATGTCAAATTTAAGGGATAACTTTACAGAGCATAGCAATTTGGGTTGAATGTTATCTATTTTCAGGCTTTAAGATGAATATTTTCTTAGATTTTAAACATTTTTAAAGATTTATTTCTAATTACATGTACGTATTGTGTGTCTTTCTGTTGTGTAAACATGTGTTTATGTGTGCAGGTGCCCATGGAGGACAAAATAGTCAGATACCCTGGAGCTAGAATTACACATCATTGTAAGCCACGCTGTGTGGGTGTCAAGAATCAAACCCTGGTCCGCTATAAAAGCAGTGTGTGCTCTTAAGCAGTAATTTTTTGTTTAGCACTTATTTCCATGGCTGTAAGGTTTTGTTTTAGAGAGATCTGATAGTAGTTTTTAAAGATTTCTTTTTATGGCTCTGTAACTATATAAGAAGGGTTGGGATATGTGCACATGGGTACAGGCACAAGTAGAGACCAAAGGTATTGGATTGCTTGGATCTGGATATAGGATAATATAGGAAGTTGTGATCTACCTCATGTGAGTGCTAGGAGCTCCCTGATGTGGGTGCTGAGACCTCCCTGATGTGGGTGCTGGGACCTCCCTGATGTGGGTGCTGGGACCTCCCTGATGTGGGTGCTGGGACCTCCCTGATGTGAGTGCTGGGGACCAAACTCAGGATCTCTACAAGAGCAGTATGAGCTCTTAACCTCTCAACCAATTCTCCAGCCAAGTATTCTGATATGTTAATTTTAATAGGTAGATTGGGATTTTTCTCATACATATGTACATGTGTACACATACATTCGTGTGTGTGTGTGTGTGTGTGTGTGTGTGTGTGTGTATGAAAGCTTTTTCACTATGTAGTCTAGGATGACCACAAAATTGATATTTTCTTTCTTCAGCCATCCAAGGAGCTGAGATCACAATTTAATCCCACCAAACCCTGGTTACCCCCACAAATTCATGTGAGCTGTCACTTGATTGTTTCACAGTGTCCTTGAAAGCTGTGATCATGCTAATTTTGTCTTTATTGATATTAAAATGTAATATAACATTTTTAAAAATTTTGTCCTTTATCACTGGATTTTTTGGGGGGTGTTGATGGAGGGGCTTGTTCTAATGAATAGGAATGTGTTCCATGGAGTTTTTATTTGAATTTATATCTCTATTTCCAACTTTTCTCTTTGTTTTGTTTTCTTTTTCAAATACAAATTTCCTTCCTGAATTTCCCATGCTTGTGCTGACTTTCTCATCCATTTTCTTATCTACTTCATGTGTTTGTACAATCTTTGAAGCTACTGATTATTTGTGAAAAAACTGCTAATTAAGGTCAAAGTCTCCCATGACTGGAGAGCCTCTGGGCTAGGTGCAATACAGGAGACTCCCTTCATATAATGGGTCTTCTCCATCTCTGACATTGTCTGGGTAATTCAAACCCCCTGAGGGAGTAGGAATGTCCTGTAGCCTTGGTTTGATTACAGGATCAATTTCCTTTCTCCTGATAAAACCTGTTCAGCCAGCACTTGAGGTTCCTGAAATGCTTGCCCATGCTAATGAGGCATTCCAGTACCCTAAGCTCCCAACCAATGACCTTTGCCCAGCCTGGATATCCTTACCTTCAAGTCCCCAAGGCTTTATAAGTCTTCACTCACTCTAAGTAAAATTGATCTGTCTACTGATTGCTGGTCCTGATGTGGTTTATTCACTGTACATACTCACAGGGCTCTCGAAACCACTATTTTATGTCTCTGCTCCCACTGCCCTCATGGATTGTATTGGCCAATGATCCATGAGAGGCCCACAATTATTGTTCCAAATGAAATTTTTGAATTGTTCATCTGGCCATTGCAATAGCTTCAAAATTGTAGTTGAGAAGTGACACACATTTGAGTGAGTGTTCCAACCTGCTTTTCCTTGTTCCTCTGTTTTTTCTCTTGCTACTTTAGGGACCGTTGGTTTTTTATCTCTTCCATTTTTACTTGAGGTTCTTCCTAATGAACAGTTTACTCTGAGGGGTTCAGCCCTTCACTATTCCTCAACCAGCTGCTCTTTGGTGACCCTGCTTCCTTCTTTCATCCCTGGGTAGCCCAGCAGCTAAAGCTGTAAGGTATGTTTCTCTTATGCACTTACCTTTCTGTTTCTCCAGTTCTCAGTTCTCCCATCACACCTTTTGCAAATGACTACTACCTTTCTTCTTTTTTTTTCCACTTTGGAAAGCTGTCTGTTTTTTTCTTATTCTAACAATCCTTTCCTACACCACATCATGTGGAGATAGTTTCTTGTTCTTTGGAATGTCTGTGATTTGATGTGCATTTGGAGGCTAGGTTAAACCTAGGGCCCTGGCACTGCTTAGTCTGAGCTTTACTAATGCTCTGTACTAACATCACTTTAGTTTGCTTTTTCTTTTTATTTCTAAGATAGTGTACTTTCCTACCATATTTTTGTGGAACAAAATGTTATCTATATCTTTCAGTCATTTTTAATTTATTATAACAATACATAAACAATTATAAATTCCTCATGAGAGTCTAGAATCTAATTTTGTTCAATGATTTTTATCAAAGTTTTGACAAAATATACTGATTATATGACTCAAATATTTTTAAAAACTGACAAAAAGGAATCACAGGAAACTCCCTAAAGAGTCATTCATGGATTGTGGGCCACATGTCATTTTCTGTAAAATTTGTAGTAATACCTGTAATGTCACGTGTTTTCATATGTATTATGCAGTGCTTTTTACCTGTGGTTAAATGTAAGAAATAATACAGGCACATGGAAAGTTCCACAGCTCTCAGTGGCTTCTGTCAAATAGGGGAAGTCAGGGTGAGACTAAACATGACCTCAGGCTAGCCCACGGGCTCTAAGACACTCCAGAAAAGGCTGTTGAGCCCAGATACACAATAGTCCTGAAGCTAGGCAAGACCAGCTTGGGGAGTTTGGGGAGGTTTCACACTGTAAGGCTTAGAAGGAAGCTGGACCCAGGGTGGAGACCAGACTTACTTATGGATGAGTTCCATAGGTCTCATGGGAAAGGACATGGGGGAAATCTACTGGTACTTAGCAGGAAGTATCATCACTAGCTTTCATAGTGTTAGAAATTTCTATACACACCAGGGAAGAAAAGGCATAAAGAGTCTCCCCTAGCTATAACACTGGGAGCTACAATAATGACCAGCCTGACAAGATGTCCCCACTGCTGTAATAGTGGCACAAATGTCATGACAGTAATGCAGCACTTTCTAATTGGATTTAATTCCTTCTCCACAAAATGAAACCAATGTATGGTATGGTTAACTGAACCCAAACTCAAAGTTAGCTAGGTCATCCGTCCTATATGAGAACCCAGTATTAGTATTCTGCTAAAGGCACACAATAACAAACTACCCCCTAAGCTGTCATCTTTGTACCCATAAATTAGTATAGCTTCATTTTACAATAGATGCTGATCAGTACAGAGACACACAAGTGGTCAGTGTGAAGAGAATAAGAAACTTTAGAGTTCTCAGCTCTAAATGAAACATATACATCACACCCCATCTTACCAAAGCTTAGATATAATCATAGAAGAGAGGGAAAAATGATTCTGAGAGCCAGGGGGAATGGGTAACTACAGTGAAATAGTATTTGCTGAATAGGACAGTACCAATGCACATGAGGATTTATAGCAACCAGGACTACATGGACAAACCAGCTAGCATCTCAGCATGTATGGGTCATGGAATCTGCCCTTTAGCTGAGGAGCTATTGGCACCAAATGGCTGCCTGGGAAAGGAAAGTCAGGTTTGTTACTGATGGGTCCCATAAGAGGCTACCCATGTTCCAGTAAATGGTCCAAATACAATCAGGGAACTCTAAGCAAACTCATTGATTTAAAAATAATAAGGGAATAGAAGTTATATGAGGGAATGGGAGTGGGATAGAAGAGAAATTACAATGGATGGAAAGGAGATGCATGTATTGAAACATTATGATCTTATATGAATAATAAGATATTTAAATAAAGAATGGGAAATAGTACATTTGCTCCACCATAAATAATGCATTTACTCCTTGCCCTTAGTCTTTCTGTACAATATTTTAAAAATATTTCTGTCATTTCAGCTATTAAAAGAAGACAATAAAGAAGAAAGATAAATGTCTCTATTTAATCTTCCATGTTTAACTCTTAGTTCCATTAATACATTTGCTAATATTAGATCACTCACACATTCCTGAAATAAACCATAACTGTCCATACTATATCATTCTGTTTTAATTTATGAGTATCTGTCAATATAAGTTTCATTATTACTTCTTTCTCAGAGCCTAATTATAATGTTAGAGGGGTGTTTAACACTTTCACTGAGCTAGCTGCTTTCTGAATTTCTATTCTTTCTCTCTCAAAAGATTTTAACCTTATTTTCTTCCAAGAAGAAAATGCACCAATTCCTATTAATTTTTAAATGGTGTTGATTTTGATTTTATCACCAACAAATTTTGTAAGGAAAATTTTCTGTCAACCAATATTTTTTTAAGCAGGGTAATGATAGACATTCATGCCTTGATGATAGAAGTTCAAGCTTTCAAATGTCAATTCAAGTGTCCAGGGCAATTTAATGTGCTCTCCACCCTTTAGGTAGGACTTCAGGAGGCAAGGCAACACTCATGGAAAAAAGGGTTTGTCATCTCCTCACTGAGTTGTACTCACTGATGGATTGATTATTTAAGAACAGGCTACTCCATACTAAGACACCCTTATCACTGCAAGGAAGATACGTACAGAACAATAAATGGCAAAATTACAGCACAAAAACATATGAGACATGAAAAATCAAGGCAATGTGAGTCCTCATGATAACTCCTCAACTATGAAACTGGCACATGCTGTAATACATAAAACAACAGAGGAATATTTCAAAGGTTTTCTGGTAAAAACCAAAATGAAAAAATCAGTAACCTGAAAAAAAATACAACAAAGTGAATGAAGTTAACTCAGGATCAGGAGCAGAAATTCAACAACGTACAAAAGTTAGCAAAGTACACGAAAAATTAAGTGATATCAATTAAATTACAAGATGGAAGAGAAATTCAGGAAGTCAATCAATATTTTAAAAACAAGAAGAAAGGGGGGAAATAGGAATATTAAGAATAAAAAGTTCAATGAACCAATTTAAAAAATGAGAAGTGTCACTAATAGGGTTGATCAAGTAGAATAAAAACACAAGGATGAAGAACACTATGCCAGTCAAGCATCAAGAGGGAAAGAAAACTTCATAACCATACCTATAACATCCAAGAACTCTTGGATATGATCAAGAAAGTGAAACCAGGTATCTATGTAAGAAAAGGCAAAGAGAATCTATTTGATGACATAATAGCAGAAACATTTCTAAATCTAGAAAAAGAGTCTTGAAACATAAGTGACATGCAGAATTCCAAATATACATGAAGAATCTACCAGTGATACATTATAATACAGACATAAAACAAAACAAAACAAAACAAAAACAGAAACAATACTATAAATTATAAGGAAAGATGACGGCAGCATTTACTTCTAATCCTTCTATTCTTGATTCTTGAATTTAATCCCTAGAATCACATAAAAGAGAGAACTGAATTTTATATGTTAACCTCTGCCCTCCAAGAATGTACCTGCATATACACAGACAAGTAGATATAAAAGTACTACATTAAAAGCTGTAAGAAAAATTTTAAGTTACATACAAAAACAGAAACACAGAATAACATATCCCTTGCTAGTAACCTTAAATGCAAAGAAAATATGGAACGTCTTTCAAACCCTAGAAGTAAATAGTTCCCAACCAAGATGACTTTATCCATCATTTAAAGTTGGTATAGAGAAAATGGTACTTCAAGATAAGCATAAACTAAGACACTGATCATCAAGTCAGCATTGCCTGTATTTAAAGAAATACTGTATACAAAAGAGGGGAAAAAAACAGTCTTAACCATGACAGAACAAAAATAAATAAATTTCAGGAGACAACTATGGGAACAAAGGAAACCAGGAAGGCATCTACTGAAATCCACACAGTCCAGCAAAAACCAGGTGCTAAACCAGCAAAGCCCAGGTGCTAACAGGTGAGAAACAGGAAAACAATCACTCTACTAGAAAAACAACTCAAAATAACAAGAATGAAAAAACTTCTTAATATAAATGTAAATTTTAGATGTAAATGGCCTCAACTCACCAATAAAGATATGAAGACTAACTGACAGGAAAATTTTTTAATCTAATTGCTATTGTCCCTGCGAAAAACACACCCCACTGTTAAAGGCACCCACAGACTGAGAGTCTAAGAATGAAAAATATTCTACCAACCCAACAGAAGTTAAATGCAGGCTGATATCATTATGCTATTATCCAATAAAGTTGATGACTTCAACTAAAAGAGAAGAAAATGACAAATCGATATCAAGAGAAACTACAAAAACTGAACAATATCCTCTGGATGAATCAGGAGGTTGTTGTATTAGTTACTTTTCTATTGCTGTGAAGAGACATGCAGCTCATAAAGGAAAGCAATTAATTGAGAACTTCCTTACAATTTCATGACCACCTTAGCCAAGAGAATGACGACAGATAGGGAGACATGGTGCTGAAGCAGAGTGGTAACTTGATCCACAAGCCTAAATCACAAAGGAGAGAGAGAGAGAGAGAGAGAGAGAGAGAGAGAGAGAGAGAGAGAGAGAGAGAGAGAGAGAGAGAGAGAGAGAGCTTTTGAAATCTCAAAGACCACTCCCCAATGACATATCTCCTCCAACTAGACCATGCCTTCTAATTCTTCCTAAACAGTTCAAATAAGTGGAGACCAAGTATTCATATGTATAATCCTATGGGGGTCATTCTTATTTGAACCACTAGTTGTTACGGGGTAAATTGTTAAAATCAAATGAAAAGTAAAAGTACAAAATTTCAAAACATTTTAGATCCACTTTAAAGGCAGTTAAATTTATAGTGTAGATGTTCATAGTTTTAAAAAGTCAAAAAGATTTCCACCCAATACCTAGTGATCACCTCATTGTTCTAGGAAAAAAAAGAAATTAAACATTATAGAAATGACAAAGATTGTATCAAAGATTAATGAAATAAAGATAAAAAGTTTGATACAGAGAATCAAATTTTAAAAAGTATTGATCGAAAAACATGTAAGCAAACTAACCAAATTAAAGACCCAGAATAAACAAATAAGAAATTGAAAAGGAGGAAGATTTTATAGATTCTAATAAAATCCATAAAAACATTAGGGATATTTTTAAGTCATGTATACCAAAATAACTGGAAAATATAAGTGAGATGGATAAATTTCTATACACATATGACCTACCAAAAATAAAACAAAAATATGTAAAAAAAAAATCTGATAACCAAGATTAAAACTGTAATCTTAAAAGCTCAACAAAGAAAAGCCCAGGACCACATGCATCAAATGCCAGATTCTATAAACTGGAAAAAAAAAGCCAGTGCTCCTCATACCCTCATATTGTTCCATGAAACAGAAAAGAAAGAAACACTGCTTGCTGTACTCATCCCGTAAATCCAGCATTACCCTGAGAAGCACATGAGAACTAAAAGGAAACCATGAACCAATTTCACTGATGAACATGGATGTTAACATCTTCTGGCAAAGAGAATTCAACAACATAAGAAGACCATATTCCATGACCAAATTGGTTTCTTGCCAAAAGTGGAAATTTTGGTGCAACATATGGAAATCAACAAGTGGAATTCAGCCCAAATGTACACTTAAGGATGTAAATTACAATGATCTCAATTAATGCACAAAGGCTACTGATAAAGTTCAACAGCCCTGCGTATTCCCTAAATAAACTAGGGACAGAGGAAACGGAACGGAACAGAGCATAGCAAATCTATAGCTATCATTATATTAAAGTGGAGAAACTAAATTATAGGTACTAGTCCTCTAAAATATGAAATGAAAATAAAAGCTCACACTCTGTGCTCATCCAGTGCAGTGTCCATAATCTTAGCTGGACCAATAAGACAAGAGAACAAAGTGAAAGGCAAATAAATAGGAAACAGGAAAGTGAAATAACCCTCATTTCCAGATGACACAAATCTTTATTTAAAAAATTCATAGACTACAGGATAGTCTTGGACCCAGTAAATGCTTTCTGCAAAGTGGTGGGATATAAAATCAACACAGAAAAGTAAGTAACAATGTGTGAATTAAGATTCTAGGAGATTTGCACACTGATCAGAAGTAGTGGTTCAGTGAGCTAAGAGAAATTGAAATTATGACTTGGTATCAGAGAAGTAAGGGTCCTGGGAAATGTTTAATAGCAATTAGTAAGGTAACAATTTCACCTAAAGCCAGAATTTAATACTTTATTAGAATTTTTATTATATTCATGAATTCACAAATAAAATGAAGGTTTTTGAAAATACAAACATATAATATGAAAAAATTTTATAAGTATGATGTAGTTAATACTTTCTGATTTTATGTTATGTAGTAGCAAAACCCAAAATCATAGTCACTGGGATCAGAGTGACTGAGACTAGGAACAAAACTAAGAAATCCTTATTTTGCAGGGGCATACATTCAAAGACTAAGTATTCGACAGTCTTGATATTTATTTATTTATTTAATAACATGTAACGTTATTTTTGGTATATGGGGTCCTTTTACTAGAAACAAGAACATGTGTGACTTCTAAGTCAGCAGTGATGGAGACAAAAGAGTGGTCACGTCCCCAGTGCCAAATACATGAAGCAAAGAAGGAACAGCAATGAAGCAAAAAGCATGTACTCAAGCTAGCTAGATCACTGAAAGTGCAGCAAGATCATTTGATCCAAGAGGGGAAAATTGTGAGAATTACTCTTCTGAGGCAAAAAAGCATACATCCTGACAAAATACATCCATTTAAATACCAATGCTTATCAAGGTATATTACATGCAGTGAAAATGTTATGCTGTCTTCTCACTACCACGTGTTGTCTGAGTGAGCTTGTGAATTGTACTTAACATACCTGAGTTCACAGGGCCTTACTTACACGGCAGGAATGACGTTCTTGTATTTTACAACATGGTGTGAGTATGACCATTTATTCTGAAGTCAGATCTCACATAGGATATCTGCTAGATAGAATTTCTTTTCATGTTACAAAATAGCAAAACTGACTTTAAGTTTAAAAAAAGATTTTCCTTTGACGTGGTGTTCTGCTTGTCTCCTGTGGACAGTCTGAGTGTGGCCTGACTTTATTTCTTCTTGTTTCTGTGAGTATTTAGTCTGAGATAGCATGCCTATAATATGGCATAAAAAATACCATTTATGTCAACCTTTTGGTCCTTGGGTCTCTTTTGGAATCTTATCCTGGATATACGGATTTACATTTATAATTTTATAGTTATATTGGCTATAAAACTGCCATGGTTTCATTTCATTTTCTCTCTGTACTGCCTTTGGAGTGATTTTCTAGGTTTAATCTCCAGGACAACAACACTATCTTCATATATTTAGATTCTGAATTTTAATGTAACCACAGAAAATTTCACTTTAGCAGACTATATATTTTTCTATTTGAAGCCTCACTTGGTCATTTGTTGTCATTCATATTGGCTTTTCTTCATCTCACTATTATGAACATTGTTCAGAATATTTTATTTGATTTTTTATGCTGTGTGATATATGTGGTGTGTGTGTGTGTGTGTGTGTGTGTGTGTGTAGTTATCCATGTGCACGTACACGCAGAGGCCAGAAGTCAATGTTGATTGTCTTTCACTGTTTCACTTAATCTTAGTTTTAAGGTCTCTCAGTGAACCTGGGCTTACTGTCCATCATAGGCTGGCCAATGAGTATCCGAGATCTGCCTTTTACCTTCTTAAAATGCTGTTGTCACATGTGTGCACCATAGTGCCCCAAGAAACTCAGGCATTCATGTTTTTACAAGAAACATTTTGTCTAGTGAACAATCTCACCAGTCCCTGAAATTATTATTATTATAGTGAATGACCTTATATGTCTAAGACCTAGACTTTATAGTTACAGTTACCATTTTACAAAACGGTTATTGCCTTATCAAACACCTATCTACTCCTGAACCTGCCTATCTCTATGGGCAGTCTGAGTGTGGCCTGGCTTTATTTATTCTTGACTCTGTGAGTATTTAGTCTGAGATACCATGCCCATAGTATGGTGTAAAAAATATACCATTTATATCATTATTGTTACAATGTAAGTTATATTTTACTTTCAACTAAGATGGTGTAACAAAAACCTGAATTGCTTCTTTGTAGGAAATATTAAAGAAAAGCTATTATGTTTCATGACCTATGAAACAATAGTTTCCACAGTATATGTAATAGTATTTTTAATAAGTCTGATTCTGACTGGAGAACAAGGACAGTTCTGCCAAGATTGGGGTATAGCTATAAGGTAGAGCATTTGACTAACAAAACTGAGGTCCCAGGTTCCACCATTATGGTCTTTAATGGATTCTTGTGCTTAATTAAAACTTAATAATTAAATACATGAACTATATGCTTTTCTGTGACATTACCAACACTAGTAAGTACTCTCATGAGCTGCTGAACTGGTGTGTATTCCAGTGTCGTAAATGTAAGAACTTAGCAATCATCAATCAGTGTTTCCCAAAATGTTGGCCCAGATTCTTTAGGCAAAGGTGTAAGTCTTCTATAGTCAACAGTCTCTCAGAGAACTGTGGCAACATTCAGACCCATAGGTTTCATCTCTTCCTATTCTCTTCCTTCCTTACTCCTACTCCCTTGCTTTATCCTTCAGTAAATTGAGTAAAGAATTTTTGGCAAAAGAGCAGGTTTTTGCGTGTCATTAATAAGTTCATTGCTCATACCTCTATAGATTGTTTTATTACAGACAGATCCTACAATTAGAGCATTGACTTAAAAACTGATTTTGCTAAAAGCCAAACAGTAACAACAAAAACACTTGTTTTTGAGATGTGTGTGTATATTTAATTAATTATTGTGTTTAATTCATATGTAAATATATAAAAATGCATAATTCATATATATAAATATATATTAAATTCACACATATATAAAAACAGTTGAACAGTTGTGGATCTCTGTAGTAGCTTTTATCAGAAAGAAGCTTCTTTGATGATGAGTAAAAGATATATTTATTTGTGGGTATAGGAAAAATATTCAGAATACAGTTAGATATTGGTTTAGGGTAATAGGAAGTTCTCTAGAGTTACGATCTCTCTAGTCGTAGATAGTTTACAAAGTTTACTGTACCAGCAATGTATTTCCTCTTATTTAGTTGGCCTTCAATTTAGTTAGACAGCTGTTGGTTGGCCCCAAGATAAAAGTGCCACTATTGCATCCTTGAGGATAACTTGCCATGTTGGTCATTGTTGTGGCTTATGGGCTTTCTACAGTTGGCTACGACTACTGATTACTTTTCCCCTTTGGCAGCTTGCATGGCACCTTATGATACTATGAGAGCTAGTAATCAAAGAACAGGCTTCCAAGTCAGTGCTGGCTTTATTCCTCTAAGTTTTGTGTTTGAAATATGTGGTGTCTTCAGCAAGATGGTATTACCTTCAAGTTCTGTAAGGCAACCAAGAGCAATGGCGATAGCTTATATAGATTTGTTGGTCTCTGGGACACCCCTGGCCAACAACTTGAATGGAGAATTCCCTTCCTTGGTTCTAGAGGTTTTTGATAGATAGTCTATGGTATTGTTAGAAGGGGCATTATCACTTCATTATGATGTAATTTCACTTAAAATATATTATTTGCCTACAGATATAAAGCATTTTCAGAAAGATTGTAAAATGATATTTCACTATGGCTTATTCAAATATCCTTAGTGTTATTTTTTTCCTTCTTCCCTTACTTCTGTGTTACTGTACTTCCTCCTCAGCTAAGCCCCACTTGATTTCACCTCTTTTTCATTTGATAGCAACTTGTGTTCTACTATGTTCCTTGTTGGGACCCGCACTAGCCCCATGTTCAGGCACCAAAAAATGTTGGGAGCCGCACTAGCCCCACGTTCAGGCTGCCAAAAAATGTTGCGGCCCGGGCTGCCCTGCGTTTGGCGGCCACTGTATCCCGGTCCAAGCTGCCTCTCCAGTCCGCGGGTCGGGGTTCAGCAAGAGAGAGGGTGAGGGCAGACTTGAAGAATGGAGACCAGACAGAGTGTGTTTCAATCCCGTTTATTCTTCAGTCTCTCTTCCTCTAAGTGTCTCATTCCTAAATTCTTAGTCCCTAGTTCCTAGTCCCTAGTGCCTCCAAGTTCCAAGTTACTTCTTCCAAGTTCTCTTCCACGTGCCTGCTTCTCTGTCTTCTCTCTGTTGTGTCTGTTTCTCTCTAGAGCCAAGTGTCTTCTACCTAATGTCAAGTAATCTGTTCCTCTCTCTGTCTGCCTCTAGCCTTTTATATGTCTCACATCTAAGCCACGACTTTTGGTCACACCTATAATCATGCCCTTAGGTCTTGTCTCTAAATCTGATCTCTAGGTCACTCTTAAGTCACACACCTTTAATCTCACACACCTTTAATCTCACGCACCCAAGGTATCTAAACCAAGATTATCGGAGTGTGCTCAGCTGTTGTAGGCTATTGTAATCCAAGTCTCATGTCAGGGTATATGGTTCAAGATGGCTGCAAAGCTGATAGCTGCTTTCTGCTAAAAGTCGGCCCCCAACAGTTCCTCTGTAAAGCTCTGCTTCCCTCATAGACTCTATTTTCATGTCTTCTGTGATTATCTCAGGTTTTGGACTCAAGTCTAAGGATCTGGAGCTAGGATGCACAAATAAGAAAGAACATGCAGCACTGTGTTTCTGGTTCAAGTTACCTCAGTTGTAACACTTTCCAGTTTCATTTATTACCTGAACATTTCACTTTCTTTTACAGTTGAGAAGAATTCCATTGTACAGGTGCCTCACGTTTTTCTTATCCACTCATAAATTGATAGACACCAAGGCTGCTTCCTTATTTTAGGTATTATGAATAGAGCAACAATGAACCAATGACCAAGCAAGCATATCGGTAGTAGGATCCTGAGGCTTTTGAGCATATGCCAAGTAGTGGTATAGCTGAGCCATGTGGTGGATCTACTTCTAGCCCTTTGAGAACTCTCCACACAAATTTCCATAGTATTTGCACCAGTATGCAGTACCAGCAACGGTGAATAAGGGGTCCTCTTTCCCTGCAGCCCCTTCAGCATTTATTGTCAGATGAGTCTTAACCTCAGTCATTTTGGCTAAGAAAGGCAAATTCTCAAGGTAGTCTTAATTTCTCTTCCTCTAATTGCTAAGAATGATGAGCACTCTAAGATGCCATTAGTCAGTTTTATTTCTTCTTGTGAGAAGCCTAAGATCAGTTCCTTAGGCAATTTTTATTGGTTAACATATTTTTTTATTATTATTATTATTATTATTATTATTATTATTATTATTAATTTTATTCCTCCCCTGGATGTATGCCTGACAGCACTTCTCTCCCAATTCATAGGTTTCTTCTTTTTCCTATTGTTTCCTTAGCTGTTCAGTGCATTTTAATTTTATGGCATCTCATTTGTCAATTTTTGGCCTTAATTCCTGAATGAATGGAATCTCATTCAACAAATCCTTTCCTACACATATATCTTGTAGATATAGGTGTGTTTTAAAGCTTTAAAATTCCAATCTATTTGGAGCTTTGTGTGTGTGTGTGTGTGTGTGTGTGTGTGTGTGTGTGTGTGTGTGTTTACAGGATATTGTATACATGTCTAATTTCATTCCTCTAAATGTGAACATTCAATCTTTTCACACCATCTGTCTTCGTTTTGTGTGTGCCTGCCTGCATAGTGGTGAGCCAATCACCTGTTTAGCTCTGCATTCGTGAAGCTACTTCTACATGTGAACATCCAGTTTTCCTAGCACTCCTTGATTAGGACTACAACACATTAAAAATTTAGCAACATCAGCACTCCTCTGCCCCCACCCTGAGCAATGTACCCCTTAATCAACTTACACTTCATTTACAGAAGAAAATTATTGAGCTAGGGAGATAGTTGATTTGGTGAAGCGCTTGTCTTACAAGCATGAGGAATTACGTTTGATCTCCAGAAACCAAGTTAAATAAAACAAAGCACAAACTCAAAGGTGGAAGTGCTTACTTTTAATCCCAGAGCTGGATAGTAGAGATAGTGCCCTGAAGTGTCTTGGCTAAGCAGCCTAGTAGCTCCAAGAAAAAGAATGATCTGTCTCAAAAAAAGAAAAATAAGGAAAAGAAAATAATCATACCAATACTGCTTCAGAATGCACAGTTCTCAACTGAACTCCTCTGTTCGTACCGGAAGATCATGCCAGACACTGAAGAGGGGATGAAGTGTTGACTTTCCATCTACTCAACAGAATTCTTTCCATTAAAGCACTTTTCCTACCTTTCACTCCGATCTTCATCTGCTTTCTTTGGAGTGAGTGGTCAGATTTGACACATTGGAAAGCCAGAGTCTGGCCTGTGGCTTTGGCTCCAGTTAAATAATCATCATAATTGTTTTTTTTTTTTCAAAGTGTTTTGTTGTTTTTGTTTGTTTGTTTTTTGTTGTTGTTGTTGTTTTTTGTTTTAACTCTTTATTGCAAGGCACACATAGTAGAGCTCTCCCTAGTCTCCTGTCAAAAATATTTCTTTGGGAGAATAATCTTTGTAAACTGAAAGCTCCAGGCTCCTGGCTCCTATATCATCATAGGCAATTTCCCCTTTCTTTCTATTTAAACCACCAGGGACTCTTCAGACCTTCCCTTTGAGGACCATGTGACATTTCCAAAGGGGAAATCCAGAAACACATGGGCCATCTTCCAAAACTGAATGCCTGAGGATTCTTTCCCCCTCAAGCTAGTCTCTAGGCAGTTCTTTCAAACATGAGGGAAGTGTTCCGAGAGTTTCTAGCTCAGATGCCAGGCAAAAAGAAGGAATCTGTGAAGAGAAAGAAGCTCTTTGCTCTAGGACTCTGTTGGCATCTCCTGCAGCTAAGAATCAAGAATCTCATCAAAACTAAGACAATCAAGATGTTCTGCAAAGACAGTACTCCCTTCTCTAAGCCACATTGCCATAACCTGTTCTTGCTTGGGGCCAGAAGGGTATTTGACTTTTCAGTGGACCCATTCTCAGCTTTCCTCACTTATCCCTAAACCTGAACATTTTAAGACACACACACACACACACACACACACACACACCCCTCTGAAATTTGTATTTGGGAAAGAAAATTCATGATATAAGAAAAGTAAATAAACCCACTCATGTTTATACTTCAGTCTTAAGCTAGGTAATGATGAAGCATTACATTCTCTAAGCAGCATAATGTCAAAAACTAGAAGTCACAAAGTGACCATTAAAACATCTTATCCCAGTTCTTCACACCCTTATATTTAAAGTGTGCAGTATTATCCTCTATCTTTGGGTAATAACACAATTCTGCTGCTTCCTGATCTGGCCTCAAATTGTTTTCTGCAGCAGAGTTGAGTTATTGGGTTCTCCCGGTTGGAGGCCCCGAGCTTCGTATTCTGGAAGATATGGGTAGTGGCACCCCTGTTGCCCCCAAAAGTTCAGACACCTGTAGCAACAGCCCCACCAAGCAAACCTCCACATTCTCTGAACTCATCATTTCAAACTTCTGGAAGTGGTTGTCTCTGTGGCAACAAAGGTTTGATAGCCCCCATAAAGCTGCTACTATAGAATGTTCAGCTTTTCGTTGGTGGACAGAGCAGCAATGCCTCTCAAGTTCCTTTATACTCATCGCCAAATATCAGAATCAGTATGTTACTTAATTAAAATCAATATGTAAAATGGCTATACACTCTTAAAATAACTTGCATACATTTTGTATCTTAATGTAAACTCAGGTTGAGTTCATAATTAAAATTTTAATATAAGGCCAGGGAAAACAGCTCAGTCAGTAAAGTGCTTGCTGTTCAAGTCCAAAGACTTGAGTTTCATTCCCTCACCTATGTTTAAAAAGCCAGTTAGCAAGGTGCTGTGCAAGTAGAAACCTAGTTCTGGGAAGAGACAAGTGGATCCCTAGAGCTTACCTAAGGCAGCCAGCCTAGCCTACCCTGTGACTTCCAGACCAGGGAGAGTCCCTTTCTCAACAAGAATCAAAACAAACAAACAAACAAATTATAAATAAATAAAATAGACATGTAGATATAGATAGACAGACAGATGAATAGAGAAAGAAAGAAAGAAAGAAAGAAAGAAAGAAAGAAAGAAAGAAAGAAAGAAAGGAAGGAAGGAAGGAAGGAAGGAAGGAAGGAAGGAAGGAAGGAAGAAAGAAAGAAAGAAAGGCAGGCATCCAAGATCTGGCCTTTACAAGCACATGCACACATGTGCTTGGTTCCTCATTTACTCTTAACATGAGTATCCAATGAACACACACAAACACAAAATAAAACCTGTGAAGTGTATGTATGTGCTTACACAACTATGTGGGTACTTATGTGTATAAATGTACTTGTACATGTGTGTATGTATGTGTACATGTGAAGGCCAAAAGTTAACTTAGGTTATCTTCCTTAGTCATTCTTTAGTTTATTAACTGCAGAAGGGTCCCTCGAAGAGCCCAGCCCTCACAGTTCTGCTAGTTTAGCAAGCCAGCAAGGAAGGATCTGCTGTCTCTGCCTCTCACACACTTGAATCACGGAAAATATACCTGCCTGATTTTTACATAGGTGCCACAGATACACACTCTGGTCCTTACAATCCAGTAAGCAAGTGTGTTATTCTCTGGGTCACCTCTTCAGCCTCTCATGTTTTGTAATATGAAATTTTGACTCATGGAGAGCTACCATTATGTATTGGGGTGTAATAACAAAAATGAACCTTCAAATATAGTTTATGCTAACCTGATTATTTAGTATTATTGCAGTATTCCTAGTTTTGTAGCCCAGTGAGCTAAACATGACCAGACTTCAAATAACATATTATTTGTTATAATTGAAAAGCAATAAATATAATACAAAATATTATATACCAAATCCAAATATGAGCAATGCCTATATTGCTTCTGCATGCTTTCCCTTATTTACTCTGTTTTAAATTATAGAAATAATAAGTTCATTGCAGCTAGATCCTCATTTTAAACATAAAGCAGTACTTTTATTACTGTTATTATTTACAATGTACACTCTCATAAGATCTATTCTCTTGTTCTGTGACATTTATTTTTAGACAGGGTTTTAAGTAGTCCATACTGTCTTAACACATGTTATATACTGGAAGATGATCTTCAATTCCTGGTCTTCCTACATACCCTGGTAAAACTACTCTTAATAAAAAATGGGATATTATGGGGAAATTGGTAGTATAAGGATTTCATAGCTTGTCTCATAGCAAAATAAATAATACCAATTACCAAAAATTAACACACCTCAAAATCATTATTGATTTTTATATAGAAGTTTATATATAATAGTTTACTTCAGTAACCTCTTATAACTGGCTATGTAACTAATTAATTTTTTTCCTATAACAACCACTCAGAGATGGTTGTATGTTAAGACAACCTTCCTGTGTGGCCCTGACTGGCCTCAAGCTTGCAGCCCTACTGCATGCCGGTTTAATGGATGGGTACCACCCTGATATCATCAGTGGTAAAGCACTTTTCTCTTGTGTGCTTGTTTCCTTAGAATGAAGTTCTGAAACTGGATTGGGAATTCAAGTACTAATGGCATGCTTCTTTCTGAGGGTTCCATAAGAGAGCTTTAGGAAGAAGTTGACAGCATCTTTTACACACAAACAGTAAGTTTGTGTGTGTTTGCTCACACTGGCCCAAAGAAGACAATATTTTTTTTTAATGAGTACATATTGAAATAGGATTCCATTGAAATTTTATTTATTTTAGTTTATTTTTACTTTGTTGAAGTAGAGTCTCACTGTGAGTTCAAAGCTGGCTTTAAATATATAAACTTTTGCCTCTATTGCCTAAGTCCTGAAATGGCAGGTAGGCATGTACCACCATATTCTACCAATCATAATTTTAACTTGCTTTTCATTATTATATTTTTTATACACACGCTGAGCTAAAATTTATTTTTAAAAAGTAAAGTTTTATACAACCTTTATAAAACAAATATTCCAGACTCAGAATTAAGCAGTACATGTTCAATATTATAAAGCTGTTTACAATAGGAGTTTTAAGTAATGCTAACATTTAACCCATGTAAAAATGTCAACAGAATTCAAATTATGACTTGAATCCTCAATGATTCAAGTACCATGGTCTTACTCAGTAAGGGTTTGGTCAGTTTTAAGATGAATTCTTTTGGATCTAGTGTCTATAAGTCCCTTTTACCACTATTTGTCAATTCACCATAGGATAGCTAGCTGCAATGGTAAGTCCACAGTGGCTGTCCTTGTCTGGGTATTTTGACGTAGCCATCCATACACCATTCATGACCCCAGCTGTTCTTGACAAGCCAATATTTACTCTTATTTGAATCTGTTCCTTCAAATCCATAGCCAACAACCAGAGAACCCCATAGTCGAGGTTCTTGCTGCTATAGTTGGGTTCACTGTAGATGGCTGAACTATAGAACTGGAGAGATGGATGGCTTGCATCCATGGCAACAGAAATGAGCCCCCACAGCTGCCACAGCCTTCATGAGGGCTTTCTCTTGCTGAGGGATATCCATGAACTGCGTGTCATTAGCCACACAGCACACTCAGCTCTGTATTTACAAGATCCATCCTTTGCTTCATAGGGATAAGCGTCCTTTGAATCCAGATCTCCATGTTTATTAATGTAATGGAAAGAAAAATCCATCAGGCCTCCATTACAGCCCTGATTGCCTTTAGGATGAGAACAGTCCACAAGGTTCTGTTCACTCAGTGAGACCAGTTTGCCAGTCTTAAGGCACATCTGTCCTTCTAGGCAACCCGATGTGCTAAACACCCAAGAAGAACCACACTGGCTCTGATTCTTTACAGGAGTCACACAACCCTTTCCTTTCCAGTCCACAGTCTTGGGAATCTGAAGCATCGTAGTTTCCTGAAATATCTTCCTCTTCTTGTGCTTCTGGTGCTGATAGCCATTCACCACCTGCCTGGATTTCTCATTGGTCATGTCACCAAAGGCGTTCATCTCCATGGTTAAGCCCTGCTTCCCATTGCTGTATTCCCTGTTGTGAATCTGGATCATTCTCATGTTTTTCCGCACCGCTCTCCTCCACTCTTCCTCATTCACGCCATACAATCTTCTTTGTGTGGACTTCCACTGGTGCCACTGTACATTAAACGTTTGATCAAAGTTTAGAGTGACTAAGGCTATTCCCAAGCAGAGGACATCCAGGAGGAGTAAAAGAGTCATGGTTCGAACACCTGAGGCAGCTAGCTGTGCACACATAATCTGCAAACTTGGATCCCCGGAGGTCTCCAAGGTCTGAGAATCTTCATTATTATATTTTAATATTCATTTATTTAGTACCACATATTGGTTTTACAACATTCATATGCTCCTCGTATTTGACTTTTTTTCTCATTCGTTATTGGCAATTCATTTGCTCAGGTTTCTGTGACACATATATATTTCTTTTTAGTGATTTGTAAGAACCTTTTACAGACAAGTAAAGATCTGTCTTAGCCACCTAAAATTATTTATGGGATTAAGTATTAGCATTTATCGAGTAGGTCTTGCATGGCTAGCACTTCAATCATCTTTCTCCACACAGCATCTCACCCCACTACATGAAGGGCTAGCAGTGGCTTTATTGACGCACATTGAAGACACGGAAGTGTCAGGAGGTAAGCAGCGCTAGACTGAGCACTGAGTGGTGAGACTGGCTCTAGTCCTCTCAGAATCTCAGGCTTTTCTCTGAAACTCAGAAACTTAAATATTTATATCCATGTCGCTATGCTGCTTGTCTGAGGAAGTTAATTGTGACCATTCAGTCTTTCATACTACGGATTCCGTTGAGCCTACAATGTACATATATCATTCTTTATGTGATATGAGTTCTTAAGTCTGTTTGTTACTTTAATGGTTTCATAAAATTTGTATAATTGTGTTTTTTTTATTTCTAAGATCAACAATTGTCTAAAAATACACAGACACCTTAGAAATGAGCAGTATTCAGCATTCTCTTGTATGTTCTGATTCTCGATTTATTTCCCTGGTGATGCTAACAAGATGTTATACTGTAATGATAACGACAAACAGAAATGGAAGGTGAGATTCAAATTTAACAAAATTATCACTAGACATTCTCTCAGAATAAGTAAGAATATATTTAAATACCACCTGTAAGTGTTATCATTAAGCAGAATCGTGCATGCAGTATAAACAGGAGTTTTATATTCAGACAAGTCATAGACACTTATATGGTGCAGAAAAAACATTTTCACAACTTTCAAATGCAGAAAACAACTTGCAATGACTGATGCACACAGAACAGTAGTCACAGAAGATGCCAAATTAATTCTTTATCACTAAGACTGATGAAAACTAAAACAACCAACTAGCTACTAGAAAAGAAGAAAGGAAGAAAAAAGAAAGACAAAGAACCTACAAAGTTGCTACTCACAATACCCTGATTTGTATAAAAGCTGTTGCCTTGAATCAGCTTATTAAAAAATAACAAATGATGAAATTTGTAAAATATCCAAATCAATACAATAGAAAAATTACACACACACACACACACACACACACACACACACACACACATATATATATATATATATGAAGAGAGAGAGAGGGAGAGAGAGAGAGAGAGAGAAGGAAAATGTGTGGAGCTCAGACCATACTTATTTTGTTTGTATATATGTATGTCTATGCAGGTGTTAGTGCACATATGCACACATACATGTGAAAGTTTAGAGCCTATTTATTTACTTTTGTATGCATATGTATGCATATGTGCATGTGCTAGTGCATAGATATGTGTGTTTGTGTGTGTGTGTGTGTGAAAGTCAGACCCTATAAATTTTGTCTGTATATGTATGTTTGTGAATATACTAGTATGTATATGCACACATGCATACAGAGGTCTAGACCCTATTTGATTATTTGTATATGTATGTTTGTACATGTGTTAGTACACATACATGCACGTATGTGGCAGTCAGACCTGTTGGGAACCGACTTTTAGCAGAAAGCGGCTATCAGCTTTGCAGCCACCTTGAGCCATATACCCTGACGTGAGACTTGTTTTTCAACAGCCTACAACAGCTGAAGCACACCCTGATATCCCACATATTTTGTTTTGCTGTTTACTGCCCCCCAGCTGCAAGGCATGCGGTTCACATGCTATCCACGTGCTATCCATGCCATACAAGCCTATAAGGTGCACATGGTATCCACGCCTGTAAGGCTTACATCATATCAACACCTGCAAGGCATGTGGTATTCACGCGCCTACAAGGCACGTGGCAAAAGTGTATAAATACCCCAGATTTCCCTTCAATAAATAAGACTTGAGACCTGATCAGAACCTCTGTCTTGTCTCCATTCTTCATGTCTCTTCCCCTTTATCCTCTCTCTCTCTCTCTCTCTCTCTCTCTCTCTCTCTCTCTCTCTCTCTCTCTCTCTCTCTCTCTCTCCCCTGACCCGCAGACTGGATCGGCAGCTTGGGCTGGGAAACAGTGGCTGCCAAGCATGGAGTGGAGAGGGCCACAACACAACCCCCCACTTATTTTTATGTGTATATGTACTTTTCATGTTCATGTGCACTTATGCATGAATGTGGAGGTCAGAGCAGCCTTAGGAATTATTCCTCAGATTTTGTCCATCTTTTTACATTTCTCTTATTTTGTTTTATGTGTTTTAGACAAGGCTTCTTATTCTAACTCATGAAGAACACTAGACTGCTGGTTATCTCTCCAAGAACCTGCTTGTCTCTGCCTCCCACTGGCACTCGAGAACAGACTGGTTTTTTACATGAATTGTGTGGCCATTTCCTTATTTCTCAAAGCAAGCCTTAACTAACTGAGCCATCACGAACCCCTTTGTCACCTATCATTCTGTACATTTATGCATTTCCTTTTAATTTATTAATTTCCTTACACAATCAAGTTGTGTAAGAGTTTTGTTATATTTATTTCTAATTTTCACCTTTAAATACTGCCGAAATAAGTCCCTGACACATGAATCTTACTAAGTGAAAATTAGACTAGGAATAGAAGCGCTGACTGCATACATTTTCAAACTTGCTACTATCTGCAGATTACAATCCAAAGCATCTCTGACCTGCCCTACATCGCCTGTTATCACCTGCTGTGACCCACTATTAAGGGGGTCTTTCCTACTAGTGAGTGTCAGCCTTGTGCTCTCCCGTCTCTACCTCATTTCCATGCTTGGTATTATCAAAATTATTACTTTTACAAGCTAGCAACATATTACTATTCAGTCTTTATCCACATTAAATGTGATACCTTTAATGTACTTACAAGTGCCTGGGATTCTTTTAATTTATAGATCAAAGTTCCTTTATTTTGTCCATTTTTGCACAAAAGGAGATTCTATGCACTTGAATCCTTGTATATATATTTGGGCATCTTTACGGGTTCACTGATTTATCTTACTAATGGTTGTGAGGATTTTCTAGTTTTACATTTTTCATCCAGGAGTGATTTTTGGGGGGATAGTCAAATTTCTCAGTCTTATCTCTTTCAATGTGGACAATTGTGTTTCCAGTTGGATGAATTCATCTTCTGCCATGACTATTATCAAGATTTATTCCTCTTCCTGTTGTGTTAAGGGTTTATAGTATATTTTTCTTTGTTACATATTTAGTTTACCTGGTGCTAATTCTGTGTGGCTGTGAGATGACACTGTGGTGGTGTTGTTCCCTATTCTCAGCCAGTTGTCACAGCAACAGTCATCAGTAAGTCCAAGGTGCCCTGTCGGTTTGGAAACAGACACGGGTATCTATTTATCCCTGACACTTTGCCATGTATCCCTGTATTCCTGACACTTTGCTCTTAGAATGTCAAAACTAGTCACTCAGCTCATGAAGTTTTAGCAATCTCAGCTCTGAGACAGGACCTGAAGCATGGTAGAAGTGCCTGTTGTTTCTGCCTCTCCAGATGTCTTGTCTTAATTCTGTGTTTCCTTATATCAGTTTTCTTATCTCTAAATTACAAAGATCCTTGGTAAATCTATAGAGTTGAATTTACATTCATTTTGAGAAGAAATACCAAGTTTATAATTTATTACATACAAGTGTATAATGTAATAATATTTATATGGTAAATATATATAAATTTATTATAATATCAACTTTATAATTTATTTAGGGATATTATTTATATTGTTAAAAGTGTGTGTGTGTGTATGTGTGTGTGTGTGCCCAGGCACACACACGCTTCTATTCGACACTCAACTACATGTGTCTTCAGAGACCAGTGGAAGATAAGTGGTATCTTTCTCAATTGTTCTCTCCTTTATCCTTTGAAAAAGTGTCTCTCTTTCTGAACTTAGCTCATAAATTGGGTAGACTGGTTGTCCACTGAACTCCAGGGACCTGTCCTGTTTCCATTGAGCTAGGATTACATTAACCATAATCATGCAGTTTTTCTTAAAAAAAAAAAAAATTACATGGGTGCTGCAGACCCAAACTGAAGTCCTAATGCTTACGCAGCAGCCCTTGACTAACTGGAATATTTCCCCAACTCCTCTTTCCTTTGAACCTAGAGCTCTATACTGGCTAAGCATGCATCCTACCTCTGGGCTACACCTCCTGCCAATTGTACATTATTGAGATGTAACTTTGATGTATTCAAGCTGGTTTAGTGGCCAAGATTAGTCCCTTGGAATATTGTTTTTGAAGTTTTTCTTTTTTTCACAGTGATAGGTGATTTCCTTCCAGGGTTAATTTAGCTCCCATGTTCTAGAGTCTACTGACTACTGCACAATTTCCTGTTGTCTCTACCAGGAATCTTACAAATGCCAATGCTTCTTGGTCTTGTGTGATAACCGACATACTCTTTTCCCTTGTTAACTCCTCTGCTCTTTATTCTTACTTCAAGTTTTCCACTACATGGCCATTACAGAGTTTTATTTAACATAAGGCAGACTGAAGTTTAGATATAGCCCAAGACACGTTTCTGAAGCTTCTTGTTTGCCTGCTGACACTATGAAACTCTTGACTCCAGGGTTTGATAAGCTGCCCCACAACTCCCATCTTTTACTTTCAAACCCTTAAGGTTGCTGCTTTCCTTATATCTCCCCACTGGGCTACCTGGCCCTAAGCTGCTTTTCTCCCTGTCCCTGCCCATTGGATGATCTGGCGCTGAAACTTTATTATGCCTTCCTTTTAGACGCTCTTAAGATTCACCAATCTATGTCACACCCTTTCATTAAGCGTTTTAATCAAGGGCACTGTAGCAGACTCTGATAATCCCAACCCCTCCTGTCTCCTGTTCCTGCCATCCAACTTTACCCTATTATGCAGCTGTTCTTCCTCTGATCTGAAAGTGGCCTTAGGTTCAGTGGCCTCATGGATCATGGGGTTTGCATGACTTCCAGTGATCACAGTTATGTGTCTATCAAAGCTTTTAGTGGAGGGATGGCTCCCAGGCTTTTCAACAGAGCCTCAGCTTCTCTGTGTTCCTACCACACATTCCTTTCTGAGAGGACACAGATCTGATGATGTCATGAAAAGACACAAGGTAGAAACTTCCAAGTACTGTGGTTTTTTTTTTTTTTTGTTTTTTTTTTTTTTGAGACATTCTTGATGCACCTTAAATGTGTGGTCTACAGAGAACTTTTATTTTAAAACTTTTAACCCAAAATTTATAGTTGGGCAAGAAGTAAGGAAAAAAGATGCAAAAATTGTCAAAAAATCATGATTCTTTTAGCTAATCTAAAAATCATAGACATGCATACTGTGCAATGGGGTGTAAGGAGCACATACTCCCCATAGAAGGAACACTGTCTGTGAGTAGTATCATGATGTATCAGACACACATAGCTATGAACGAAGCACAGAGCACAGTCTCAAGACTTCAGTATCCAGTTCGGGCATGACCATGGGCTTTCTCACCCAGAGTCTAAAAGAGGTCAAACTGCAGGAGGTTACCATTAATCATCAAGTGTCAATAATGAAGCTAAGTTAGAGCTACCCAATACCCTCTTTTGTACTGAACAGAGGTGGCAGAGGGCTTTGCTAGGTATTTCATCCACATGGGTAGTCACCAGAAACTTTGGCCCTATATCCTTCTATAGGAGACAGTGTATCGGATTCTGCCTATGTAGGATATAGGAATATAACTACTGTGACCCTCCAGGATGTAAGGATTGGTACTATTGCTGCTGGGCATAGATGACACAAGAAACACAGGATGGTGCAGCATCAATATGAAGTTACTATGGGGATATGTGCGAAAATTTGTAAAATATCCTACATGGGGTTTTTTTTTTCTTTCAACTTAACATTAGCAGCAAGAGCCAATATTAGATTTTGACTCATTTAGCACAACCATTGCCAGATTAAATTCTGTGAGTTTTATTTCTGCTATAAGTGTAATTAGATTGAATGGCATCTCAATAGATAGACCTGTCATACTTATGCCCTTAGGTGCTGTACAACTGATATGCAAGTCTGCAGATTTGAGACACACTGCTTACATGAGGTTTCAAAGGCAGAGAAATCCAGTACAGGGAAGGCTCTGTCTTCTCTGCTCACTGGAAACACTCATCTCTAAATAACCCACTTCACTTCAAAGCTGCTCATTAACCACTCTGCTTAGTTAAGTTCCTCTGGAAGTGTATTCTGTCCTTAGGGACGCTAGATCAACTTGTCCCAGAGAACTCCTGCACATGCTAGAGGTCTCTTTAGCAGTTGTTATTTCTACCTTATTGCTGCTGTTGATGTCTCTTCTGCTGGTGGTGCTATTTGGATCACTGATGCTAGCTGTTTTCCCTTCTTTGGGGTTGTTCTTTGCAACAGAATTCAGTAGAGTAGTACTGTAGGGGAGGGAATCAGAACTTTTTCTGATCTTAAAAATGAAATCCCATCTACATGAATGTGTTGTACAAGGAAAATACTATACATAGACTGATTTAAGCTATTGTTAGCATGCGCAGCAGAAATACTTGGTGATACTTGGGTCATCAAGTTACACTTTCCTTCATCTCCGTTCCCTGAACTCAACATAAGAATGCCTCTTCACTGCAGATCGGCTCTGGCAGTCTCAAAAATGTGCTATATATCCTCAGTTCATGCTCCTGCTCTGCACATTCTGAGCTCCCACCAACCAAGTAGAGGCAACCCAGATAGAAGCAGCAGGAAAGCTAAGTGTAGTATTTGGGGGACTCTTGGTAAAAATGAACATGGACACCTGCCACTCAGATGCTTCAGCAAATGTGTGAGAACTGACAGCAATGTTGGTGCCTAAGAGGGAAACTGAACTCAGAGCAAGCTGCACACCAGGATCTTCCAACAATATAGTTCTGCCTTGGGCTATATTGAATCAAAGCCAAGATCATCAAATGTTTGCTGGTATAAGTAAACAGTGTAGATCAGGCTAGATTATCCTCTTGGCACTTTGCATCTTGCCTTCAAAGCAACTCCCGCAGTGAGTATCTGCTGGGCAAGAGGTGCAGTTTTCCTTCAATTTCTCATTAATAATCACAGATTTGAAAAACGTATTACAGCCAGTAAGCATCTCAGACCTGGACTTCCAGTGCATGAGAGACGGAAGCCATGAGTTCCAAGCTAGACCTGAGCTGTATAGTGAGTTTCAGGCTAGCCAGAGCTACAGAATAACCCCTCTCTAGAAAGAAAATAAAAATGAAAATAAAAAAAATTAAAAATGAAACTGGGAAATCCTTATTACTAAAAAAGAGCACACACTAAACAGCCTATGAGTTTTTAAAAAATCCATACCTCTCAAAAAATTGCTAAATTTAATTAGAACTAATTAACAGTGATCTAAATTTCAAATCAATAAAACGATATTTTAGTGTCCAGACACATAAGTCATTCCTTTTAGTTTAGCAAAAATCCTTTTAGTTTCGAAGAATAATATGCTAAGTTTCATATCATAGCTAAGATCATAGCTTATCAGCCATAGCTGATAAGCTGGAGGGGGAGCAATATTCCTGCTTAGAACTAGTATGTGTAGTATTGTGGGTACAGTGGAGTATTGAAATAGGCAGGATTTAGGGCTAAAGTTCTGGAAAGGAAGCAGGCTCATTGTGGTGTATGTGACCTTCCATGTAGGCTTGCTCTTCTTCAACTTTTAGGTCTATGTTTTGTTTGAAGAAAATTTAAGTAGCCAGTCAGTGTATCCAAGTCTCTAATATAGATGGATATGAGACCTTAACCAGTAGCTGTTAGTGAGAACAGGTTCTACCCAGAGTGAGGGCAAGAAAGATCACCAGAAAAGTTTTACTCCCAGGCTTGCTCTGAGAATTGGTATGAAAATACTTCAAATCCCACAGCTACTGAGCTCAATAAATCTGAGGTGTGCATTTGTATCAGCTCGCTTTTATATGAATGATTCAGCTACAGGCATTACTATGGTGATTGGCCTACTTTCTATTCTCTGTATTGACTCCCCATGTCATACCACTGTCTCTGGCTTCCCCAGATAAATTACTTTTACTCTGGTATTTATCTCAGGTTCTGTGCTAAGATGCCTTGCTGATGAGACAAGCATAGAGTGGGAAGAGGAAGAACAGAAGTAGCTGCTAAGGGACAGAGAGGCTGGAAAACATATTTTGACATCTTATAGCACTGATAAGCTACAAGCTGAGGACCAGACTGCAAAATAGTCAGTATCTGAGAAGACATGGTCCTTAGAAATGGAGCAGCATACAAAAATTAATTCACAAATTTGACCATATTTCATTTACCAGTTCCTAACATGCATGGACCATGGGGCAGAAAGGCTGAGCACATGGTGGGAAATAATGGGTCTAAACCTAAATAACAAAAACTACCAAGACTCTCACTACTCTGAAGTGATGACAGTTAGGATCATACAAGTAGGAGACATCTCTGTGGACACATTGGGCTTTCATTGTTGATCCTGGGAGGGTGAAGATTAAGAGAAACATGAAGCAGAAAAAGTACAGGACACTGTTTATGTTGACAGCATCAAAATGAGCTCCTATCCAACTACTTGTTAAGTGCTTAGAACCAAAAGAAAATGAGGAGACCTACAGTAAACCAAATTAGAAAATATTCCAAAATAAAAACACACCAAAGAAATGCAGAAAACCATTAGGGAATACTTCTATAATTCCCTAAGTTAAAAAAGATTAAAGAAATGGATGAAATTTGAAATACAAATAAACCACCAAAATTATACCAAAAGGGCCAACAACTTAAATAGACACATAATAAATAAAGAGATTGAAATTGGAGACTAGGGGATGCCTTCTTAAAATAATAGTCCAGGCCAAGATGGCTTCACAGCAAAGAAAAACTTCAACCAATCCTTCTTCTTAAACAGAACATCTTCCAACTTCTTTTTTTTTTTAAAGATTTATTTGTTTGTTTGTTTATTTTATGTATGATGTACACTGACACTATTTTCAGATACACCAGAAGAGAGCATCTGATCCCCTTACAGATGGTTGTGAGCCACTATGTGGTTGCTGGGAATTGAACTCAAGACCTCTGGAAGAGCAGTCAGTGCTCTTAACTGCTGAGCCTTCTCTCCAGCCCCATTTTCCAAGTTCTTACAAAGCCAGTACCACTTCAACACTAAAGGTTTGTAAACACACAACAAAAACAAAGAATTCTATGTCTCTTGTGGTCATTGATGTAAAAATTATCAATGAAATATTTCCAAATGTAATATAAGCATATATCAAAAAGATATCCACCACCAGATGGTTTTAACTTGCCCAAGCAGAACTTTTGCAACATACATAAGTTAACAAATGTAATAAATCATGAAAATGTACTTGAAGATAAAAATCACATGGTAATTTCAAAAGATGCAGATAAGGCTTTTAAGAAATACAACTTGCTTTCATGAAAAAAATTCTTAATAGGATGAACTAAAGGGAGGATAACTCAACAAAATAAATGCTATATATTATAATCCTACAACCAACATCTTCCTAAATGAAGAACAATCTTGGTAAAATCAAAATGGGCTGGGGCTATCCATTATCCCTGATGCATTTTATAGCAGTTGAAGTACAAGCTAGAGCAATAAGACAAGAGAAGAATATCAAAGGAATACAAATATGAAAGAAGTTAAACTATACAATTACATGTAATTGAAGATGATATATTACAAATAGATATCAAATTATTCCACCAGAAGACTTATAGAAATAATCAATGCTTTTAGCATTGCCCTATCTATCTGTAAAGAGCATGAACCACAATAATGAGAGAGACAATATTTCCCTAATGATGCAATAGTAGAATTTTTATTTTCAGATAATCAACAGCTGTCTGATTCAATTGAAGGCCTAAGTGGATAGGATAGAACCCACATATAACTAAATCTAACCAACAGTCTCAACCTGGAGGGGTTATAGAGAATCTCCTGCCATTTTCATAGACAAGTATAGATTTTAGCTGAATTATAATGTTTGTCCTTGTTCCATCTTTTTTAGTAATTTCACCTCAGGGAGAAAATGTCTATTTCTTCTCATTTCTTGGGTATTTAGTAGCTTTGAAAGCCAAGGACCTGGCCACAGGTGGTGTCCTTCCCTACCATACGTCGACGACTCATCGGCATTCATGGCGTTATTGCTTCAATTAGGCCATTTATTCTATCAGTTTTCTTTGATCATCTTGATAGTATTCAGGCATAAAATATACAATTCCTTATATACAACAATCAATGTATGCTATCATAGAATGTCATCAAGCATCCCTGGTATGTTCTGGCTTTAAAAGTAGTACGTTCTTTTGCTTATTTTTCCTACACATCTTAATGTTGGCTTTTTCACAGCTCACATTTCAATTAAAATGTTTCATTTATGATGCATTTGTCAGGTTCTATTTAACATGACTTCTCACAAGGAACCTTTGGTTATCTTGTTTTGTTTCATTTTTATCATTTATCATCAAATAACCTTTTATTGCAGGCCATGGTTGGTGGGCTACAAAAGATATCCATAACTGGCCAAAATGCAGAAAATAAGTAACGTCTATACTTAAAAACTTCTATACTTAAACAATATACTTATACGACTTCTATACTTAAAAATAAGAGAAAATGGCAGAAGATTTGGTGGTGTGTTAGAATTTCCATTGTTGTGAAGAGACTCCATGACCACAGCAACTCTTATTTAAAAACCATTTAATTGGATTTGGTCTACACTTTCTGAGGTTTAGTTCACTATTATCAAGAAGCATGGTGGCATGCAGGCAGACATGGTGCTGGGGCAACTGAAAGTTCTACATCTTGATCCATAGGCAGCAGAAAAGTACTATGTGGCAAATTGTGCATAGCCTGAGCACAGGAGACTTCAAAGCTCACTCTACACAGTGACACACTTCCTCCAACAAGACCACACCAACTTCAACAAGACTATACCTCCCTATGAGCCACTCTTTATGTGTTTGAATACATGAGTCTATGGGGTACATAACTATTCATACCACAACAAACGGAAAGATTCGAAGAGCCCAAGGTCCATGGTTTCTGCTGCAAAACAAGTGTGCTACAGCCATGACACTCAACAACATGGCTGTCCAAACAAGACATTCTTAATGACACTAGCAGTTGACCTGCCAGCATGTATAGTAGAAAAATTTCACAAGACCTCACCCCAAGTTGAAGAGCTACAGGAAATCAATGGCTGCCAAGAGAGGGAGAATCAAGAGATATGTTCAATACGGATTGGTAAGGACTAAACACAGGTACATATGAGCAACACTAATTGGAGACAATACGATGTTTCTGTTTGATCTTATTTTATATGCTTATGTAAAATAAATAGAAGAGGTCATGGCTTTAAATAGGGCACGAGAGACACGGTAGAAACAGGAGGGGAAATGAGGAAATAAAATTATGTAAGTGTTGCTTATTCTTGTATGAAGTTCTCAGAATTTTTCAAAACACAGTGTGATTTTTTGGAGGAAGAATAAAGACATAGGGAAGAAAATAAGAGCTCACACCTGATAAAAGACTGTTACCAGAAGTATCCAAAAAGTCTCTTTAAGCTTAAGAGTATGAAAAAATGAGAGAGAAAGAGAGAGAGAGAGAGAGAGAGAGAGAGAGAGAGAGAGAGAGAGAGCATGTCATTACCCAGATGTGTCTGATAAAAGACTATTACCAAAAATATCCAAAAAGTCTCTTTAAGCTTAAGAGTATGGAAAAAATAAGTCCAATTAAAGCAATAATGAGTCTCTGTATGCCTAGAATACACAGACCTACACAAAGGGGGCCAATTATAAGTTTCTGTAGTTTCTGTATTCCTACTATGAGATGATGATCCACACAGGAAGAGTGTCACTGACCTCCTAGGATGTAAATCTATAGGGGTTCCCTCTTCTAAATGCTTCAGAGTCACAGTGGTGCAACCATTCTACAAGATACTTTGAGTTTTTAAAATACACTAAACACCCCAAGTGTTAAATCCAGCTGTTATGATTTGTAGTAGCACTTGAGTTCAAAAATTATGTCTACATAATGTCTGTACAAAAATATTTATAGTAGTAGCTTCATCCATAATTGTCAAAACTTGAGCACAGATCACTTATTTCAGCACCAGCACACATCCATAAACAAATTCATTGGGTGGGTGCACCCACCCAATGGAGGACTATTCAAATGAAAAAAGAATGAATTATCTATTCAAAAAAGGAAATAATATTGGAAGATGAATGAAAGAGTACTTCTGTCACCAGTACCAAACAAATAAATAAATATACAACATTTTTAATGCCTACAGGACAGCAATGTTATCAGTACTGTGTCCTTGTTCTCAGAAATAGCCCATTTCTACCAGGGAACATGTAAGTAAGATACAGGTTGGGCTACTGCCTGCTGGAGGAGCCAGTCACCTAGCTGGATGAAATATGAACTGACCCAAACCACTGTGGGAAGAGGAAATCTCAGGACTACATTTACTCTCTGTTTCTTTCTGGATGCCTCACTGTAGCTTCTTTTGACAATGACTAACACATCATGTCAAACTGTGATTTTTTTTCAGGGAAAGAAAAACAGTCAGTAGGGCAATGATAATCTAAAACAGATTGTCAGGGATGCTGGCCATTCTGCTTTGTTGTGGGCCAGCAGAAGTGATGGGGAGGACACTTAAAATGAAGGGGCATGCTGTTGTCTCCATTCACATCAGCTGTGGCCTCTGAATAATTGCAACATGGTGGGCTGTCTAAAAGTAATCTTCTGGTCCTTCCAAGGAATTGTGAGCAAGATTCTAACCTGAGATAGATGACTATTAGCTACCTTTTTACAGTAAAGAACAAGATCTAGGGTGGAACTGAGTGAAACTATGAGGTACCACTAATATTCTGTTACCCATTGTATGAGGTGGCTATAAAGGCGATTTATACAAGGAAACTTGGACATCATAATTAGGACTGCAGATTTTTGTACAAGCTTGTTATTGGAAAAAGAAAGTTTTAAATTTGCATCTTCTATCATAAAATTCTACCTTTAAGAAGTTGTTATAAGAAAACATTTGAATGAGTAAATAAAATTATATATATATGCAATAAATGATCAAAGATTCTTATATGATAAATGGTATTCACAAAATATGTTAAATAATGAATTATATTATTGATAACTTAATAAAAGTTGTGTTTAACCATAGATCATTATTTATACCAGAAATATCTAATGCTTAGAATCTGGATATGCAGAAAGAAAGGGCAAGAAAGGGAGACAGGGAGAATAGAAGGAAAGAAGGGAAAAAGAGTAAGATGAGGATGAAGGAAGAAGAAAAGGAGGGAGGGAGGAAGCAATGATTCCTGCACCACTGATGCTCTAAGAGTAACAAGCAACACTTGTGGCATTAATAAAAAAAATGAAAGCTTTTAATAATGAAGTGAGGTCTCTTAGGCTCACCTGGTTTCATAAATGGCATAAAGTTTTCCATGCTCCTTGACTGCATTCCTGAAAAAAAAAAATACAAAGAGAGACATAATGTAAGGCTTTAAATGTTAAGGCCTAAAATTCCTCTAACAGATATGTATCACTTTGGATCTACTTGCTGAAGTACTCCTACTGGCTTTTGGAAAATCTGAGAAAAACCATTTAAAGGAACTATGTATGTCCATCAACTTACATCAATATAGCACTAAGTTAGCTCAAGCTGGGGTTGCTGCTCTAGCAGTAGCTAAGAGGACACTGATCACATGACCAAATTCTACAGAAGAGAAGAGAAAGGGAACAAAGAAATGCTTCCAAATTTGGGTAGGTCTATGGATAAAAATGAAACAAAACAAGATAATCAAAGGTTCCTTGTGAGAAGTCATGTTAAATAGGACCTGAGAAATGCATCATAAACGAAACATTTTAATTGAAATGTAAGCTGTGAAAAAGCCAACACTGAGATGTGTAGGAAAAATAAGGCCATCTTATTCTATCCACTGATGCTCTAAGAGTCACAAGCAACACTTGTGGCATCAATAAAAAATGAAAGCTTTTAATAATGAAATGAGGTCTTTTAGGCTCACCTGGTTTCATAAATGGCATAAATTTCCTGCTCTGTAGGAAAAATAAGGCCATGAATGACGATGAGTCATCGATGTATGGTAGGGAAGGACACCACCTGTAGCCAGGTCCTTGGCTTTCAAAGCTACTAAATACCCAAGAAATGAGAAGACACAGACAACATTTTCTCCCTGAGGTGAAATTACTAGAAAAGATAGAACAAAAAAAAAAAAAAACGAAAGATGAAGAAAAAACAAACAAACAAACAAACAAAAAAGAAAATGAAACACGCAAAATAAACACTGAAGAATCAAAATATTAGTAGCATGGAAAAGATAACAAAAATTAAAAAACAAAAACAATCTAGTGAAGTGTTAGTCATGATCTATGCAACTGTTTTAAGAAAGCATGTTGAGGTTGAAGATGTGGAATAATCCTCCTGAATACTTATGGTCCTGGGTTCAAACACTACAACCACAAAACAACAGGAAGTCAACCAAATGAACCCTTCCTACAAAGCTTTCAACTGGGGATGTGGCTCAGCATCTGAACAGGTGCATAGAATATGTAAATCCTGTGGTTCAATCTCCAGCACCATTGGGGAAAAAAGAGAATACTTTTGGAAGAGACAAATGAAATGTAAATGGGCAAAGACTAATTGAATAAGCTGGAGGACCACGACAGAGGTGACAACCTGGGAGAACAGGAAATGGGATGTAGCTGGTACTGGGACAACACAGTATTAGGGACCACCAGGGTATAAGGGGAACTGGGAAATAAATAATGTAGTAAAAGAAAACATGTTTCCTAAAATTAAATAAGAACTAGATTAAGTGGTATCATATAATGTGCAAAGTATGTAAGGCTTATATGCTACAAATAATTAAATTAAATGGAATGACAAAAGGTCTGTATTTCATTTGAACAGACAAAATTGTTATTCTAAACAAAAGGTAAAAAGTCAACATATAAATACATGTCATATATATATGACAATTACTTGTGGGTCCCTGTTCCAGAGGGTGTCCCACAATGATCTCCTGCCTGGACTGGTGCAGGGGGTCTGGGCCAAGGGGACAGAGTGCAAGCAGGGAAGGGAGATCGCCTCCACTGCTGCCTCTGCTCATGCTATCGCTGCCCAGTCACTCCCAGGTGCTGCACCTGTCCCTCTGTGCTGAGCTGGGCTGGGCTGGGCCAGTGAAGTGCTTACTGGCTAGCTGGCAAGGAGGGGAGGGTCCTGAAGGCCTGAAGGCACTTCAGGAGAGCAGATCTCTTCCCAAGTGTTACAGATCTTGTGACAGAAACTCTAGGACAACGGGATGATTCTCACACACCTTTACTTCTCCTGAATAGGGCCTTTATTTACAGTTTAGGGGTGGGTTAGGGTCTGGCAGCAGATAACCCCTGTTGGCTTGGTATGAGAACTTAGAGATACCTCATCTACATGTGGGAGAGTCTGAGGCACTGTTCCTATGTGACTGATGGCTATAGGCCTCTCTGTGGGAGGGGCTGTGAAGGGCTGAAGGTGAGTGAAAGGAGTCAGGAGCAATGCTGAATGGCTTCTGTCCCATTAGGGTCTGGGGTTCGCGGCCTGCGTTTGACCAGGCGCCCAGCTGCCTCTCACAACCCACCACTCCACAATTACTAAAATGCCTATACACATATGAAAATTAGGTAAAACTATATTCAGACATATCAATACTTATATTACATATAAATGCCCTAATATGAAAATAAGATAAAATAACAATGACCCTAACCATGCAGCAAGTTAACTTTACATATTTTAAAATGTGTGAATGTAGGCACATATCCATTTATCAAAGTGCTGGGGTTTGAATCCAGAGTTTCTCATATGATTGGCATATCTTTTATGTATCTCAATGCCCAAGCCCAGGATGCTAACTTTAAATATGAAGACACAAATAGATTTAAATAATGTGATGTATACTATTATACATATACCAACGAAAAGCTAGCCAGAATTACTGTCACACTAAGTATATCTCAGAGCAGAGAGAATTTACAATGATAAAAATGATAGAGATACAATGAAAGCAAGGTATCCTCATGCACACACAGTAATCCTGTGTGTGTGCACACCTACTCTTAAGCATGCAATACACAAAGACTAAAACTTAAAGCAGAGACAACGTACAACCACCTCTGATTTCCTTGCAGGAATGAGCAGGTCAAGGAGGAAACACTTCTAAACAGTGATGTAACTGACTTTTTACAGAGCACTCTACCCAACCAGCACAAATTACAAATATTTTCCATGTCAATGGACATGGAAAACTTGGGAAATTCAGATTTGGAATCCCCCAATAAGTTAATCCGTTTGTGAAGGCAGAGGCTTTGATACACTTCATTGCTCAGAAGCTGATAGCTAGCAACACATGAGCCTGTGTGAGATATTATACATTCAAATGAGACCCTTTCATAAATAGTGATTATGAACCCTTAGAAAACTTAGCAAAGAACCATTTAGACACAATGACTTTCTGAACATGACCCAAGAAAGGCACAGTACCTAATGGAAAGGTTGGTAGATTAGTCTACCAAGAGATAAGAGACAGGCTACTGAGTAGAAGAAACTGTTTCAAAATACAGATGTCCTGGTGATTTGCATTTGGATGGAAGACTATCAAACCCAATAGCAAAAATGTCCAAACTCTAGTTACAATACAGGAAATGTGAGACATTTTCCTGAACAGGATACATACTGTAAGCAGTGTAAAGACAATTGGCTTTTAATGGCACAAGTAGAATGCCCATGAAATACTGTGACCCATCAAAATAGTCAACTAATTATCAAACATCAAATGCAATGGATGCTCAGAGACTTGGTAAACAATGTGTTGATAAAGGTAATACAAGTTGATACTAGAAATGTCTTTGGCAAATTTGTGGAAATATAAACACAGACATCATACAACCTAGACCTAAGCTCTTTGGCCTTTATCATAGACATAAAGATTTACACTCACCTGCACATGGCTGGAAATTCTCTCATCTGACTGTAGGATATGAGACATATATAGCTCATCCATTCATATGGGTGAGAGATCTGAGATTATGCATTCTTACTATATGCTCTTCCACAAACCAAGTCCTGCCTAAGGTCAGATAAGCCTCTCCCTGATTTCTCTCTTTCCTTTAAGCCACCTACAGAAATTTAACACCCAAGATCTGCTCACATGTGTCTATAGCAGCTTTCTCATTAGAACAAAGCCAAAATGTTCTGACCGCCTTTCATACAAGAAAAAATCTTGTAGGAATTGGTTTATCAACTAAGCAAAATTCAAAAGATTTATGATTCAGTGTACTGAAATAATGAGTTAACTTTTGTAGCATTCAAATGCATATGTAACTTTAACAGGATTGACAGGCTATGAACTTGTTCGCTTTATCTTTGGAGAAAGGTCTCATTTTGTAGCCCAGGCTGGCCTCATTTGTATAACTCATTTGCATAAAAGTCTTAAAATGTGGAGATTGAAAAGAATTGAATTCCTTGTCCTAAACACAAATGTTATATAGTATTTGATAGAAGAGATTCATATTTAATATTTCTTACACCTCAGCCTCCCAAGTGCTGAGATTAACAGGGATGAGCCACTTTTCCCATCTTAAATTATAAACTTTGAAAAGACTACCTGCTATAAGAAGACATGTCTTTCAGAAAATAAAAATATCTCTTGCAAAAAAACCCAAAATATAAATCTAGAAAATTGAAGCAAAAAGGAATATTTGTACAATAGGATCATGCGTAAAAGTTAGCCCCACCCATCACAACACTGCTTTAAGGTCTCAGCACTTGGTTTGGATGCTGAGGCAGGATCAAGTTCAAGGCCAGTGTTCAAGGCCAGTGTGGGCTACAGAACAGAACTTTTTTTTTTTTTTTTAAATTTTCTGTGTAATAGCCTTGACTGCCCTGGAACTTGCTCTGTGAACCAGACTGGCCTCCAATTTACAAAAGTCTATCTTCCTTGGCCTCCCAAGATGATCTTAAAGGCATGAGCCACTGTGCCAGTATAGAGAATTTCCTCTTAAATAAACAAGAACTTGGAGCTTCAACTACAGCCAGGCAGATCTGAGAACAGGTGGAATGATTGTCCCTTAAAACATGAAATGAAGCCACAATGGAAAGCTGGGAACCTTAGTTTACCTGGGTTTAATTGAATCAAGGGAGCATGCTTGGTATCCTCTGAGCTAGTGAAAGGTGGAAACTGTGTGTGACCCATGAAAGGTCACATAAGCCCCTGCTGATTTGCTCTGATGAAACCAGGCCTCGGGTCACATTTAACACACCTGTATTTATCCTTTGAAAAACGATCTCCTGTCCTGTAACTGTACTTGTGTCTCTGGATAACTAACTCATTGTATAGAGATTCAGAGTGCCTGGAACTCCAGTGTCTGCCACACCCAACCTCCTCCCCAAACTCAAAGCCAGGTAGGTCTATAGTAGAGTGCTTTGCCTTCTTGCCGGAAGCCCTGGTTTTATTCCTCACCCCTTCCAGCCAAATAAAAAAATATAGTACTAAGGAAGTAAGGTTCATTAATAAACATGCTGCTTCCTACTTTTCTTGGAACCTGTATAGTCTTTGGAATGTGGAGTAACCAGCAGTGATTAGGAAAGAAAGGTCCTCAAAAGGACTCAGTTACTAATACAGCTACTGTTCTTCAATAGCTCCTGACTCTTTCCCATTTTCTCCAGAGAATCTGAAACTTTCTTAATCTTCTGAGTGATGAGAAAACTTTTTTTTTTGATACTTTGTGTTTCTTTTTCTATTTATTTATTTGTTTATTTATTTGTTTATGTCTTGCTAAGAAAACATCTTGGGAGTAAATTACTAAGAAAATGAATGTTCCTCTCCCAGAAAGTATCAATAGCAAATAGTGTCTTGATTAGCCTTCAGACTTTGTGACCCCTTGTCTTTCTCCAGAGTTGAAGGGTTTTTTTTTGTTTGTTTGTTTGTTTTTGTTGTTTGTTTTTTTTGTTTGTTTGTTTTTGTTTTTTTGTTTTGTTTTGTTTTGTTTTGTTGTTTTTTGTTTTTTGGTTTTTTTTTTTTTGTTTGTTTTTTTTCCTGGCTTAAATTTGAGACAGGCTGACACTATGACAGGCTTCAAATTAAGAAGACTAGGCCAAAATCTCTGTTTCCAATAACTGGGCAAGTCTAGGCAAGTCTAGGCCTCAGAAGCTGCCCCCACCCCCAACATGACATGAGGCAAAGACAATACGTCAGCAGCAGTTTCCAGATTTCCTCAGCAACAGTTTTCAGACTTCCCCAGTAATGGCTCTAGAACATCCCAAGACATGAAGCCAACAACAGAGGTCACATACCCTTCCCCAGAATTTTCGTAATGTGCTTAAATTGGGCCTGCAAGCTGACTTGGGCATCTCCATCTTGGAATGGAAGACCTCAGGATGCTTGACTTCTGAAGAATAAAACACTCTGTGTGTTTACGTACTATTTGAGTCCAGGGTATCATTCTTTGGCGAATCATGGAACCTTGCAAGTTTGTTCAGGTCTTGTGTGTTCTGGCACAGTCTCTATGAGTTCATGTATGCATCAGCACTGTTGTATCTGAAAACCCTTGTTTCCTTGGGATTTTAACAATCTCTGGCCCTTACACTCAGAGATCCCTGAGCCTTATGGGAAGGGGTATGATAGATTTATCTAGCACCTGATCCAGAGTGGTTCACCAACAGACTTCATGATTTTTGTGTGCTTTTTTATTTGTTTGGTTTGGTGTAGGGGTTTTGGTTTCTTTTGAAAATAATAATAATAAGTTGGATGGGTTAGGATGAATATTGTCAAAATAAAATTTTTAAAAGAATAAAAAATACATTGAATTTCTTTGACGAGCAATTCACTTCTAATGAAATTGATACAGTATAAGTGCTGGCTGCCACTCACAAAACAGAAAAAAGCAAGAGTCTATCTTTGCATGGAAGTATTTGTTCCAATATTAAAATATAGCTTTCTGATCAAGAAAGGCCCTGGACAGACTCTTGGCCCAAACTATCAGAAGAAATAAAGAAAGGACTCAAATGAACAGAATCAAAGATAAAAAGGGAATCATTACAACCTGCACAAAATTCTGCATATTATCAGAGAATATTTTTAAAACCTGTGCTTCATGAGGCTTGAAAACCTGAATTTCTAAATTTAACTGAACTACCAAAATTAAACCAAGAAATCAAAAACCTAAACAGACCCATAACAAATGAGGAAATTAAAATGGTTATAAAAAGCCTTCCAGCTTAAAAAACAAAAAAAGAATTCAGGGCAGAATTCTACCAAATATTTAAAGAAGATCTAAGTTCTTCTTAAACCATTCACAAAAACAGAAACAGAAGTAACTCTCCCAAACCTTAGAAATGATACATACAACAGAATAACAGGATTAAAAATCAACTTGGAACAAATCATTAGCTATTTGTACACTAACAACAAACCTACAGATGAGGATGCCATTGGCACATTTCCATTCATAAAGGTCTCAAAGAAAATAAAATATCTAGGAATAAATCTAATCAAGGAAGTGAAGCACCTCTACAATGAAAACTTGAAACCTCTGAAGAAAGCATGAAAGACAGTAGACATTGGAAAGGCATCCCGTGCTCATGGATTGGTAGAATTAGCATTGTAAAAATAAGCATTTCACAGGAAGCTATTTACAGATTCAATGCAATTACAATCAAAATCCTAATTCCATTCTTTGCAGAAGTAGAAATAAATATCCTATAACTCATGTGGAATTGCAAAAGATCCCAGATTTCCAAAACAATGTGAACAAAACCAACACTGTGTTGTGGATTAGATGTCTAGACCTTAAGACAGGTTGCAGAGTCTTAGTAATAAAATTGATATGGTATTGACACCCAAACAAACATGTAGACCAACTGAAACAAAATTGAAGACTCAAACATCAGCACACATAACTTCAGTCACTTAATATTTGACAAAGACATCAAGAACATACCCTGGGGGTAAAAAAAAAATCTTCATCAAATGGGAAAAGTGATGCTGGGGAAACTGGATGCAGAAGAATGCAATTAGACCTGTATGAATGAATGAAATTTGATTGGAATTTATCACCTTGCACAAAAACTAACTTCAAATAAATTAAAGAACCAAAACTGAAACCTTAAACACTGTTGCTTATTCATTCAGCCCCGTGGAAATCAGTGTGGAGAATCCTCAAAAATCTTCCATATTACCCAGCTATACTACTCTTTGTTATATGCCCAAAGAACTTGATTTACTACTCCAAAAAATGCTCAGTCATATTCATTGCCTCTCTATTCACAATAGCTATGAAATAAAAACAGCCTAAATGTCCCACAACCAATTAATTCATAGTGAAAAAGTTGTACATCACTATGGAATACTAGTCATCTGAAAGGAGAGATGAAATCATAACCTTCTAATGTAAACAGATGAAACTAGAAAAAGATCATATTGAGTGAGATAACCCAGATCCAGAAAGACAGATGTTGCATGTTCTCTCTCATTGGAGACTCCTAGCTTCAAATCTTCAGATGCGAATATATAGCCTGAAAAGTTATATGCAACCATTGCTTGCATGGGATGTAATGAGCAATCGAGAGAAATACCAGGGCATAAGTGATCTGATCATTAAGATGATTAAGAGCGGTAAAAAAGAAAATTATCAGGATATAAGTGATCTCTTAGGATAAATAGAAAAGGAGGAGCTATTTACAGACTGGGGAGAGAGGCAAATACAGAAAAAAAGAGAGAAGATAAAATAGAAATATTGATGAGTGAAAACACTATAAGGAAATTGTACTATTAACTATTTATTTTAAAAATAAACAAAGCTCCTAAAACACATGTCATTCTATGTATAAATATATAGACTTTTTTTTTTTCAGCTGAGAGAGCAAGAAACATGATTTACTGTACATGAGTTTCACTCGGTCACAGTTGAAAACAGGACTATTCCAGAATGCCAAAAGTCCAGGGCAGAAGACCGGTGGGACTGTTTTTGGTTGTAAAGAAGGCAGTCAGTTTCCCAGGTGATCTGGGCAAGATGATATTCCAGGTCCACTGAGAATTCTTACTGACAGCAGCGTACATTCCACAATTGTACCAGCACCTGGGCCTTCAGTATCCCTTACTTCTGCTCCTGCAGGATCCATGGGTACATAACTAATTTACTCTGCTTCATCTTTCTTCTCTTGCTCTTCAGCCTGCACATTCCCTTCCATGACATTGCTCTCATGGTACAGAAGTTTCAAGGAAGATGGCGCTAAGGCCTACAGAGCTACATATATAGTTTTAATGAACTTTTCTCATCTAGGCTGGTTATGCTCCCTCCAAGAGCCAGACTACCTAACAGAAACCCCAATACCATACATGAAAATCACTCCTTTTAGTTGTCAGATAGGGGAGTCCTTAGACAGCCAATTGCTGCTGCCTTTAGTTACCTCTGATATGTAGAAAGTAAGTCCCTATCACTAAAGACACCATGTACTTCAGAAACAAGAGTTAGAGACCCCTAAGCCAGGCCTTCCCTGAGAACTATCTTTCATGGTACCAAAGGGCACCATCAACACTTTCAAAGAAAGGAGGTGGTCTACAGTCCTGTTCAGCTATGACACCTATGGACCATATTATTGGCCAGCATGGCATAATAACCTTATGAGTGCAGTAGTGGACTTAAGGCCTACTTAACAAGAGGAATATCATGGATGGTACTGGAAATCTAACTAAATCCTCAGTGCTAGAGAAGTCATAGTTTTTAGAAGACAATCTACAACCTCTAATTTACTAAAACAGCATAACCCATACCACTCATGAAGAAACTTCTCTTTGCAACAAAGGAGACCACTACAGAAAACCAATCAAAATGGAAATTGTGGGGCTGAGTCCTAATGGATAAATCTATAAAAATGCCTGCATATCTAAGGGTTGAAGAACAATAGAGGGGCCAAATAGATACTAAGAGTCAGAGGATCAGAGAATTCTCTGTGAGATCGTGTCTCGTAGTGACATCAGGAGCTGTACCCATGAAGTCTCAGTAGCATGATTGCCTAAATGTGACCTGAAATATGCCAACACTAGTGGGCATGTCAAACTAAGTTGGGAAAAAGCCCACAAGGTTTCAACCCTACACAAAATTCTACAGATAACTTCATAAAGCTGAGCACAGAAGATGTGATCCTCCCCAGGGAAGAACACACCAATTGTTGATAGGTGTTTAAAGATCAGCCCTGAAAACATACATGCAAGTAATATATGGGCTAAGCAGGCTATATAAAGGAAAAAAAATATATATATATACATATATATATATATATACATATATGGTTTTATTTACAATTATATATATATATTTATATCCATATATGTGCAATAACAATTAATGAAATAAAAAGAGGACATGAATTTGAGAAAAGTAGGGAGCAGTCTATGGTAGGTTTTGGAGGGAGGAAATGAAAGGGTAAAATATTGTAATTAGATTAAAATCTCTCTCTCTATGTATCTATATATGCATATGTATACATAGATTTTTCAACCATGAAAAATAAAGTTATATCATTTACTAGAATATGTATGCAAATTAAATCAGTCATAGACATATTTTCCCTTCATTTGCATTTACTGTATTTTATATAGTTACAGAATTATGTATCCATATATGGCATTAAAGCATAAGTGAACAGAGGGGAATGATAAAAAAGGGTAAGAAAATGGGAAAGCCTGATATATAACATATTTTTGCATGCAAACAACAACAACAATAATAATGATCATAATTTTGGCCTATATGAGCAGAGACTGAGCCTTTGATGAATAATTTTTGGGATTAGATGAGCCATTTACTGTTTTACCTATGACTATGACTATGCTGCATACAGAAATATAATTTTTACCTTTATTCCTATTGGCTTATTGGTATACTTGGAGTTTCTAGTACAGACTTACACAGTCTCTAACAAAGGAAGCCATAGGTTGCTTTGGTGGTAATATGGAGATGGTACTCCAACTGCTGCTTATTACCGGCAATTCTTTGAAGGCATCCTGCATCTCTTCCTTGCCTTTCCTTCCCATCATCTTTGGATCCTTCTCAGTGCAGCCAGTCTCTGCCCTTTTCTGTCCATATCCCCTGTCCTTTCTACTGCAGATTACACTATCCTAACACAGCCATTCTTAATCCCCTCTGTGACAGTGTCATCCTTTGAGTCACAGGAGATTCCACTACTCTCTCTGTTTAGTCAGACTGTTGACAGCTAGATAACTGAGAGGAGCTATAAGGACAAATATAGGACATAGAACAGAGGCAAATAGCTTTTACTCTGGGAAGGGGTACAGCCTTATTTTTGCTGGAGCCTTACTCTAGTTTGAGTCATCTACTTAGACACTAAGCTAAATTGGGGGTGAGTTCATGTCCACGGATAAAACCCAGGGATGCTACTATTAGAATATTTCTTTGAAAACTTATGTCCAAATTTCTTTTCTCCTGTGAGGGGAGTCTTCAAGATGTGCTCAGCTGTGAGAGCTATCCCCTCATGAGATAACCCTACCCAGTAGTGAGTCTCACAGCAGCAGCATCTTTCTCCTTCTTGTTCTGCCCCCCTCCTTACATTGCCCTTGGCCAGGCAATACACTTGTGCCCCATAACGATGCTGTACAAGCCTCTCACACTATGTTGATTTTGGATTATCTGACATCAAAATTGTGTGAAATACATTTTCCATCATTATAAATCACCTAGTCTGTGGTAGCCTATAGCAGCAACCGAAAATAGACCGAGCCAATCTTTACGTTCATTCAGGATATCTAGTTGAGGTTTAGGTTAGGCAGATAAAGTATCTCAGCCCCCTACCTCCTCCTCTGACTCCCCCATCCATGGTCCCAAGTGCCTTCTGTGCCGGGACACAGCAAAGGCTCATATTTTTCAAGTTGCTTATTGTAGTTGCTTATTTGCTTGAGTTGGTTCTTGGTTGATCTAATTAAGGAAAATTGTTTATTCTTATATGTTATTATACTGCAAGTGGCACCTTTACCTTTTTTTTTTCCTAGTTGCTGGTACATAACCATTACAATTTGTTTTTTTGTACTTATAAAGGGTTTAGTAGATGAACTGATTTCTTCTGACAACCTCTCAAGTTAGCTTTTAGTTGTCATGTCTAAAATACCTGAGATGATCAATGTAAAAGAATTCTAATAATAACAATATATACATAACGATAACATACACAGTAAGTTCAGTCTGGTACATGGGTTCAGAAGCCTCTGTTTTTGGTTCTTGGCTGTTTTGGTTTTTGTGCCTGAGTCAGCACAACATGACACAGAGCACATGCGGAGGAAGAAGACAGGAAACAAATAGACAAACAGGATGCAGCCATTCCCAATATTCTCCCCAAGGGTATCTACTCACTAACTCAACCCAATCCTACCTCCCTCTACCTCAAAGGGTTCAGCAAGTTTCAAAAGCATCATAGGGGGAGAAAAGCATTTAGTTCATGGACTTTTGGAGAGATTCTCCATTGTTACCTGTGTCTATGACTACGGTTCAGTCCTCACCACTATTCCTCTCAACTTATCGGTGAAACTCTGGGAGTGTCATGGAAGGAGAGAATGTGGCTTTCCCCATCTGATGCTATAGAAGGGGTACTGTGGATATGTGTAACTTATGAGAAAGCAGTACACTTCTCCAATGACTGCCCAACTTTTCCTGCTTAGTTCACCATCTCATAGCACTTAGTCCTTTTAATGCTGATCCATGTGTATCCTTGTAGCCTCGCTAACAACATAGGTACATATTGATACCTTTGCATATTTCCTCATGGAAGACTTTTTGTAAGGTACTTACTCATATACTTTGCTTTTTAAAATATGATTTGAAAGGTTCTCCTACCTTCTTGAAGTAGATATGGTTTGATATGCCTGTCTTGAAAACATGCCCATGCTTCCTGTATGGATATTTTTCTCTTTTAAAGTAGTTTAAATCTGGCTCTGAGATGCTATCATGACATAACACACACATTCCTTTCTCAGGTTTATTAGTTTTCTTTTAGTTTCTTGTTTTATGTTATGCTTTTTAAGAGTGAGATGTTGTATAAAGCATGTCTCAGCTGCATGTCATGGACCGTCCTTTTTACTCATAACACCAGTTGGGTCATGATTTCATTTTCATTCATTGTATCCTTTACTTTTTCTACACACCATTTAAAAGATTTGTCTTAATCTGCCAACATATAACTACTTATCCCTTTGGGAGATAAGCATGGAGCACACCGTAAAATTGGCCATGATGGTCAATTTGATCTGATTTAGAATGACCTATTGCTTTGGGCATATCTGCGATGATGTTAGCAGAGAGAATGTACTGACTGAGGAAGTCCTGTCCTCAATGTGAATGGCACCCTGCAGTGGTGGACTGGGATGTAAAGAAGTTTCTGTCAAAACCAGTGCACCCACGCCTGCCTTTATCCCTCTGATAAAGTATGTCTGTCACCTACAGCCGTCCCCTGCTGACAACAGAGTCCAGCTTCTTTAGCTGTCCATTGTGGACGGAACAACTTAGTGCTACAGACTCTCCAAAGGAGAGTCCAAACTTTTAGCTCCTAATTAGAACTTCTGAAGGGATCCAGCTTTTGACTATGTACTTATCAAGTTCCTTGTGTGCACATGACAATTTTTGGACTACCTACCCTTTATCATATATTTCGTAATATGTAAATTTCATTGGCCTGATTCCTTTGAAGACCCCTACCTAATAAAATTAGTGTTGAATTTAATCTCACTGGAGTCAAAACTCACAAGAGGTGTCTGTAGCTTGAGTTCTCTAATATCCATTGATAAATTCTTCTTCTGAGATGTGGTTACATCTTCTGGAATGTGGCATGCAGAGCCCTATGCATATATGGGTCTGGTTGATGCTTTTCATGGAATCTCATGCATTACCCTGACATCTCTCACTGATTCTATGCCCAAGTTAGAGCAAATTCTCATTTATTCTTTTAACAAACATGTATCAGGTATCTGTATCTGTTCATGACTCTCTTAGACTTTGACTCTGTGAATCAAAGATATGTAGCTCTGGATTGTCTTGTGTTCACTCCACAAATCTCCAAAATTCTACCCTGGACTGCCTTGTTTCCCGTGATTTTAGAATTTCTCTCTGAGTTGGCCATTGGGTTTCTCCGACATGCTCTGAGCAGCAGGCTCCTAGAAGCCAAACCAGGATCCTACCATTAAGGCCTCTGGTTTGTACAGTAAGGAGTTAATAATCCACACAAGACCAGAGGAAAGCAGCTCCAAGTTGGCTGATTGGCAGTTTGTTTCATCAGCTACTTAGACCAAGCCATTTAGGAAGGTTTTTTTTTTTTTTTTTTTTTTTTTTTTTTTTTTTTTTTTTTTTTTTTTTTTTTTTTTTGTATAGCCACAAGATGGCGCCATTACCTTTAAGGGATGGCCCATTGCACCTCAGGTGGAACTGGAATGTGGAATGGATGCAGTGGTGGCTGGAGATGGAGATGTGGGAATGGGAGGGTTGCCTACAAGGAGGAAGACAGGCTACTTTATATAATTTCATTTTATTCTCTGTGTGAAATAATAAATTATTTGGATTTTGAAAAGATTATATTGGGTTCTCCACGGAGGAGAGATTGGGAATGGGGAGATGTGAAAGGGGTAGTAAAGAGACTAGTTAGAGAGGTGATGTAGGAACCTTGGGGGTCTGAGAGAAGGTTAGAAGTGTCTGTCCTTATCCTCTGGGTGTAAGTCAACTACAACCAAAGGAAGGAGTTGTACAATCTTACTTCTCCTTGGGAAGAATAATATTTCTGGGTGTCTACAAGCATTTTCTCCTACCTTCCTTCTTCTCTGGTCAATGTGAATGTCAAAAAGTAGAAAAAGGCATAAACACACATGTTTATGGATGCACCACTCTTAGTGCCTCCACTGGGCATTTCAGTATACAACAGATTACAAGCAAGTCTTTTCTTTAAAGCAGTGGCCCGTCTACTGTGTAAGGACTTCAGCATCACTCCTTTCCTTGATGCTGAAGGACTGTGATGCTGTCTCTTAGTGCCTGCTCTTCCATTTAAACGCAGCAAAATAAAAGTCGTGAAACTCGATAGAATTTAATATTTTCCCTGAATAAAAAACTCACACCATTCTTCTTTGATTTAATTTTTGTCTTAAACCATCCAACCATTTTTTGTGATTTGATTTGGTAAGAACTTTACATTTTTTCAGAATACCTGCATTTATGTTACAGCAGATTCTTAAACATGTCCCTGTGAAGATTGTTCTTCTGTTGTTGTTTTGAGACAGCGGCTTGCTCTGGAGCTTAAGCAGGCCTTGGCCTCATACCAATCCTTCTGTCTCAGCTTCCTCAGTTTGGGGATTACAGGTATAGGTCATGAATGTAGTATTGCCTTGCTAGAATCATCGGTACTTTGCTTGGAACACACGCTAATGAAGTACCTAGAGATGCTTATGCTTATACGTTGCTTCAAGTAAATTCCAATGTTTACTTCAGCTTATCCTTTGGGGCTTTCTATAAATATAATTATGGCATTTAAAATATGCATTAGTACATAAAAATACATCCTCACTTGAAAGCAGTGTACCACTTCGTATTCTTCCCTTTCCTGCTTGACTGCTTTAACTTTTATACTAAAAATGAAGGCTGAATATTTAATAGGAGTACATAAAAAGAAAATTGCATATGATTCAAAATTAAATGTAATTTTTTTCATTAATTATGAGTAGTAAAAACAATTTACTTAGAACGAAGTCATTTCCACATTGATTTTTAAAAATAAACACAAATTCCAACCACATGATATCTGTACAAGAGTTACTTCTGGGAGTCTAGGAGCTGGCAACCAGTCATCAAGTGAGCCCTGGAGCAAGCTCAGGGCGCAGACAATCATTCTGTGTGGGAAGAAGAAAATCCTCATTTGCTTGCAGGTCATACAGCCCAGGTAGGCAGACCATGCCCTAGACAACTTCTTCCACTGCCCAGTGCCACCCAGCAGGGGCAGGGCATAGCAGCAGAGGTGCTGCTAAGATAAGCAAGTAAGTGATGAAGAGAAGGAAGAAAAGGAGAAGCAGAAGGATGTGTGCACAATGAAGAGAGGCAGAACTGGAGACCCGAAGGTAGTGAGGAACAGCCTGATGCAAATTGCCTGCTGGCAATGATACCTAAGACCATGGTGAGCACCGGGACTCTACTGCCACTGATGTCTGTGGCCTTGCATCAGTGGGCGTCTATTACCAGGAAAGGCTAGACAAATGTCCTTGGTCTGGGCTGTCACTTGGGGCCCTGTTGATGTCTGATCCTTAGAAAGCTGACCCTGAAAAGCATGAGACCCGGAGAGTTGGTGCTATCCAATTCTTGCTCCATCTAGGAAGAGTGGGCCCACCTTGGCAACAAGCATGGTAGAACTGGCCCTGGTTTCAGGGCCTGTGAGTGAGCTAGTCCTGGGGTATGAGGATTGGAGAACAGGCCCTGCCACTTGACTGCTGATGGTTGGCACGGGTAAGGGAGAGATCACCCTCCTACACCTCTACCCCTGGACACATATAGTATGCAGGAGAGCTGGGCCCATGGTCATGAGAGCTGGAGAGCTGTCTCTGACCCTCACTGACTATAGCACTCAGTAAAGCAAGAGAGTGGGCCCTGCACCTGGCCTGGCCAGAAAAATAGAGCAGGGCCTGTTGATATGGGCTCAGGTTAGCCAAACCCAGGGCATTAGCGTGGGAGAGATGGATCTGATCCTTGCTGGCTGCAGCATTGAATGAGCTATCCAGGATATGCTAGAGAGCTCACCCTGGTGGTATGGGTGTGGGAGAGCTGCCAGGCTCATCAGCTCAGCTATCACCCAAGCCCAGATCCAGAGCTTTCAGTTGGCCCACCCCAACATCAACCCCATCTGTGAACTACTGGAGCCCGTGAAGGGACTGGTCCTACATTTCCAAAGCTGCAAACTCTCCATGACACAGAGCACCAACAGGATGTCCAAGAGCAGTCCTGGTGAGGATCCAGTGTTGATAGGGTATCAGAAGCCAGAGGCTTCGAACCAGACCACTGAGTCACTACTATGCATATTTGCATGTAAAGAAGTGTGGACAAAGGGCATACTGAGGGACACACTATGACACACTACTGCGTCCACAATTTTTTTTTTTTTTGGTGGAGGAAGTTGCAAGGGCAGAGAGCAGGTAGGAAGGGACAGGGAGATGAGTGGGATTGGGGTGTTTGATGTGAAATTCACAAAGAATCAGTAGAAGTTAAATAGAAAAAGGTTACTTCTGGCACAAAGATATACTGATTGCCAATACTGAATCTTTTACACCAACATAAACACCACTTTTTGATTACCACATAATGTACATACATGTTTTAAAGCATTGCGCTATGTCCCATAAATATGCAGGATTATTTATCAACTAAATGGAACATAAAACTTTCGAAATGGCAATTTCAATGTTTAAAAAAGGACATGAAAATAAACAGGAAACTATTGAGGATGTGGAAGGAGAAAAGGAGGAGAAAATAAGAGTGGTAGCATATGATTAAAATTAATCAAATGCATGAAAATATTATGAAATTCATTATTTTGTACAACGAACATGTGCCAATAAAAGAAGTGGTGTCCACATCAAACATGACCTAACAGCAAGCTTACTGTAATGAACATCGACAGCCATAACGAAGAAACCTTAAATGGGCATATTTTTATCAGACTAAATAAACATATGCTAAAATCACTATATTTAGATACATTTTTGAGAAAGAAAAATCATGTAATTGACTGTAAAATAAATTAGTTAAAATTTACTTTCCTAAAACAGTGTGAGTTAAAAGAAAGCATTTACAGAAATGGGAAAAGAAAATAATATGCAACAATACTCAAAGAACTTTAATATATTCTCCATGTCTACTAACATCAGCAGATAGATTGATACTAGACTACAGGTGATTTGATACAGTGGCTAAGAAGAAATTACCTGGAACATGTGGGATACAGGACATGCTCACTGTGGGGCCGCGCTGGAGATCTATTGTCTTAGTGTTACACTGTCAGACTGAATTCATTTCAGCCAATTTCCAAAGAAGACACCAGATATACTTTCCCCCAATGTGTAATTCATTTCAAAATCATTGGTAAAAAAAAAAAAAAAAAAAAAAAAACAGTGAAATTTCAATCTGATCAGAAATTAACCCATGGATTAAAAAAGAAATGGGGTCTGAAAATTTAGAGATTATATTTGAAAATTATTAAGCTTTGAACATGCAAATGAAAAATGTAAGAAAATGTACAGCCCCAAATTTATATTGGAGAAAGTGACTAAGAAGGATGAAATGAACCTAATAATAACGTTTTTCAAGCCAAGAATAAGAAGTAAATATAATTAGCAGTTACTGGGTAAATATAATCAAGACAAAATTAAAAGTAACAGAGTCAAAAAGTGGCTCTTTGAGAGACAAAAATGAGACCATTTCTGGCAAGAACATGACAAAGCTAAGACAACCCAAATATACACAATGCACTTGAGGAGCAAACCCTAGTGTGGGGCCTGCAAGGCCACCAAGGAGGAACCAGGAAGAACTGTGCCCTAATAGTCTCTGAACATAAAGATGAAATGAATACTTTTCTAAGCAAATGAAACTGTAGAAGAGCAGTCCAAAAACAAAACAGGGGACATTGACCTGGAAGAATGTGATCGACGGCTTCACCTCTATCCTCCTCACTTTGTCTGCTTGCGCACTTGACATTCTTAAGTACAGTCAGGAAAAGCAAGTAACACAGTGAGCACAGGGAAGCTGGGCTGGTGCGCACTGAGGACAAACAGGAACTGCTGTGGAGCTTACAGAAGGAAGCATTTGATCTGACCTGCAAGGATGCGGCCCAGGATCAACAGCCACCGAGGACCAGGAAAAAAAAATGGTTCATGTATCGAGTGCAGGTTGTCACGGGGCAGACATAAAATCACAAGCTTTCCCACTCACCAAATCCATGAAAAAACAGCAAGGAACCAAAGGTAATAATGCTTCTGAAAACACGAATAACTCAGAAAAACCCCAAAGCACGTTGTTACCGGAAGTGTGATTTATGAAGCACATCAACAGGAGCAGGATCCTGGAAAGACCAACGAAGCCTTTTCTTTCCACACAGATCCACCCCAGAAAGATTTCCCTAGGCCTTAGTGAGCTCCAAGAGGTGCAGTGTTGCAAGCCTCAGCTCAGGAGTCCACTGCAGCCTCCATCCCCAGGGGTAGAGGGACGAGCACCTAGGTCGTCACATGCCTCTAACACACAGGAACAGCTCCAAGAAGCAGAGAAGACTATGAACTGCATATGGTAGACGTACACCTTAGATGGTCAGTGAAGACCCAGGAAACACTCATGGAGTCCATGTATTTCAATCCTCTTGCTGAAAACACGCTGCATACCCGGAAGAAGCCAGTCTGGAAAGCTAGGCATTGCAAGACTCCATCACTATGACATTGTTGAAAGGCAGACTTATGGAGATCCCGCTAAGGGAAGCAGTTGCCAGGGACTGAGGGCTAGAAGAGGGGAATAAGCGCAGGAGACTTTTAAGGTCACTGAGACTGATTTGAATGTAGTTTCAAAAGTGTAGCCAGGCAGTGGTGGCGCAGGCCTTTAATCCCAGCACTTGGGAAGCAGAGGCAGGCGGATTTCTGAGTTCGAGGCCAGCCTGCCTGGTCTACAGAGTGAGTTTCAGGACAGCCAGGACTACACAGAGAAACCCTGTCTCCAAAAACAAAGCAGAACAAAACAAAAAAAGTGTGTAGTTGATATTTAGCATAGTCATAACTAACTCACATCAGCTGCTAGCAACAAGGAAGCCATTACTGGGAGAACCGGTGCAGGGCATCGGCTTGCACATTTTCAATTGCTTTTCAAAACTCTTTGTTACTTTTAAAGACTGGAGGAGTTAAAATTTTGATACCAAGGTATGTACGCAATCTAAGAAAAAGTACTGAATGAGAAAATAAAGAGCTTTTTGTTATGAGAAAGACGACATTCCTCCAAGAATAAAGGAGTTATTTTTATCAGTGCACAAACTAAAGTAAAATTGTTCGGCACAGAAAGTTCGAGTTCCTAGTCTTAATAGAAACTGACGCTAGTACACATTAACACATTGTGCTGAGGCAAAACCAGAATAAAAACCAAAATAGTAGTTAGGATATAGACGTTGGGCTGTGGCTCAGTGCTGCTCTTCCAGGGGAACAGAGTTCTGCTCTCAGCATCCACAAGGCTCACACCTACTTGTATTTCCAGCTCCAGGGGCCCTTATTCTCTGGCTTCATAGGCATTTCCCTCAACATGTGGCACATGTACACACATATACATAGATAAAGTTATTTAAAAGTATATAAAAAGTAAATCTAATTTACAAGCAAAACTAATAGAAACATGTTAACCTCAAAACCCTAATAGCTGGAGAATAGCTTATTTTCAAGTATACACCAAAGTCAAAGGAATAATGTACCCTGCAATAAAGTTATAAAAGAATTAGATAAACAAATAAAAATAGCATCTTTCTAATGCAACCTGATACTTTCCCCATCTAAAAGTATATGACATTAAAGGCAAGATAAGAAATATCCGGAAATAGTGCTCTTAAATGTAACATAGAAACCAACCACACCCAAACAGGAACAAGGTAAAAACAGGAACAAACTAAATAAAGTTTAGTTAAATTCATTAATTAATGCCAATTAGCAAAATAAGTTAATGTCTTAAAATAGAATATATTGAAATATAAAATGGTCTTTAATTGCCATTGATATTATTAAACTAAAGTTAATTTTGCTCTCACAAGGAAATAAATGTCTTCAAGTCACATTTTAAAGGGACAGGGATGGAGCCCAGTGTTAGAGTCTTGTTTAGCAAAACCTAGGTGAGAGGAAATGGGGAGAGAAGTGTCAAGGGGAGGTAAGTAGCCTGGAGAAGTGGTGATACATGGCCCACTGGATACATACTGTGTGCAAGCTACCGCCACCATCCCACCCCACTGCTCTGGCGTTGCTACTGCTGAGTGCTAAATTTTCCTGAAAAATGGCCTGTCTGGATGTTCCAGTGTGCACACTGACCTGTGAATTAGTTCTGACATACACATTGAATGGCATTCCTGGGAAACAGGGTACAGCCTAAAGCGATCTCACGCTGCCTGTCCACAAAGCTCCAACCTCAAGTTAAGGTCTGGGTGTACTCATTCATGAAAATTGGAGCTAGTCTGTACCTCCAGAGGGGTTTGTGGAAGAATGCTGTCAAATGCTGATATCTGTTTTGTAGCATTCCCTTGCAGTGGATGGGTGTTTGTATAGAAGAGTTGGTACTGTGATTCCTAGGGTCCTGCCACACCCACCGTGTCAGGCACAGGTGACATACCCAGTACACAGAGAGTGAGCACATGCAGTCTCTGGCTGTCTCCTGGTCTGCCTCAATCTGCACCAGCCCCACACACCTGGCTGCTGGCCAGTCGGTAAGCTCTTTCCAGGCCCGTGTTCACTGTCGCATGGTGTTTCTGTTGGCAATGCATTCTGAATATAACCTACCGCAGTCTGTGGAATGCTCCTTAGGAGCGAGTGTCAGTGCTGAGTCACCTCAGGCGTCATTGTACATTTTGTTTCTCCTTTATGTATGCACATCAGTCTGAGAGACATCAAGACTATGTATCAAAAGTTGATGAACTTGCCAGGCATGGCGGCACATACCTCTAACCCTAGCCATCAGGGAAACAGAGGCAGGCTGACTTCTGTGAGTTTGAGGTCAGCTTGGTCTGTATAGTCAGTTCCAGGCCAGACAGGAATGCATAGTGAGACCCTGACTCCGGGGGAGGGGACCTCAATGAGGAACTTACTGGAGTTCACACTTCGTTGACTGTAATTTTGGAAAGAACTTTGCTGTTCTAAAATGCCAGCAGACATATGGCACACTGACACAACTGTATTGTGGTCCCTGTTGCTTCTGTCATGCTCACGGGTTTCCGAACAGCTCATACATGTTTTATTCATGGATCCAGTACATTCATATACTCAGGATGCTGAGGCACAAGCTCACATAGCTGCCAGTTCACATCAATCTGTCTCCTCCTCTCAGAACCCACTTCAGTCCCTCACGCTGAATTTAAATAAAAATAAATCACAAATGAGAGGACTGTCCAGACAGTGACTGACTCCCCATCATTACACGGGCCATGGCATCCACACACAGCTGAATTTTCCTTTTAAAATGTCTCCCCTGGATGAAAACTCCCGAGAGCACTGTTGTCTGGCTGCAGATGAAAGCTAAACCTTAGGGGATTGGATGATGTGAACAATATACATAACTACTAGTATAAAATCACTGGATCTGATTGACACTTTTCTCTAGCTGATGTTGTTCTTTTTCCTCCCTCCCTCCCTCCCTTCCTTCTTTCCTTCCTTCCTTCCTTCATTGCTTCTTCCTTCTTCCTTCTTTTCTTCTTGAACAGAAAAGACAGATAATGGAATGGTGCTTTGCTAGATCTGCAGCGTGGGACAATGCTTCTTAGGTTCACTTAAAGAGCACATCCTTTGGGAGTTGGTGGGTTGTGAAGTTTTTTTGTTGCAACTGTACATTTGTTCCTCTCCCTCTATGTTTACGTATATTGAATATCTATATGAACTTGCTTCAAGGAGTAAAATGGTGGTGAGTGAGGTGGTGGAGAGATGGAGAGATGGTGGAGAGTTTGCAAAAATCATGTGTTTCAAGTGATAGACCTGAGTTAAAATCCTCATAAGCCAAATGAAGTCAGATGTGGTAGCACAGACAGTGCTGCTTCATCGCAGTAAGAGATGAAGCATAATCCCTAGACCCCGCAAGCCAGCAAGCCAGCCAGCCTGGCATCTACAGCAGGGACTAAGAGACCTTGTCTCAAATATGGTACAACTTCAGGGCCAACACCTAAGATCATCACATGAACTACACACACACACACACAGAGAGAGAGAGAGAGAGAGAGAGAGAGAGAGAGAGAGAGAGAGGAGAAACAAAGACAGACATATAGAAAGAGAGGACACACACACAGGCATAGAGAGAGGACAGTCGATGAGACATTTATATCTACTACCAAATGGGTCATATAATCACACTGTCTCTACATTCATCATTTTCTTTTTACCTTCTTCCAGGAGGCACCCATCTCAGGTAGGTTTGAAGATTTATAAGCCCCAAGTCACTTGACTAGTGTCACTAGCATACTAAGATACGCTGTGGGGTCAGCACCTGTGCTCGAATCATTCTAACCCTAAACCTAAAATCAGATCAATCTCCACTGATAATTTAATTCTACTTCTGCAGGAACACATGGTCCTACCCCAATAATTTGAATTCCCAAGGTGTTATCAGAGGCTTAGTGAGACAGCTTCATATGAAACAGGAATTTCAAGGCCTCTTCTTCTTCTTCTTCTTCTTCTTCTTCTTCTTCTTCTTCTTCTTCTTCTTCTTCTTCTTCTTCTTCTTCTTCTTCTTCTTCTTCTTCTTCTTCTTCTTCTTCTTCTTCTCCTCCTTCTCCTTCTCCTTCTCCTTCTCCTTCTCCTTCTCCTTCTCCTTCTCCTTCTCCTCCTCCTCCTCCTCCTCCTCCTCCTCCTCCTCCTCCTCCTCCTTCTCCTCCTCCTCCTCCTTCTTCTCCTCCTTCTTCTTCTTTTACAGGCATTACGAGAAATCATGGATTCTATGTGATGGGTGGGACTTTGGTGTTAATTTCTAAGCAGTTAAGTACCTTAATTTATGTTCCAATTAGCATGACATTATTTCAAAAGATTGCAGTAATTCAAAATTCTGAAATTCTGAAGCCAGGAAAACATAAAAAAAAAAAAAAAAAAAAGACTGGCAAGCTCACAGAGGTAACATTGCCATGGGCGGTACCTTTCCTCTGCAGACAAACACAATCAACTCCAAAGACCTCCTTATCCCATTCGGAAAGTGGAGATTTTAACCACATTCAGCAATTATGGCTATAGAGCCAGAAAATAATAATGTTAACTAAAAATAAAGGAGATTAGTGAGAACGGTTGAAATTTTCCATTCTATGGTATCTATCCCAATCCTGATTAGATCAGAGCAAATTTCATGCCCTAATACACTGCTGCCCCAAATGATCATACCTCAGATCTTTCTTTGATCCAGGAAACTGTATTTTTCAAATGTCATAAAAACGGATAGGTGGATGGCTCAGTGGTTGAAGAGCTTGCTGGGTAATCAGCAGTACCTGAGTACAATTTCTTATCATCCAGGTAAATGCAATTCCAGCTTCAGAAAGCAGAGACAAAGGATTGCCAGGGTGTCATGGCTGGCTCTAACTGTGTGGACGTCTCCTTTATATTAAGAGACTCTACCACAGTGTGTAAGAGGGAAGAGTCATGGAGGGTTGTTCACAGCATTTACCCCATTTTACTGCATATATGCAGGTGCACCCATACTTACAAATATCTGAAAATTGAGAGAAATATTATAGTTAGGTCTTGGGTACCACCCAGGGTCTTGTGGCTACAACATAACAGCGCATGTATCTTATTCCAGCTTGTTTCCTCAAAAAAAACCACACATCATTCCAAATTTTCTGATAGATTTTTCTTTTTAAAACTTGTGTGCTACCCTGATAGAAGCAGGAGGAGGTGGGATGGGATAAGGGGTTCCTGGGTGTTGGGGGGAATGTGGTAAGGGGATAAAATTTGAAATGTAAATATTATATACAATAAAGGAGGGGGAAAAAAGAAAAGCGGTTAGAACCAACATCCTTAATAAAATGTCAGCCCTCTTTAAAAATTATCTTGATACTAAAATTTGTTTTGAGAATTGTATATTGCAGAATAATCAGCCCTGGTGTATATCTACTCATCAAGCAAGCTGGGCAGACCTGCTCAAACCTCTGAGGTCCTGGAATTCCATCTGGATGCAATGAAGACACAGCATCAGAGGCTTATCAATTTACTCTTCCCCCCAACTCCTCTTCTAATATCTCAATGCCCATAATCAGCTTGAAGAAGCTAATGAAGAGTCAGCACCCCTATTCCCGGGGCTTGGGGACTAAGGTGGTAAATGTTGGGCTGTCTTTCTAGGGAAAAGTAGTGGTTTTGTGGGAATAGAGAGGATTAGCTAGGATTTATTGCATAGCCATAACCTATTGGTAGAAATCTGTACAAGTATTATCGAGATGAAGATATAATTTCTTAAATGGCACCAATTTATTTTGACTACAAATTTTAAGGTTTGCCGGGTGGTGGTGGCACACGCCTTTAATCCCAGCACTTGGGAGGCAAAGGCAGGCAGATTTCTGAGTTCGAGGCCAGCCTGGTCTACAGAGTGAGTTCCAGGACAGCCAGGACTACACAGAGAAACCCTGTCTCGAAAAAACAAAAACAAACAAACAACCAAAAAACAAATTTTAAGGTTTTCATTGGTACGAGCTCCTTATTGATATAAAATTGAGATGTATATTCTTACTCTCATAGGCATTGTACCAGTATAACACATTTAGGAATACAAGGCTTAGACCCAGTCCTTCTTTAACTTTTTTAACAGATTTGAGATGGTTAGCCTGTGAGTTAAGGGACTATAGTAAATTCATGGCTATGAGTTTATTGTTAGGGTGTTTTCTATGTTTTATTTAGAAATAGCTGAGTGGAGTTAACAGACAACAGTCCAGATTACCTTACATGGATAGTTGGTTTTCAAAACGTCAGAAGTCCACAGAATTGACGTGACAAACATTTCTGTATTAATGTTCATTTTGATTAGAGACCTGTCTGCTCCTGACAGCTTCCTGTCATGGATTCTAAGAAGAAACTGAGCATCTTTGAAGTTACTCCAGTTGTGGTGAGACAGCCACTAGACAAGAATTGCCTCTTTCCATCTACAGACAAATTACTGTCCAGAAAAGGACACACTTGCAGAATAGTGGACTGATTAAATCTGCCTAGACAGAGTAATCAGCCCTTAATAATTCTGCATCACTAAGGTCTGTCAGATGATCCTGGGCCAGAAGGCAGAAGAACAGATGCTCCAACGTCTTGTAGTAGAGGGAGTGTCCAGGTGTTCAGAGGTCTCTATAAATTGGCTAAGGTTTAGAAGCTATGCTTTGTGCTTCCCACAATTATAGTCAACTCAGTCATTCTGGATTTCTGACGGGATTGAAAACTTATAGTCTCATAGCCAGTCCTGGCTATTTACCTTGAGAGAAAAGATTTGAGTGGATGGTTTTCAGCTGACATTCTTTCTAAAGCCAAGGAAAAAGCCAGGTTCAGAACTAAGTGTTATAGTTAGGAGAGACAACAGAGGTTCTGGTTAGTCAACAAAATGTTGGACTGGGTATGAGGACTATCTTGTACCTCACTGGTACAAATAGGCATAATTATGCTCTAATTGTATTTTGAGAGAAAAGTTTTATTTTAACAGGAAGGGTGATATGTAGGAGGAGCTAAGGTGGAAGGAGTACTGAGAGAAAGAGAAGGAGTAAGGAGAGGAGGGGAAGAAGGAGGGGAGAAGCTAGGTGATGAGAGAGAGAAAGAGGGGGGAGACAGGGAGGCAGATATTCACGTATCTCCACCAGTCAAAGATAGTTGATATATCTAGGTTGGGTAGTGGGTTACACTGCTGATTGAGCATTACTAAACTTATAAAGCCTTTGATTAACATTTTTTTAAAAAGTGTATAAATACAAAAAGGAAAAGGGGACATGGGAAAGGGGTTTTCTAAGGTGGGGGGGAATGGGGAAAGGAGATGGCATCTGAAGTGTAAATAAAATATCTAATAAAAAAACTTTTGTGCTGACTGAATCAATCTGCGTGAATTTGATACAATTTTGATGTCTTGTAATTCTGAAATACCTTTTCCTTCTGGGCCACATTTGCTTTCTTTCAAATCCTAAGCTCATAATGTTCACCTAAGGAATTCTGTGTGAGAAAGATATCCTTTTACTTCTAGTGAATTTTGCAAGTCAATGCATCTCATCTTTCATCAGAGGTCTCAGAAATATACTTATTTATGTTTGGTCCATGATAATATAGAGCAGAAATGGATACTAATTTAATTTCTCTTGCTTCACTGAACTCAGCCCAGACCTGTTGCAGTTCTTCCAGAGATGCTGATTTCTACCTGATATGACTACGAGTCATCTGTAGGGTTCCTTAGGAGTCCTTCAAAAAATCTGGGTGCCCATTAAGAGGCACCCAGACATATCCTAAGATGTCTACTGTCTAGTTGCTAAGATTGGTTGTCATTAAACAGAAGTTCTTCTTTTGGAGACAGTCTCAAGAACTTTGTAACCCAAGCTAGTTTCATCTTGCAATCCTTCTGCGTCCATCTCCAGAGTTTTGGGTTTCTAGGCATTAACCACCACCTCAGCTATGAATTTTCAATACTACACTCCACTCCACTGCTTGCTAGATCCTTGTACATAGGGTATGCTCAGTCAAGTCCCTCCCCTTCCCCATATTAGTGTGTAGCCTCTATTCTTCTTCACACAGTGATGTGGATGTAGCTTTTCCCTCAGAAGTTCATGTGCCAGGTGCTTTTCTCCATTGTGATTATGTTGAGGTGACTGAACCATTAATAGGTGGGGCCTGGCAGAAGATAAGTAAGTCATAGGTGCCATCCTCAGAGGAAACTGGTATAGTTCTTGAGGGAACCTAGTTAGCTACCTTCAGAGTTGTTATGAAAAGAGAAAGCCTATCCTCTGAATCCCCCTCTGGCTTTTTTTTTCCTCATGAGATTTCTTGTTCCTTTGACTCATGCTTCTACCATGACACTTCCTGCCACATTGTAAGGTGCCAAAAGGAATCTCAAGACAGGCCACTCAGGTGAGTCAATCTGATTTTGCACACATAGCATCCTTATCTATGAGTTACATAAACTGCCTTACTTTATGAGATACAAACCCCTGTGTGTTTTGTGCTTTTATAGCAACAGAAAATGGACTTAGACATTCATTTATGTAAACTAAATGTGTGCAGATAATTTGTGTTTAAATTTCTAGACACTCAAAAATCCTTCATACACATATCCTTTCTTTACTGCTAATAGACAAATGTGATGTTTTTAGATGGATATTAATTCCCATTTTAAAATGCAACTGAAATGGCTATCTAGGAACACAATATGCAGGTCTGGATACAGAAAACAGAGTAAAACACCATATTTTGCAAACAAAACAAAAGCAACAAAAAGCCTTCTGTTTCCTTTATGAAAAGCAAAACATGTTTATGTCTTGACTTGATGTGTGTGTTTCTTAAAAGTTGTGTTTGTATTCAACAGACACAAATTAGTACAGAAACACATGTGCCTTTTAAACTAACATCATAGGATATAGAGGGTTGGCTCTGCAGTTAAGAGCATCAACTGTTCTTCCAGAGTATCTAAATTTGATTCCCAGCATCCACACAATGGTTTACAACTGTTTGTGACTCTAGTCCTAGGTGATCTGATGCCCTCTTTTGGTCTCCATGAGCACCAGACACACATGTAGCACACAAGCATACACATGTAGGTAAAACACTCATACACATAAAATAAGCAAATGTTTTAAAAATTAAAAATCTGCAAATGTTGGTGTATTATTACATTGTCACCACCATGAGTCTGATTGTGCAAACTGAATGAAATTGCAATGAGGTGTTTTTCTTCCATAATGTGCCAAGTTTTAACTATAGTAAGTAAGAAAACTAGAAACACTTTCGTTATTGTTATAATCTCCAGGACTGACATTTAAGTGGAGCCGCATTTTTAGAACTTGCATTTGAGTGATACCTCACACCAGCACAGTAGAGGAAGTTCCCAATAGGTGCTGACGTCACCTCTCAATTACACTGTAGTCTGTAGGGTCCTGCACTCTGAGTTCCTTGTTCTTAAGACCATACAAACCTGTCACAGGCCAATGGATGACACTCTGTTGTTGAAACAACTATAAATATTACCTTTTAAATGCAAGGCATACATTTAAAAAAAATACCTTCCACATGCAAAATACCAACCATGTGCACTTTGAAATCTTCCCTTCTGGATTAGGAATGTAGAACCAGAACAAATTGCAAAGTCTGTGATATCAAAACTACTTTCATCCCTTCACTCAAAAGAATCTTGCAGTTGGCTTGATTGTGAGTGGTCACAATCCCAGCATTCAGTTCTAAAGACTGTGTTACAGGAGGATTGAGGATTTCACATTCTCAGCAGCCTAGACTGCTGTGGGTTTTCGAAAAGACTAGAATACATCGCAAACTCCACTCTTTCATCTTGCACACAAAATGAATCAGTTATCAATAAAGAACATGATTTTTAGTTTTTTTTTTTTTTACAGGCAACTCTGAGTGGAAGGAAAGCAGAGCAAAAGAACTGAGAGCCATGGGGTGGTCTGTGCTGGAACTGGGTGTGAATTATGACTCCTTGTGTTTTGTGCCATATCCAAATCACCTTGCTCATCCTCACAGAAATATCATTGTGTGTTCATATAACTACTTCCCTTTGATTCTCAAAACATAAATGCACTCAGAAAGGCATGCAAAATGAAAATGTTTACCATGATAATTTATCAAACAGCAAATATCTGCTGAAAGCTCAAGGTGTTTATGTACTTTCTTACATGTCTAACAATTTCTATTAATATTTTTTCAGAAACAATTTGATCCAATTTTTATATTTTATTTACTTTTGCCTTTAGATATTCTGTCTTGTGATTTGCTTATCAACTACTGCTTTTTGAAAACAACTACTGCTTTCTGAAAACAAAATAAGCAAAGGTAAAATTTATCAAGGAAAACCTACCCAAGCATCTTAAAGTTAATTTCAAGGAAACAGAATCTATTTTTTTTTAAATGCATTGTTGTCATTGATGCTTGTTATTGAACCCAGGCCTTTGTCTTGCCAAGTGCTCTCTCCACCAGTGAATTATATGGCCAGTCTTTGGGAAATGAGGTTAAATCCTTTCTTTATATAACAGATATTTAGTTAGTTTTGTTTAAGCTATATGATACACATTATTACTAGATTTAACTTTTAGATTTTTCTTTGCCATTTCTCTTTTTGACATGTTAATTACATAAAAATATGCTGGCCACTTTCAATAATTATGGAAATTTCTAGAAATATTTTAGTTATCAATTTCCAATTTAATTTTCACGTTGTCAGGACTTTGAATTGATTGTTCTGATTCTTTATGAAATGACTAATGAGAAAAGGATCTGGGAAGATGGATTTTGCTTTGGCTTTCGAACTCACTGCCTTTTGAATAAAGCACAATTTAAAGATTCAGATTCCTGGTTTCTGTTTATATGAGGGTAGCAGGCAGCTCACAGCTCCTCTTCTATACTCTAGTCCTGGCTCTAGTGAAAACAAACTCACAATATCTGGGACAAATCCAATCACTGAGACTCAAAAGTACTAAGCCTGGGTAGCGAGTTGAGGCACTGTCTGGGTGGCAAGCTGAACTCATAGAGCTTTAAGAAGAAAATAGAAGCAGGTACCATGAGGTGGGCATTCCTTGGTAACCTTGTTCATACCCATCTTGGTAGAGCATGGATCGAATCCAGGATTTCCTACATGCTGTGAAAGCGCTCTACCACTGAGCTACATCTCTACAATTATTTTATTTGAAGTACATCTATGTTACTTAGTCTTGTCTCAAGCTTCCCCTGTCTTAGGTTTCCAGATGAATGCTATGATTACAGAGTTGCACCACTGCACCCATTGTGGCATTCTCTTTTAATCTCCCTTTCTTTTTATGCGGTCATACTTATCTGACTTTTTAAAAAGGCAAGGCATGGCGTCCCGCACTTGTAATGCCAACACTCAGGAGGCTGAGGCAAAAACATAATCATCATGTGCTGATCTTTTGCAAATGGAAAAGAACGCCCTTCAGAAACCTAAATATGGTTGTTACATAATTTAGATACTCATATTGTTATATAATCATGAAAGATTAAGGTGTAAACATCATTAGAATGTTGGAAAAAACCCAGAATTCATGTTACCACCAGGTCCTTGGTCTTTTCTACATCTACTTAGAGAGTCATGTAATGTTTGTTCTTATGTCTGTTTTGGTTCTGTATCATCTTTATTGTATATTGAAGCATCTTGCATTCCAAATTTTCAAACTAATTTGGTCATGGTATAGGGTCTACTCAATGTTTTCTTGAACTTGTTTTGCAAGAATAGTGTAGAAAATTTGTGTGTCTATGGGTTGCTCAGATGAGGTGAAACTTCCTGAGCCTTTCTCCATCCATGTGAGATTTTGAGCGGCTTGCCCTTGTATGGGTCATGTGTATGCAATTCCAGTTGCTGAGAGTCCATCTGGGTAGTGACTATGCCATTACCAGCAAATATTATTTCACGGCAGCCATATACTCCCTCTGGCTCTTGCCATATTTCCATCTCCCACTTCTATAACAATCCTTGAACCTTACAGGGAGGGAGAATGATATAGATGTCTCATGAGTACTTCACAATATCTTATTCTTTGCATGTTGGTCAGTCTAGGGTTTCTGTATAAGTTCTTTCTACTGAAAAAAAAAAAGCATCTCTGATGAGAGCTGGGAGATGCAATAATTTGATGGTATAAAAGTATGAGCTATGTGCTGAAGAGATGGCTCAATGGTTAAGATAACTTATTTCTTCCATAATACTTCTGGTTCTGCCCCCAACACCTACACGGTGTCTCACAACTGCCTGTAATTCTGGTTCTCCAGTTCCATGGGATTTGACACTTGTTCTGGCCTCCACCAGCAGTAGGCACACAGGTGGTAGATATCCATTCATGCAAACAAAACACTCACACTCATAATTTTTTTTTGTCTTAAAAAAGAAAAAGAAAACAGGGCAGTTTAATTCTGTATCCATTATACTAAGAAATAATACAGAGTTCTCCCATAAGGACCAAAAATCTAGCCAGCCACAGGGTTGTAGCCCAAATAATACCACTAGGCATGGGTTCCTTCTTGTAAAGAGGGCCTCACATCCAACCAGAAAGCATTTGGTTATTACACCACTACTGTACCAGTGGGCGTTGCTTGTCAGGAAAGCATTACTGTAGTTCACAGGGCTAACAGCTGGATGAGACTGTTGATTATTTTTCTCTCCTTTGCTTTTAGATATACTCCTGATGGTAAATGGTGTTTAATTTATCATTTTGGCCAAACAACTGTAATTCTAAGAAGCCTATGTAAGTCTCTGATTATTCATCAGTAGAGCCGCTCTGTTAGCTTCCCCCTTGCATGTGCATGGAATGTGCTCTGGGTAGCATTGCCTTTGGATCGCTCTCTTTAAGCACACCCATGAATCTTTGAACACTCCCGATTGTCTTTAGTTGGTACTTTAAGTACATGTCTTAAAGTGTTTGATTATGAATGGCTGTTAATTTTTTTTCTGCATTTACTAAAATGGATATAGATAGTTCTTCTTTGCATTATAAATGATAATAAGAAAGAATTTTTAAAGACTTAGTTGCCCTAAGATGGGACCTGCCATCAGCTCCTGTGAGTCATTGTCTAGTGCTCTGTGATGATGTCACTCAGCTGCACTCCTATTTTATAGACAGTGTTAAGAACTTTTCTTCATCTTTATCCCCCAACCCCCTTTTTTTCAAATCATATTTTTTCCTTTAAAAATATTGGACTTTTTATTTCTCTAACAGAGACTATAAAAAAAAACTTGCTTTTGTCTTTTAAGATGAAAATGTTTTGTAGGTGCCAGGCCTAGAGTTTTCTTTATAAATTTAAATTACAGGGTCAGGTTTGTTATAATGACACATGACACATTCCTGTTTGCCTTTCAAATGTATCAGTTATAAGAATTTTATTCTTTCTTTTTTTTTTTCAAAAAAAAACCTATACTTTTACTTAAAATGCATAATTTGATCGTGTGATTTCCTGTGGGAGTGTGGTTTGTAGCATGGTTATCCTGTACTTTATTTATGCATGTGAGTCTTTATGTGAGACTGCTAAAGCAGTAGCAGGGGCTGTCTCTAACTCCATTGCCTTTCCCCTTAACTGACCTGCCTTGTCTAGCCTCAAAAGATGCTCCTAGTCTTACTGTAATTTGATATGCCAAAGCTGGTTGATTTTCATAGGAGGCTTTCCCCTTTTCTGATGAGAAAGGGAGAAGAAGAGGATGGGGGAGAGGTTAGGTGGAGGAAACGAGGGAGGGAACCTGGGAATGGGATGTAAAGTAAATAAACAATTTAATCAATCAAGGGACCAATCGATGGTATATTTTTGTTTTTGTTTTTCAGTGTACAGGACTACAGAGATGTCTCAGCAGTTAAGAGTATTCATTGCTCTTGCAGAAGGCCAAAGTTCAGTCTTCAGAACCCACATAACAATGTAGAAACATTATGATTCTAGTTCCAGGGAATGTGATGCACTCTTCCTTCATGTTCACCAGGAACGGACACGATACATACACATACATGCACGCCAAACATTTATATGTATGAATGAAATAAAATAAATGAAAATGTTTTGAAAAAAAGGAAATTTCCTCCACTCCCGCTGATATGTATTTGCATGAAGCTGCACTGGTTTTTAATATCTGGTCTAAAAGAGTATGGTACACAGTGGGGCAGAAGACACATGAATTCCATTATACTGCAACACTTTCCTAAGAGAGAGACTGAACTAGTATTGGGCATCTCACCAAAATTCTACAACATCCAATTATTTTGAACAAAACTAATTTTTAAATTAAAAAAAGCATCTTAAAATTCTACTTTTATATCTAGTATCTTTAAGATAATAGCTATAAGGAACTTTCTGAAACTGTGGAGGCTGAGGGATGGTAACTAATGATTCAAAGTATAGTGGATGATAAGAACCAACATGTTGGCAAGGGCTGCCTACTTATTCCTGTGTCCCTGATGCTGTGAAAGTTGTTTATTTACCATGAAAGCAAAATACTGGAATTAAACTAAGGGAACTTCAGAAAAGGGAGGTGATTGGGTAGTGACAATCTAGCTCACAAAATGACAGGAAGAATTGTTTCCCCATAATGTATCATGAAAACATGAAAAATATCGAGTTTTTATCTTGGATTTTGTCATATATACTAGACAGTCTTCAAGAAGAAAGTGTATTCCTTATACAGGACATATACACACAATAACTTAATTTTAAGTAGGACATTTAAAAATAATAGGACTGAATGGATACAGAGAATAAGCTTGAAACTTTAATGTAATCAATAATGTATTTCTAAAAGTCATTGGATAGTTTATGTATTATTGTTTTCTGTTGCTATAACAACCTACTCAATGCTACATAGTTGTGAAGGAAAGATATTTACTGAGCTCACCAATCTATAACTTTAAGAACATGGTGTTGGTTTCTGTTCAGCCCTGGTTGTGGGCATCTGACAATATCATATCTTGGTGGAGTGGCATCCCATTGAGAGTATGTGTGGAAAGGAGACATCATTCAGCAAGACTTGGAGGCTGGAAGGATCAGGGCCAGAGTTAGTGCCTTTGAAGGATACCCCCAATGACCTAATTCTCTACATTAGGGATCACGAAGATGTTCTATGTCTTCAAGGTTACACTGCCTGCCAGCATTCCCACACTGAGGGCCAACATTCCTACTCAGGAGCCTTTGGAGGCCTTACCCAGACCATCTCCATTATAATAATTAATTAACTTTATTATTACATGAAATCTAAGTTTATTTATTTTTATTTTGCACATTTCTATATTGTTAAAATTATGCAATTGATATAGTACAAGTAAATATAACTATAGGCAAAAGAAAACCTCTGTCTGTCTGTCTGTCTGTCTGTCTGTCTTATTTTGAGAAAGAGTCTCTATTTGTAGTCCTGGCTATCCTGAAACTTGCTATGTAGACCAGGCCAACCTCAAACTCACACATTCCATGCCTCTGCCTCCCCACTGGAGTTCTGGGATTAAAGAACGCCCTGGCCTAGAAAACCATGTTTAAAGGTTTAAAACAATATTGAGCTGTACAATTGACTAGAGAAGAGTGCCAGCACCACAGGAGGAAGAAGAGATAAATTAGCTCCGGGAATAACTTCTTTGAAGAAAGTTGAAAATTAAGATTTAAAAACAAACAAACAAAAGAAAAACAACAGAAAAAACCCTCTTTAAAAAATTGATTCTAAAAGGCCACTACAGATAACCTAGGATTCAGCTTACAGATGACAGTACCATCTTTACTAATGACAGCTTTTAACTATGCTGGCTGTGTTTTGTCATCTTGACACAACCTAAGGTCATCTGAGAAGAGAAAACTCGGTTGTGAAAATGCATCCATCCCATTGGTCTATAGGTAAATCTGTGGGCATCTTTTTGATTGATGACTGGTGTAGAAGGGAGCAGCCAAATGTGGGTGGTGCCACTACTGGGCAGGTGGACCTGTACTGTATAAAAAGGCAGGCTTTACAAGCTACTAGTATTAAGCCAGTAAGCAGTGCTTCCTCATGTTTTACTGTTTTACTTCCAGCCTTCAGGTTTCTACCTTGGCTTCTTGCCTTGGCTTCTATCAGCTATAAACAGAAATAAGCCACATGTTGTTTTTGGTATTTGTATTTATTATAGTAATAGACAGGAAAGTAGGAACTTCCTTCCTTTTGTCCTTGTTATTGTTTGTTTTGTTTTCTGTTTTGAAACAGGATCTCACTGTGTAGCCAAAGCTGGCCTTGAACTCATAGTCTTTCTGCCTTCGTTTCTAGAGTGCTTGCATTACAGGTGCATACCACCACACCCGGCTTTCAAGGAGTTTTCTAACAGCCAAAAGTAAATAAAACAATGCATATCTATGTATGGAAAAGTTCCTTTCTGTTTCCTTGCCATAAAGGCCCACAGGAGAAAATTACTACACATGCTCAGCAGATTGAGTGTAGCTTGTAAGGTAAAGAATCAGACAGAAGGAGAATAGGCAAGTGGTGGCTGCAGAAGTATTCAGAGATGTTGGTTAGTGTAGCCAGGAACACACTGTTACATATTCATGCAGGACACCCCAGGAAGCTGAATAATGCATGGCCAGGAAGCAGTCAGGTGAGCAGCTCCCAGAAAACACCTTTCCTTGGGACATGCTGAAGAGACAGGCTCTGTACACCCTAGTCTTTGATGGAGACACTGATGAGAACACACTTTAGTGAGGGACTAAACTAGTCCTATACTGAAGCTACTGTGAATTAGTTATTGTAGAGCTTAAAGACTTGTGATTGTGTTGATATTCAAGCGATTTAACTTCCTTACCCTATTAGAATATATACAGTCTTAATTTTTAGAATGGATGTGTGTGATGTGTACGTGTTTACAGTATCTACATGTGTTCATATTATATTCATGTGCATGAAGGTAAGTGATACATGAATGTGTGTTTTTATGTGTGTACAGGTGTGCATTTGTATGAGGTATATGTGTGAATGTATATGTGTGTATTATATGGAATATGCATGTGTTTGCCCTGTGTGGATCTATATAGGTATATAGTGTTGAATGTACATTCACTTGTGTGGTACATGCATACATGTGACATGTACATTCCAATACATGGGCATGTAGATTTTAGAGGTTGATATCAGTGTCTTTTTCTACTACTTTCCATCTTGAGACAAGGTCTTCCACTGAACCTGGAACTCACCATTTCTGCTAAGCCAGCTGGCTACCAAGTCACCAAGAACTCTTGCCTCCATATCCTCAGTGTTAACAGTTGAAGTTGGACACCACGACTCCTGGCTTTTTACTCCAGATGCTTGGAGTCTGAACTCAGATCCTCACAGTTGTACAGCAAGCTCCCTACTCATTTAGCAAATTCCCTAGCTCCAAAGAACACAAACTTTAAAGGAAGACAATCATACCATACACTTAACAAAAGATTCATAATCCAATACAAAAATCAGCAGCCAATGCACATAGCAGAAAAATACAATCCATAAGCAAAAGAACTTGCAACACAAGCCTCGAACACCACCAACGCTGGGACTGACAAATACCATTAAATATCTATAACAAATGTGTGCTGAAGTTTAAGTCAAAACATATATGGTAACTAGGAGCATAGATAATAAAAAGATAAAATCCCAGAGATGAAATATGCAATGGCTGAAATAAGACACACTGGGCAGGATTCAGGGCAGCCTTTCAGCCTCAAAATGGAAAGGTTATTAACCTAGGCCTAGAAATAGGAAGTGTCCAGAGAAAGCAGTTAAGCAAATGTTCCATGACCTATGGGGACAGCAGGAAACAGGAGAAGGGGATATAAGAATCAGGATGGGAAAAAATAATGAATTTTTATTTTTATAATTTGGTGAACATTTTTTTTTTTGCTAACATAACCGAGGCTCAAAGAGTTTAGATCAAAACTGAGAGGGAAGATGAGAATGAGAGAGAGAGAGAGAGAGAGAGAGAAGAAGAAGGAGCAGGAGGAGGAGGAGGAGGAGGAGGAGGAGGAGGAGGAGGAGGAGGAGGAGGAGGAGGAGGAGGAGAAGGAAGGAGAAGGAGAAGGGGAAGGGGAAGGGGAAGGGGAAGGGGAAGGGGAAGGGGAAGGGGAAGGGGAAGGGGAAGGGGAAGGGGAAGAGGAGGAGGAGGAGGAAGAGGAGGAGGAGGAAGAAGAGGAAGAGGAGGAGGAGGAAGGAGAAGGAGAAGGAGAAGAAGGGGAAGGGGAAGGGGAAGGGGAAGAGGAGGAGGAGGAGGAAGAGGAGGAGGAAGAGGAGGAGGAAGAGGAAGAGGAAGAGGAAGAGGAAGGAGAGGAGGAGGAGGAGGAGGAAGAGGAGAAGGAGGAGGAGGACAAGAGAGACAGAGAGAGAGAGAGAGAGAGAGAGAGAGAGAGAGAGAGAGAGAGAGAGAGAGAGAGAGAGAGAGAGGCTGAAAGTGCTGATACAGGGGAAATCTGAAATACAGGGGAAATTTGAAAGTCAGGCTCAGGAAGTGGCATATACATTTAAGAGAACAACAGTTGACTTCTTATTAGGAATTATAGGGTGCATTCAAATGCAGCAACACAGAACCTTAGCAAACACACAGAAACACCTGTGTGTTTCGGACTGGAATTCTACATTGGGAAGTTGATCTTTCAAAAGTGTTTCTAAAAGAAATACTCTTTCAAGTGATGCATGTTCATAGAGTTTATTATAAAAGATCTGTTATGGAGAAATGATATAAATAAAGTTTCTCTGAGAATAATTAAAGTGATTTTCAGTAGAAACTTTCCCTATTGAAAATCCATTAAACATTGATTGTCAATCTAAAAAAAAATAATTGGCAGAATATAGAATTACCAAGTATGACAGAAAAGAGCAGTGGATTGGTGAATAAGATTCACATGACTTGTCTGTTCGCATACCACCATACACACTTGAGTATAAGAAAGTCATTGTCTGTTGTATCACAGCAGAAATAAAAAGGCAGAATCTTACTTTAGATAAACAGAGAGACCTAAAGGTTATCTGTTAAACCTTACAAACACCATTTTATAAAAGAAAACCAAGACAGCTTTCACTGAGCCAAAAAATGATAAAATAGATGTTTCAACAGCCCTTATCAGCTCTAATTCCTAGTTACAGAAACGAGTTCTCGAGTAGAGAACCCAAGCTGTGTTGCTCTGAGTTGCCCACTCCAGGATACATGAGCAGAGCTGGGCAAGAACATGGAATATGACAATGTGATAAAATCTATGTGGCTGTTTTTTTTTTTTTTTTCATTTTGTAAATGGAACCTAGAAATCTCAACATATGCATCCATCTATTCATTGATATAAAAATCTAGTTTTAAAATACTATCTCTATTTTAAACCAATCCCAGCTAATTACAGAAAGACTCATCCGTATGTAGTCTTCAAATGACTAGTTTCACCACTCAAATTTAAATAATATAAAACCAAAGGAAACAAATACCAGATTGAAGACAGGCACCGTGTGCTTTCTCCCCACCCCTGCCTTGCTGTCTGTCTTCCTTTGCCCCTGCTGCCCATATTCATTGTCAGGGTCAATCCACTTTTGCTTCCCCACAAATGCATCTGCATCTCTCATATCAGTCTCGCCCTTTCTGTTTCCTTAACAACCAAACCATCTTTTATGTGCTCAGAGTGCTCATGTGTTGGCTGAGCAGACCTGTGATCGGTTTCTCTCTGTTAGTGATGTAGCTGCAGCAGAAGTGCATTCAGGGCTGCCCTGTTCTTCCTTGCCACACCTGTTTGCTGTTAGGTTACATTTCCCTCTTCATGCTTGCTCTGCAATAGTTGCCAACATGATTCTTGCCTGGTACTTGTGACATTAGAGCTCTTTAGAAGCACATAAAACTTTCAGGAATAAGTCATTTCCTTCATCCGTGCTCATCTCCTGCCCAGCCTTGACACACTCAGCTCAGATCAGCTCTTGTGACATTTGTCTTGCATGGGAGTCTTTATAATCACACAAAGAAAATGCACACAGTTCCCTAAGTCTCATTTTACACAATTGGGCTCTTAGCTTGCAGTCTACTGCATGCCTTGACCAGGCTCTGGTCATGGGCTTTTTTTCTGTGAGGTATCACTGATAATTGAAATACTATGCCTGTAAGTTGATCTACTTTACAATTTGGAATATATCTACACAGTGTAGTAGTGATAAATGTATGCACTGTCTCCTGCAGTCTCATCCTCATTCCTCATGTGTGGTTAGGAAGTCCTAAAGTTCACCCCCTCAACAAATTTTTAATGTACAACACAATGTTGCTAGTTGGTGTTACAGTACTATGTATTACATATTTATATGGTTATTCCTACTCACATACACGCATATGCACACAAACATATCATCCACACATAACCAGATATGTATGGTGAGATTCTAATATAGCATCTCCATCCCATGCAAGCTAATCGGGTTCTTCTCCTTTGAGCTGTATTTCCATGTCCACTCCCATTTGGGATATATATATATATATATATCCCATAATGCTCATTTTGAAAAGGTATCTGTCTTTCCATGTACATTTTAACATTTGTTATAATAGTCAAGATATGGAAGGTAACATAAATGTTTCCTGATCATTGAAAGCATAAAGAAAATGTGTAAATTATATGAAATATTCTCTAGCCTTAACAATGAAGGGTGTTCTGCTGTTTGTAGCAACATGGATGAAACTGACAGAGATGCTAAACAGAATGAGCCAGGCATTGAAAGAAAGATGCCACATGGGCTCACTAATATGTTGCACCTGTCATGTTTTAGGTAACTATACTGCATCCATTTACATAAATGCAGCTACCACTCAGCCTCTGTTGTACATGTAGTGGTACTCTGTATTTATTGGGACACAGAGTCAATGCTTCTTTCGGTAAAATGTCCCTCTATCCATTATACAGCTACTCTGAGAGCAACTATTTTAGGCTCTCACATTAGAAATAAAATACAGAATGAGCCAACACAGGGGTTATGTGGAACTGGGGTGCCCTCTACTGTTTTCCAGACTTACAGCTACAATGTTAAATTTCATTCAATAAAAGGAGAATTGCTAATGAACAAATAGGAATGTGGCCAATAGATCATTATTAACCAGGACAAACAGTGCATTCAAAGTTACCCCAATTTGGTGAAAGGACATCTGGAATTGAACATTTTTGTAAGCCTTGGGTTTTTGGTCAGAATTCCTTCTATGTGGAATATCTTATAACTGTGTTGAAAATTATGTAAACATTACTGGGGACAGTGTGACACCAGTTCATCATAGGAAGGGAGAAAGAACTTAGGCAATATAATCACACAAGGGTTTTGTTGGCGATGACTGGATTTGGAGGTAGTGTTGTAACCTAGGCTGACTTCCAATTCACAGTTGTGCTCCAGCCGCTCAGGTGCTGGAGTTAAAGGTTTGTGCCCCATGCTCAGTTTAAATAGTTTATCATACTTTGTGTTTTTATGTTTAAATGTGTTGTCATGAAGCTGATGGTCCAAAACATTGAAATAACAAATGTAATCTGTCAAAAGAAAAGCCTCACAGTTGATATTTAGTTCATGGCAAGTCGATATTCATAATTATGATAAATACAGAAGTTATCCCATTAGTGCAATTTCTTTTTTCTTTTTTCTTTTTTGCCAAAATAGTCCTAGCAACTTTGTGTTCAGCTTTCTACTCACTAATTGTTCAAGTCTTCCTACTTGCATTATGCTGTTTAGTCAAGAGAATAGCAGATGCCTTGGCATTTGTAAATCTAGAATTAACACACAATAAGTGAAAAGCATATTAAGCTAGTTATAAATTCAAATTTACTTTTTAAATTCTCATCATCATGAAGAAAAAAGTCAGACTAGACAACTTGCAAGAAAGAAAGGTCCTTTTAGGCGGAGTCCTAGAGATTTTGTTAGCATTGCAGCTGAGTTAGTCGTCTGTGGCTGGGAGTACAGGGATCAGGACGGCGTCCATCAGGAGCAATAAGTAATGGGAGCAGTTGCCCCGCCCCCATTGCCTTTCAAGGGTACACTTCTAATGGCACCATATATAACACCAGTCACCACCTTCTTCAGTAGCCACAGTGGCTGGTAACCAAGACTCTGGAACCTGAACCTTCTGGGAACACTCAGAATATTAACTACAGAACACTCTGGGAACTTTATCTTAGTGACACATCTTCAGAGAACTCGGCAAATGGAGAAATGTATGTGTTCAATTTGTCTATGGATAAAGTCACTTGAATGAATATCTTCTCTTTCATGAAGAACCTGTTGACTCAGAATTATTTAAGACCATGGCTAGCTGTATAGTCATGGTAAACACTATTACAGGTATGCAAAAGGTCATATTTATATCCTGTTTCTGAAACAATTTTACAGTTTCTCGTTTTGGAAAGCCAGGATTTCTGTAATGTGTAAAAGTGCCATTAGGTATTTTGAAAAACCCTGTGTCTAACACAACTGGAGAATGGGTAGAGGCTTAGGTGAGCTTTTCTTCTGCTCAGTGCTTTTAAAGAAGGATCCATCAGGGAGAGATAGATTTGACTGTTCTTGTTGTCACATAGAAGTCACTGAAGAGTCTGTGCCCTACAAAAATTTGCAGCACCTAGGCAAACCTTGAGGTTTCAATTTAAGCCTTTTCTGGTGTTTTGTTTTTAGGCAAGTTCGAATGTATACCGGGGGTGGGGGTATAGAATTCTCACTACAGTGCACAATAACCTTGATCTTCTGCTCCGCCTTTTGGGTTCTGGGATTGCAGGCATATGCCAACCGTGCAGGGATTACATAGTGCAGGGAATGGAACCCAGTGATTTCTGTACACTAAGCAAGCACTAAGCCTACTCCAGTGGAAACAACACACTGCAGTCAAGGAAGGAGCTGCCTCAGCGTCCAGTTGGTGTACCATTTGAAAGGGCCTCTTTCTGCCCAGTGGTAATTGGTCCTGGCTGCACTTGCCTCACAGAAACTATGCTACTGACATTGGACCAACACGTTAATCAACCTCATATGCCTGCTGAGAAGGTAATGTCTTCCTTCCAGGCCGCAGAGGGTCACCAGAAAGCCTTGCACCGCCTGTGACCTACTTTTATATCTGTGACCCCATACCCTGTCTCTGCGCTAAATATCCTATTATAGCTTACCAAGGAACGAGTCTCCAGTAACTCCCTAAACATGCTTTGCTATTGGAAAAGGGTTTTGTTGTAAGATCCAGCAATAATTACTATCCGTTAATTAAATGACTAGAGAGTTCTCTTGCACCAGTTTCTTTCTGAAAAGAATGGCTGAGCAAATTCAAGGTTGCTCCTCAAGACTGAAGAACAGAAAGTGCTGGCCAATCTACCTGACATAAGCATCCACCTAGGTTACAGATGCTGCTGCCAGTCCCCACACCTTTCCTCCTGTATCCTAAAAGGTGACTAGCGGTTATTGCAGGGGGAACCAAATATGCTTCCAGTGCCCACAAGCAACTTCAGCAGAAACAGGGTCTTCCCTGAAGCGGGTCAGACAGTAGCCCCCATGCCCTCCCCCAGGACTGAGCGAGGGGCAGGGGGCCGGGCATTTGGTGAGAGTCTGGCGGCCTCTACCGGGCGCCTAGGCAGAGGGACGTTCCTCAATCCCAGAGACGACATGTGGCGCTTTGGAGAGGTGAGATGAGCGCGAGTCCGCCGGGGGCGCTGGGGAAATCTGCAGCGGGGCAGCGCGCGGCCTCAGGCGCGGCGCGGAGCAGAGCCGCAGGGCGGCAGCGGCAGCTGGAGCGCGGGGCTCCGGGGCTCTTCGGAGCCGAGCGCTGGGCAAGTTCGCGCCGGCAGCATGAGGCCGTGACGCCGCACCGGCCTGCCGCGCCCGCCGCAGGGACAGCGGGCGGCGGCGAAGCAGGATGCGCCCTCGCCGACGGCTCGCCAGCCGGGGCCCGCGCGTAGGGTAAGGAGCTGCGGCGGCCACCGTTGCCGGCACCCCGGCCTCAGGACCGGGATGAACGCAGGGCAGTTGGGCGCTCGCAGATCCTGCATCGCAAACTTTGCCCGGAGACTGCGGAGGCCACCGGCACGGAGGGCATGGGATCGGGTGGCACGGCTGGACGGGGCTCCGGGCGCAGCGCCTCCCGGTTCGCGGTAGATAGCAGATAGCCTCTGCCTGCCGCCGTCGCGGAGCTCGCCCGCCTGGAAGGCGGCTCCCGCCCGGCAGCAGGGGCGCGCGGTGGGCGCGGGCCCCACTTGGTGTCGCGCGCCTGTCGCGCGGGTTGCTCGAGGCCGGGCTCTGGCTGCGCCGCCACTGCACCGCGCGCAGCAGAGGAGGAAGGCGCTGCCTGGTGAGCGCTCAGCCGGCCGGCTCGGGGGGCTAAGGAGGTATGGAGGGCTCGGCGCGAGCCTGAGGGCAGGACGTCCAGAGGTGTTCGGTGGCGCTGCGGAGCGGCAGCAGGTGCGGGGTGGCGGAGGCTGCGGCTCCGCAGTGCCACCCCTTATCTCACCTGCGCTGTGCGCCAGCACTGGTGAGCTCCCACCGGGATCTGGGGGCCCCGGGAGAGCAGTCTGGAGGTGGGGGTATCGGGAAGTCGGGGGTTCAGGGGCAGCAGAAGGCACGCCCGGGTTTCCCCGCATGCGGCGCCGCGTGCTCGCAGGCTAGACTATCCGGGCTACCGGCGCCGAGCCCTAAGATTCGCCCAGGCGACCACCGCATGCCAGCCTTCTATTCTTGAAGAGAATCTCAGGGGCCTTCTCCTCCGAGATGGAAGTACCTGTTGTGTGCCTTTTCAGTTCTGAACTTTGGGGGTTGGGGGAGTCTCCTTAGAAATGTCTTTCTTTTTGAACTCTGGCTTGCTAGTGTACATTGAGCATCTATTTGCGTTATGCGCATGTTGAGATGTGTGCCTTCTCTAAGGTTGTTGCTGGCCCAGCGGCAATGCTTGCTTGGATTTCCACTGCGCTAAGCAGAGTCTAGCTAAGGACAGAGATATTTTCCAAGTGTTGTGATTATTAAGCCATGTAGTCCAGGGGGCAGGGTGCCAACCCAAAAAGTCTGACCCAAACCAGCAAGTCTACCATTGCGATCCTATAGAAGACGTGTTTCTGACATGTGCCTTTCCCCCTCTTCCCACACACTTTCAGCACCTTGCAGAACAAGAAGCAGCTTGCTGGCTTTGAACGTGTGGCAAATATTTCAGAAAGGTAAATTTATCTCACTTGTGGATTTTATAGATGCAAAATGCAATTGTCAGATAACTTTGAGATAACTATGTTAATAATTGGGTCATTTATACTCTGCTGAAACAGTGCAATATTAAGGGATTCAAGCAGTCTATTAGAACGACTGTACACTCTGTAAAAGTGAAATAAAGCTGTATTGTCGCCTTTTTACACCACCTTGCTGCCCAGGGAAGGTGGTGCAAACTGTGCTGGCACAGTCTGTTGGTTACAAGGGCCAGGCTCCAGTCATTGTCAGCTTCACTGTGGCAGCAGCATGGTTGGACTCACTGTAGTGACGGGAACATCCGTGTTCATGGGCTTTTCCCCTTTGTGTACTTTCAGCTTCAAGATCAAGTTGGAGGAAAGAACAGTTTTTCTTCCAAATTCGTCTACTTCAACTACTATTCTTACTGGGAATGGACAATGGAATGCTCTCTAGATTTATCATGACCCAAACCCTCCTTGTCTTCTGTATTTCTATGACCTTATCCAGTCACTTTGGGTAAGTTGTCCCCCATGCTGTCATTCTGTGGTCCTGGGGGGGGGGGGGGCGGCTGTGCCATTGTGAAGCACTGCAGAACAGGACAGCCCTTGGTTGCCACTTCCGCAGTCCTGCACCCTTCGGTTTGTGGTGAATATGTCCTGACCCGTGCCTTCTTCCTGAACAGAGCAGTTCCTGGTGCAGGGTCTGGGGAATGAGTTAGACAAAAGAAAAGAGGGTTTTCCAATTGGAAGCAGAAGATGGCTTAAGGGAAGCTGTTTCCTCCTACTCAGGTTGGAAGAGATTCAGAAGTTCATGTGTGTTAAGGACATCTGCTGCTGTTAGATAAGTGTGCCACACTTTGATTCTCTCCTTGAGTCCATTATGCCACTGATTTTTATTTTTCAAGCCAGGCTGGTGCTGGACATGTGTCATGGAAAGGGATCCATAATAGGCTTGGCTTAAGCCAAGTACGGAAATCGTAAACTAGGCTTGGCTTACCCCTGAGGTTCTAGACGTGTCGTTTCCCCTGACCTCTTTCATTTGTGCCTTTAGCTTCCCTGTACAAATACTAGCCTTTTCTTGTCACCCTAGTCATACCTCGCATTCAAGATGCATGCTGTTAGAAGGCAATCAGTGTTCCTCTTCTCCCCTGTGTCCCTCACTGCCCCAAATTGTCCTGGCTAATCAGAAGGATTGCAGGTTGAAGTACTCCCACTGAACAGAGTGTGCTGCGTGACTTCCTGTTTACCAGTGCTCTTTCCCAAGGGAACAATGGTATACTTAAAAGGACTGCAGCACACAGTCACCTGTCTCCTTTCGCATGGCTAGTGTACAGGCTACTAGGTAGGTGTTCACAGGTCCACTCTGCTGAACAAAATTCCCATGAGGGCTCAGGCTTGTACCTGAGCAGTTAAGGTGTATTCTGATCATCTGAGAAAGTGTTGCCAGTCTGTTTGCCCTGTCTCCTCTCGTCTCTTCTCTGACCTCTCTTACCTTTCTCTCTTCTTTCCTCTCCTCACTTGCCTCATCTTTCTCACATCTATCTCTGTTGCCTCTATACGTCTAGCTCTGTCTCTGTCTCTTCCCTCTCGCCTTCTCTTCTTGTTCTTCGTCTCTCTTCCTCTGTTCAAATCGGAAGGGTCATAAAGGCAGAGAATGTCGAAATCATAGGCAGGAAATGCCATTTCCCTGCAAGGACATCTTTTCATGCCAGGGAGAAAAGGTATCTTTGTGGACTGTTTCCCAGCCCTGTGCATCCTCTGTCCATTTATCATTTACATACATGCAGAATACGCTCTAGAGTCCATTTTTGTTTTTCAGGTCAAATGCTTGGGAACTTTGGTTCTGAAACTGAGTAGCATACACTCTATCTAGCAGGTTGTACTTTTCATTGGTTTTAAGACACACCATAAAAGATGTGTGAGTCCCTGTTCATTGGGAGCTATTCTTGCCTTGCTTGTACTGGGGGTACATGTTCCCCATGCCTGGCCTTTTGATTCTCAATCTACTATATGAGGGTTTTTCCTTGCAAGGTTTTTTTTTTCTTTGTTAAATCCTATAAATTGTACTTTGTCTATTGCTTTTCTGAATGGAAGGTGCGTGTGAATGAAATCTCATGAATATTCACCACTGCAAATTAATACATTAAAATAGTTGGCTTGTTTTCTGATATTCTATGTATACTGGGAGATATTTTAGAAGTGATGCCCATGCTGAGCTGTGCTATCTTGGTAACATTCAGTTTGTAGGATTTAGCACAAAAATTCTGATTGTGAATAGAATAAGTCAGGAAAAGCTATCACACTTTCTGGTAGATACAAGTCTGAAGTAGAAAGGTATGTGTATACGTTTAGTTAGTTTCTTATTTGTGTGGCTTTATAGGGTCTTCTACAAAATGCAGATTGAGCTTGTACGTTTCTGGAAGGAAATTCTGATTAAGTCTGAGGATAGTCCTCAATATCTCAAAAGCATTAAATGTTGGAGAAGATATTAGTTTATTACAAAGGAAGATTTTTATTGTTTTAGAAAACTATTATAAAATAATACATACAAACTGCAGGAGATGTGTGAGATAAAGACTAGTTTATGAACTGGCACAAAGCCCCAGGTAACCATCCGTCCCCTTCTAGTTCCTACCGCTGCTTGCTCTTGTGTGGATTGTATGCATCTGAGGTCTGCTATATATTCAGCTTTTTATTGGTTTGGGGCCCTAACCTTCCACAATTACAAACTTTAGGCTGTGTGATTTTAGAATGATAGATATTGTAGCACAGCAAAAGTGGGCTGACACTAGCTACTTCCATACTTTGGGACATTTACATCATTTCTGATTTTCCTGCTCTAGAATCGCTTGTATAGAACATATATATGTATGTATATATGTATAGATAGATAGATAGATAGATAGATAGATAGATAGATAGATATAGGATTTTTTTTAACTATTTGAACTTGTTTCTATTAGAAGATGCACAGACTGGTCCGAACATATATAGCAAAGTACTGCCTGGTCTGGCCTCAGTGGGGGAAAATGGGCATAATCCTCCAGAGATTTGAGGCCCCAGGGAAGGGCTATATCCAGGGTGTGGGGGAGAAGAAGAACACCCTCTCAGTGGCAAGAAGGAGGAGAAATAGGACAAGGAACTGTGGGAGAGGGGTTGGTAGTGGGGAGCAATGGGTGGAATGTAAATAAATAAAATAATTAATAAAAAAAGGAGATATTCCTATGAATGGGATTATACACCAGGTGCTGTGGAGCCAAGCAGCACACAGCGCATACAGAACGCAGCATAAGATTTGTCAATCCCCTACTTATTTCTTCTTTTTCTTTTTTATTTATCCTTTAATCTTTTTTAAAGCCCAGACTTTATCCCCCCTCCAGTTCACTCTCTGATTGTTCCACATCCCACACCTCCTTCCCAACCCCTATCTCCAAGAGGATGTCCCCATCTCCCACTTCCACTCCACCAGACCTCCCCACTCCCTAGGGCCTCAAGTCTTTTGAGGGCTAGGTGCATCTTCTCTGACTGAGTCCAGATCTGGTAGTCCTCTTCTGTATATATGTTGGGGCCTCATTGCACACAGAACTCATCATAAGACACATCAAGTCCCCACTGATTTCTTCTTAAATGAGGTTCTGCTTGTTTTCAGATTAATTGTAGGTAGGAATGATTGTGTTGAAACCCAGCTAGTTTCATAACATTTTCTTGACTTCAGGTCTTGACAGAATGCAAAGTACCCAATATCATAATGTTTTAAGTCAATCCTAGGAGCCTCCTTATGAGCTCAGTGTCATTAGCCCCATTCTGCAGCTGGCAAGGTGGGATGGATAAGTATCTAAGCAGGAAGCTCTACCCAGTGGGCTCCTGCTGGGCTTCCTCACTCTACACTGCTCTGGGTCATTTTGCTCCGTTTCACCCTGTGCTGCTTTTTTTTTTTTTTCCCTCTGACTACAGTTTTGGAATACGTCAAAGCAATCTAGAAGCTGGGGGGATGTGGCCCTGAAATGTATTGTCCATTTTGGGCTATAAAAAGAGGTTTTTTATACTCTGAAATTGGGGAAGGGAACAGGTTGAACAAATTCTCTGTCCCATCATCCCTCAACCAAAGAAAGGATTTCTGTGATTGAGCTTCAAAGGGCATTGAAAGGGGAAGTTACAAAGGTCCCGGTTTGATCACTACTTAGTCAGAGAACTGCTGATGCTCCTAAGTTTGCCCAGGAGACTTGAGAGCTGGCAGGAGTTAGGAGTTCTATGCAAAATCAGGCAGGGGAGCATGAGAAAAAGGCAACATAGACGGTTCCGCACAGGTACAGGTTGACACGCCATGTTTGTAAAAATCTGCACATTCAGCAACAGACGATGTGTTTTTGAAGAGGGAAGTATATTTGGTGATTACATAAGATAGTTAACACAAACTTGCTTTGAAATTATCAAGAGAATTACTTGTCTTTCTCCACATCTTTTTATAAATTTAATCACCAGGCGCTCATTTTCAATAGTTTTCTAATTTTATTATACATTGTGAATTATAGAGCAGGGATGAGTCAAGCATACAACTAAACCAAGGCCTTATAGTCAGCCTCTGCCATGGTCTATCCAGATACATTGTTTAAGCTATTATACTTATTTTAATGAAACCAGCAATCTAAATAGCACAGTGTAGAAAAACTAGCACTGAAACATTACGGGAATCGAAGTGCTACCAAATTATATAATGATAAGTTTAAACTAGAATTAATTTATCAACATTTCAAAAGGTAATGCCAGAGCCCATTCACTTACTGGAATTAGCATAGAGATTTGTTTATTGAAAGGAAAATTGTCTTTTAATTTTATTATAGGGGAGCTGCAATTCAAATACATGTTGGAAAACAATATGTTTAAATTGGCAATGAAAAGCAAGCACTTCAAAACAGGAAGAAAGATCTTTCTCTGTGTTCATATGTGCCAGCTTGGCCTTTTGTCCCACAAAGAAGACCTCTTCATCCTCCTTTCCAAGAATAGTTGCCTCTCCTAACTGGATGAGTAGGCATGTCTAAATCATATCTGTGTTCATCACATCTTCTGAAGCTGGAAGCTGTCTTTTATACCCTCAGATAACAGATTCATCCTTCTCCAGAGCTGCATGTTTCTGAGGCTCAGGACACACAGTTTAATGACTGTAAAAGCACCATAGCAGTGCAGTCAAACCAGTTAGCAGGGACAGACCTGAACTGATGGCTTTGCCTGGAAGCTGCAGAGAGGGACAAGCAGAGAGGAGGAAGAAGGTACTGCACAGAAGCTCAGTGGAGTTAGAGAACCATCTCTTAACCTTATTTTAAAAGTCAGAAATGGGGACCTATTTCTAAACTTTCGACTTTATAAAGCTGATTTTAAGCATGTTAGATGCACCAGTGCTCAGTAAACAGCACTCAGGACAGCAGGGAACACAGCTCTGCTAAGTAGGCTGGCCCTAAGTTCCAGGATGAGTCACTAGCTGGGTTCTGGATAAAGGGATGTGTGTGTGTGTGTGTGTGTGTGTGTGTGTGTGTGCGTGCGCGTTTGCACAGATTGTGGGTATTTGGATTTCCATGAATGGTACACATTTTAATTGGTATGGAATTCAAAGGGAAGTATTAGAATTAAAGCAAAAAAAGAAATCTTATCTCACTCTCATAGCAGTAAGAATTACCAACAGGCATACATATGGGTGCATTGCATGACTTTTCAGAAAGTTGTTAAAAATATGCCGTTTAATTTTCACCAAGTCCTCACTTGGTGCATAAGAACAGCTCCAGCTTTAGAACTTAGGGAGTTGTGATCAATTTTTGCTGATGAAAATGGTAGAATCACCCCTTACCTCCTAGATACCTGCTAGGGCAAGAGTTCCCATTAGAAAGGCCTCTCCACTGAGTCCTAATGTTTATAACTCTGAAGAAAGAAAGAGAGCAAGAGAGGGAATCTATATGTTAGAAACAAAAGAATATCCTAAACTTGTAGATGGATTGGGTAACTCCAGAGCAGTCCAAGCCAAAGTCACTATGACGTGAGGTTTCTGGAGTGTAATGCATAGAGAAGCATCACAGCTGAGGAATAGAAAAAAGCTCCACCTTATCTGTATTTACAAGCTGTTTCTAAAACAGACAGAACCTAAAAGTAAGAAAACATAAGGCATTAGTTTTCCATTTAAAAATGAATTTTCCCATCAGTTCACAATCAGTTTGGTTCTGTCCCCAAATCACTAATGATAAATATGAAGTCTTGTTGATAGTGGGCCTAGCTCTCTGTGAAGGTTAGTGATCTAGATGGTAAGCAGTGTGCCTGCCTGGGCAGGACCTGAGCACAATTAAGACCATAACTTGGGTATACCCAAGCATCTTCCCTTGCCTGAGTGTGGTGAAGATCATCACCGTGCTTTGACAGTAGTGTGAATGTTTCCCTTTCCATGTGCTAGGCATGATTATAGGTGATAAGGGCCAGAATGGAGCCTGGCTTCAATGAAGAGTGTGTTCAGACTTGAAAACAACAGGCAATAAACAAGCAACAGTGACTTGATGGTAGTGACTAAAAGAGCAACTCAGAGAGAGACAGTGAATGGGATGGAAGGAGACACTACTGCAGGGACATGAGGGAAGTGGGGCTTAGTGACAACTTTAATGGTTGAGAAAAACAAACCAGTGTTGGGTAATGGTGATAATGGCCGAATACAACACAGAGAATTGGAAGCAGTCAGCAGCTTGTTTGGCATCAGTGGTAGAGATCCATAGGAGGTATAATCACCCTGTAAGGGAAAGAACTGGACTAGATCTTGGACAATCGCCATGTCAGGGAACTTGACCTGAAGAGTTACAGAGGGCATGAAGTAGAGTGGAATTTTTTTATGTTTGTTTGTTAATACTTTTGTTTTATCATTGGCTTAAAAAAGGATCTCATGTATCCCACTCTCTATGAAGCCAAGGAAGGACTTGAACCCATGATCCTCCACTCCATTCCTGACTTGTGAGATTATTGTGTGTATCATGGTGCCCAATTTATGCCATACTAGGTTCAAGCCTAGGGCTTTTTGTAAGCTAGGTGAGCACTTTATCAACTGAGCTACAGCCTCATCAAATTTTATTGCTTTGGAAATGAGAATGGTTGATGTTACATAATCCTCCTACCATAGACTGCACCAGGTGGCCTCACTGAGTAGCTTTAAGCAAGCATGGTCCTATTTCGATGTAGTAATTATGTGACCTTAGCGTTGCATCCCCCTTGAGAGGAGAGTAAGAAAAATTAAGTGGAATCTGGAGTAAGAAGAGGAGAGATGAAGGTGGTATCTAGTCAGTTAAGAGGTATGCACATTAGGAAGCATCTGTTTTGACTAGTAGGATATGTGGATGGGATAACATGGGCAAGAGGAAAGATTAAGGGTCAAGAAAACTCTATCAACTATTTCTCTTATCACTGAGATGGAGAAGAAAGTAGAAGATGTTTGTGCTTTGTATGTCTTTGAAGAAGCCACTTCCAAGTAGCTGGGCAGGCCTTTGGACATAGGGAGCTAGAGGCCAGAATAGGACTGGGTTGCATTATGATTTAAAAGATACTGGGCATGAGAACAGATAGAAACTGAGCATAGACATTAGGTATTATGAGTTTAGAGGGTATAAGTGAGACTAAGAGATATGGAGAAGAGGAAAAAGAAGCATATGGCTGGACAGTAGCACTTAGGGATTAAAGCAAGATGATCTTGGATGCAAGCTGCACAACATAACCCTGTCATAAAAATAAACCTATAATCCCAGCACTTGGGAGGCAGAGACAGGCAGATCTCTAAGAGTTTGAGGCCACCCTGGTCTAGAAAATGAATCAGGCTATTATACAGAGAAACCATGTCTCAAAAACACAAAGCCAAACCCAACCAACCAACCAAAGAAACACACACAAAAAAATCATCAAGTATGCATGTAACAGTCAGAACCTAAAGAGAAGACGTTTTGGAAACCAAGAGGAGAGAGCTCTGTAGGAAGCAAGACGCAGTTGTTTCTGCTGAATGTAGCTAGTGGGCTCATTAAGGTAGGTGATTGGTCTCGACTTTTGGATCTGTTCATTCAGAGTTTTCTCCTGGCCTTTAGCAAAGGTTATAGAGTTATAGGTGGCAGGATCTAGCTAGGAGAAGCTGCAAGAGAAGGACAGGGAGTTGTGTGTGAGTATGTGTGTGTGTATGTGTGGGGGTTGTCTAATGTATATGGCTTTTTTTCAGTGAAATTTCTGAGAAGAGGAACAAAGGAGCAGAGTAATTTGTAGGTGCTGTGACCTATAGAGTCCCAGCTTTGGGATTATGAGCCAGGGAGCAGTGTCAAGGACATGGAGAACCTGCAGAAAGGGTGCTGAGGAACAGAGCTTTGATCTAAGGGCAGCACAGTGAAGCTCAGGTTATGAGGAGAACATAAAATTTCTGGCACAGTACTTCATGGTCAAGCCTTTAGCCACATGAAATGTATCTAAGGTTCACATTCCCACCTTGAGACACGAGTGATCTCATGGAGACATTGTGGAGCTACCGCCTGCCATGTTGTTATGTACGAAGAAGCTAAAGAAGCATGCCATGGACAACTGAGGAAAACCTCAGTGAGTGGTCCTCTTTATTTAGAGTCATATAAGGATCCCAGCAAGCAATGTGAGTGTGTTTCTTAGAAGTTCTAAAAACCCAGGGGAGGAATGTGGCTTCAAAAGTTAGGAACACTGACACACAAAGTCAATCCTGGGTAATTCACAAAAATATTCACATCAAAATGGCCTGCGCTTACTGCTACTGAGCCTTTTTTTAAAAATCACATATGGCTGTCAGTGCAAGCATGGATAACATCACAGAGACACCCACCACACTCTGTCTTCCCCAATACTATCTGTGCTAAGACAATACTCAAATAACCTTCCAAAGGCTGGTGAGAGATTGTCTTCTTTAAAATACCATGGCAGTGAAATCTCACCAGGTTAACACATCGCTATTCTTATTAGAGATTACAATCTGGGTGTGTAAATAGTAAAATCCTTTAACAATCTTCACAAAAGAGGAAGAATCTTCTAGATCTCACAGAGAAAACAACTCCCAGATAATTTCCTTTCCAAGGTCTATTGTCCATTGGTATTCCTGGGGAGCTGGTTCCAGAAGCCCCTTTGGATATCAAATTCCCTTATGATGGGAAATTCACGGTATTTGCATGTAGCTGGTGTACACCCTCCAATGTGCTAAACTGTTTTTAGATTTCATGCACAGCATGAATGGTGGTATTGCTATTTTACATTGGGAGAAATGACAAGAACAATTCCCTGTGTATGTATGCTATTTTTCTTTTCTGATCATCTTCGGTCGGTGGTTGATGAAATTTGTACATGTAGAGACTGAAGACGTGGGAAGTAATGACCAAATTCTGCAGCTAAGTTCATGCTGTGTGGGTATGGAGAATCTGAATGGCTTCCTCTCCATTTCCCATCTCTGATTCCACACTCCTCATTTTCCTTCAGCTTCATTCAGAAATTCTAAAAAATGGGGCATGGTCGAAATATCTGTAGTTCTAGCTAATTGGGAGGAGGAGGTAAAAGAAAAAGAGTGCTTTTGACTAGGAGGTCAAGACCAACTTATTCCCTATACTGTGAGACCTCTTTGTTTAAGGCCAAAAGAAATACATGTAGCAAATGACACTGTGTGGTTCATCTCTTCTGTACACTCTTGTCTCCCAAGTCCTGGCCACTATTTTCCCATCTTATCGTAAGCAGACCATGCTCAAAGAGACTTCAGGTTTCCATTATCTTCAGAAAGATTTTAAAAGTATAGCATGACTGTCAAAGTGTTTTATAGATTTGGTTGTGATTAGTTTCCTAGGTGTGGGTTACAATTTTGAATTTTAAAAGCTTTGTGGTATTGATGAGTGAACCTAGAGCCTGTCCCCTTCCAGCACCTGGTGCTTACAGTGCCCAGTTACCAAGTTCCTGGTGCTTTCAGTGCCCTGATGATTACCCCTGCCTGGTGTTTGCAATGCTCTGTTACCCAGACACTAGCCCCTTGCTGTGTTCTGTTACCCAGAGGCTAGCCCTTTGCAGTGGTCTGTTACTGAGCGTCTGGTTCCTTACAGTGCTCTATTACTGAGGAGCAGTGCCACCCTAGTGCTGGCTTTTATCAGATGTCTCCCACTCCTACAAATGCCAGTTGCCAGTTTATGACAACTGTTCATAATTTTCTTTTGTACCCCTTTCATTGGCTTGAGTTAATCTTCAATCTCCAAAATTCATGTCTGTTTTCTTTCATTCCTAACCTAGACAGAGTCTTTGTCTCTCTCTCTCTTATGTTCCTGTCATGTCATGCTTTGTGAAGTGACACTAGGTTCCTACCCTTTCTGTGCTCTACAGAAATTCTCCAGTATCAAAGTTTTTTATAATTATATCAAGTACAATGCTGACTTCTACCTGTGCCTACATCAATCCAGAGACAGTCATGAATTCGGACACAAGTCATTAAAGCCCATCACTGGCATTCCCCAGTGAAATATTCAAAGACTCAAGGGCTGCTGGAGCCCATGTCACTGGCCCTGTGGCAACCCATTTGCCTGCATCTTGGCCTCAGAACACGTACTTTCCACCAGGACCACACAGGAAGGTCTCCAGATAGGAGTCAGGCTTCACAAACATGGTTTCTTATTCCCTCTGTGAGTCTCTAGGAGCCAGAAACTGAGATGCTAATGCCTGAAAAAGGCCAGGAATGAGACAACATTGAATGAGAGATTCCTGTACTTGGAAGACTCCACTCTTGCTGAAGGCATGCACAATTTATTTCTCTTAAAGACTGCCTGGAAAGCCTGCCTGCTGGTGGATCAGATTTCATGAGATGGTGGTTCCTAAATTCAGTTTATCAGAATTAGAAGTTGGATCACCATGACAGGGATTCCAGTACATTCAGAACTCTGCAGTACCCACCAGTACCCCCCTCCCCAGCAGTCCCGTGGCACTGCTTTCACCAGCCTAGAAAATGGGGCTCTTTTATGTCATTTATTTGTCAAAACTAACTCATCAGAATCACCAGGTCAAATCCTTGTGCCTTCTGTATAAATTAGGACAGGAAATGTAAAAAGAAGTGATTTTTAAAAACAGGTTGGATTGGTTCTATACAGGCCCAACATAGCTGCAAATTCTGCATCTGTGGATTCGACCACCTATTTATCATATTTAATTAAAAATTGCCTCTGTAACCAAGCATATATAAACTCTTTTCCTTGTGTTATTCCCTAAATAACATACTTTAATAACCACCAGTACAAGTAGGTCTAGAGATCATTTGCGTAAAAGGGAGGCTATGTGGAGATGCAAACCTACAACAATTGACTTGAGTACCCACAGGTTTTGGGTTCTATATTAAAAGGCACTTCTGTAGCCTTAAGAATCTCTTTTCTGACTGGGTCAGTGTCCCAATCTCTCCATTTTAACTCTTGCCTGCTTCAGGAAAATGCACATTCAGGCTACATATCCCCCATTGCTAGGATTACCCTCATAGTCTCTTGGGAGTTTTCATTGCCCTAGGTTTTTAGCTCATCCCACAAATGACCCTGTGTTCCAGTTGTCTTTCCACGTACACTCTCCCTCCATCTTCCTCTGACCTGATCCTTCTTGTACCCACACTCTTCCTATCCATCCCCCCTCCAGCCTACTCCCCCTCCTCAATGAGATTCATGTGGCCCTCTTAGAACCCTCCTTGTTACTTAGCTTCTTTTGGGTCTGCGGCTTGTAGCATGACTATCTTTACTTTATGGCTAATATTCACTTATAAGAAAGTGTATATACCATGCTTGTCTTTCTGGATCTGGGTTACCTGACTCAGGATGATCTTTTCTAGTTCCATCCATTTCCTTTCAAATTCCATGATGTCATTGTTTTTAAGAGCTGAGTGGTATTCCATTCAATTCCATTTGTTTATCTATTCTTCAGTTTCAGGCCATCTAGATTGTTTCTGGCTGTTACAAAGCTGCTATGAACATAATTGAGAAGTGTCTTTGTTGTCCTTGTTGTATGGTAGAGCATCCTTTGGGTATATGATCAAAAGTGATATAGCTGGGTCTTATTCTCAATTCTTTAAGAAACTACCAAATTGATTTGCAAAGTGACTGCACAAGTCCACACTCACCAGCCAGGATGGAGTTTTTCCTTTCCTCCAAATCATCACCAGCATGATCTCTCATTTGTGTTTTAACCTTTGACCTACAATTTGTCCTGCCTTCAAGATGTACAAAGGATAAAGTTGGAGCAGAAATTAAGGGAATGACTGGTCCAGATTGAGACCCATGCCAAGATATGGATTCCACCTCTAACACTGTCAATGATATTCTTCTATATTTGCAGACAAGAGCCTAGCATAGGTATCATTAGAGGGGCTTCACCCAGAAACTGAGGAGACACACGGCCAAACATTAGCAAGGAACATAGGAGCCAGGGAGGTCAAGTATACCACAGAAAACTACAGAATCAATTAACCTGGGCTAATAGGGTACACAGAGACTGAACTCCCAATCAAGGAGCATCCGTGGGATATACCTAGGCCATCTACACATATGTAACAGTTGTGTAGCTTGCTCTTCATGTGGGACTCCTAATAGCAGGAGAGGAGGCTGTATTTGACTCTTTCCTGACTTTGGATTCTTTGTCCTAACTGGGCTGCTACATCTTGCTTCAGTAGGAGAAGATGCACCTAGTTTTATTGCAATTTAATATGCCAAGGCTGGTTGATATACATGGGGGCCTCTCCTTTTCTTAAAAGGAAGGGAGGGTGGATGGGGATAGAAAAGGAATGGGAGGAGAGAAGGGAGTGAAACTATGGCCAGGATGTTAATTAACCAACTAACTAATTAAAACTTAAAATGAAGTTTAAGAAACAAATAACAAAATACTCCATTTTCTAAAAGATCAATAAATGTGCAAAGGCCATAAACTGAGCACTGGATAAGTGTGGTATGTTCTCATAAGTAATATTGATGAACTCTAAAGAAACTGCCATTGTTTAAGAGAAGTTGGCTATTTTAGCCTTAATTATAATTGAAGTAAACTACCAACATTTTAAAGTATTTTTTTATGTTGAAAATACTTGTCAACAATGGCAGATTTAGTTTCATTTCACAAAATAATTCATTCCTTCAAAGATCTTTATCTTGCTCCTGAAGCAGTTTACCCACAATTGTGCTAATAGTTGACCACCTTGAATACATTGAGCAGTGTTAAGATGGATGGTGGCCAGGCCTGCCTGGTGAAACCACCACAGCTCCACCTGAGGATCTTCCATCACAGTGTTTCTCACTGTTCACAGATTCTCGTATGCCCTGGCTATTTTTCTTTTCAAGGGCTTTTGTTGAGCCAAATGAGATTTTTTTTTTTTTTTTTTGCCCAAAAAGTAGTTCTTAAAGATCTTGCATCTTGATGAAGGCATAACCAAGTCTCCAGATATTTGGGTGAAGGAGGCACTGTGCCAGGGCAGCAAACAGGACTTGAATTCTCCTCAGTACTGTGAGAATAGGCATGGCCATGGATTACAATTGATTCGTTTTTCAGATTGATTATGGAAAACAAACAAAAAAAATGCCCAAAACAACAGCAGCAAGATGCAAACTCTGCTTCTGCCCTAAGAGGCATTCCTAAAGATCTTTTTTCCTGATGTCTCTTTTTCTACTCCTCTTAGTATATGACTATTTAATATAGAATAGGAAATATTCCAGAACCCCTCAGCCCTGAATGCTGCTATATGAAAACTAAAGATTAGCACAGGAGGAAATTGTGGTAAGACAGAGAAGATATTGAAATTTCTCCAAGAGAAGTGTCATTATGGATAAGTAGTGTGAGTAGACATTTTAAACTATATCTTAAAAATTGTGTCTAGCTGGAGAGATGTCTAAGAAGTTAAAAGCACTGCCTGTTCTTACAGAAGACGTAGATTCAATCCCTAGCTCCCACTTGGTGATTCACAACCATGCACCACTCCAGTTTCAAATAATCTAATACCATCTTTTGGCTTCTGTAGGTACCAGTCATGCACTTGTTACAGAAACATACATGCAAGCAGAACATCCATAAAATAAAAGTAGTAAATTAAAATATGTATACAATAAATGAAAACAGCTCTGGAATTCATAAGCACTCTATCTATCCCTGGGATTGATGAGAATTTGGATATGTGTAAAGTGAGATTCAGATCCAAGGAGCATACCACTTGCCTGAAAACATGAAGCAGTGGGTATATGCCTACAAAGAGATAGATAGAGAGAGAGAGAGAGAGAGAGAGAGAGAGAGAAGAGAAGAGAAGAGAAGAGAAGAGAAGAGAAGAGAAGAGAAGAGAAGAGAAGAGAAGAGAAGAGAGAAGAGACAGAGAGACAGAGAGAATGCTAAGCAACACTGTGGCCCACTATCATGAAATAGCTAGTGATACAATCAGATCGTTGTCTCTTGATGGCCAGGGATGTTCTTATCCAATATGGTTGAAGAACATTTCACAACTGATAATGGACAAGCTTAGGAAAGTCCTTGAATGATGAAATACTTGGCCCTTGATTATGGGGATATATTTCAAACCTCTGGTCTGTGCCCAAAATTTAAGATAATGCTAAATCCCCATCTTCTAATTTCTTTCCTATCATGAACACTGTGGTAAAGTACAGTCTATAAATTAGCATACTAAGATATTAAGAACAACAATAGTGTACAGAATTGTGTACAGTCTATAAATTCTGAACTGCCTGTTATGTCATTTTTATGTTTAAGACTTTTGGATGAAGTTGCCCTTGGGTACTTTAAATAGCAGGAAATAAATGAATGTGTGAGGAGAGACAATATTGTTGTCGTTTCCTACGGTTGTATATTCTCACATGTTAATTTTTAAACTGAAGAAATAGTGTGGCTCTTCCAATGTTAGGCATCTGGAAATTGCCTTAAATTGGATAACCAGATTGACAATCTCTGAATGTCATGAGAAGCAGAATATGAAACTAGACATTTTGGGACCAGTTTTTAGACAACCAGACAAGACCAGAGGACATTCTTCTCATACAAGCCAGATACCTCAAGGCTTTTCACCCCACTACTAACTATGGAGGCTCCATTGTTTCTTCTGAAGTGTGAAATTATCACAGGTGTTAGAAATGAGGGGCACATAATACAGCCAGGTGATAGCATTTGCCTTTAATTCTGGCACTCAGAAGGCAGAGGCATGAAAATGCATGTTTTTTTGAGAGCTGAGTGGGGAAAGGGCATGTGCATTCTGACCTCAACCTCTCACAGGGAGATGGCAACTCTGAGTTCAACACTAGTCTGGTCTGGTCTACAAAGTAAATTCCAGAATAACCAGAGCTATATATACAGAGAGACCCTGCCTCAAAAAAAAAAAAAAAAAAATGAGAGGTGGGAGGAGAAGAAAAAGGAAATAAAAATCTTATAGTATTTTAAAATAAAAGAATAAAATATTCACATTTGTGTGTTCTGTACTAACAGGACTGAATTTCAGCTTGTACAAGCTTCAGCTGTACTCATTTTAGTGGTGATGTGAAATTTAGATCAAAGGAATTTTATGCTTATTCTAACGGGACTCACTTTGGGGCCAATGAAGGATTGATCTGCTTAGATGCAATCAATGAAAATGCATGTTTTTTGAGAGCTGAGTGGGGAAAGGGCATGTGCATTTTGACCTCCGCGTCTCACAGGGAGATGGCAACTCTGATTTCAACAAGGGCGTGAAAGAAAGTGCTTATGCAGACCTGGCATCGCACAGCCAGGCTTCTGGGGGAAGTGCCAGGAATCATGTGCTCTTTTTTTTTTTTGAGTGCCAAGAGTACTGAATTTCATCCAGTAATCCGCCTTGAGTCTGTGAAGCCAAGACCATCTTGCACATCAAGTGCTGATTTCACATCTGAAAGCAATGGAAATAAATGGAGGAGGCTCTGTGGTCTTCAGGCACAATCCCATCCCCTGAATATGTAGACTTCCTGTCCCCCAGGTAGTCTCCTTGGCTTGTTCAGCGTTCCTCCAGGGAGATACTGAAGTCATAACTGCTGTGTGTCTGCCACACCAAGTTCTTGGAACTTGGCTGCGGGATGCCAGGTCTGCATAAGCACTTTCTTTCATGCCCTTGTTGAAATCAGAGTTGCCATCTCCCTGAGGTCAGAATGCACATGCCCTTTCCCCACTCGCCTCTTGAAAACCATGCATTTTCATTGATTGCTTCTAAGTGGGTTAATTCTAGCTTTCTTCCCTAGTACAACCTGTTTTTTTTTTGCAGTCTGGAAAACTTTACACCATTGAATAAAAGCAGAATATTCTAAAAATATTCTTGTTCCTTTTCTGAAGGCCAGTCTGCTAGTAAGGATGCAGTGAGATCTGTGCTCACCATCTTGTCTTCCAACTTGGGTAAATTTTTTACATACATTTTTGAGATAAGATCTCACTATGTAGCTTTTGTTGGCTTGGGACTCACTATATAGACCAGGAAGGTCTTGAACTCATGGAGATCTGCTTGCCTCTGCAGCCAGAGTTCTGTGATTGAAGTTGTGGGCCACCATACCATCCTCCCCATTCTCATTGATGACTTGCAAACTCATTTTTTTTTATTTAAACAAAAGTTCCAAATTCCCATGTGATTTTGTCATCTGGCTAGTCCAGGTACAGAGACTCTTTTTTCTTTTTTCAAACATGGCTATAGAATTGACAGCCACATTCTGTGATACAACATATCACAGCCGCAGTACACTCTTCTGTAAGAATAGCCTGGCATTTAGAAAAGAAGCATGGACCTCCAGCTCTTAACTGGAACATGATGTTAAGTTTAAGTTGGCAGCCATTTGGCCTAGAGCAGAAGAAAGAATAGTCAAGATCCAGGGCTCATTAAAAAGAATCCAGTGGCCAGCCAAGGCAGTGTGGGCGGTATGTTTCTCAGATGCCAGTCCTCCAAGGTCAGATGCCATATGAGTATTGTGTTCCTGTCTTGAAAAAAAAAATGTTTATACAAAGCGATTAGAATTTTCTCTTTCTTTCCTTTCTCTATTTAAAAGCTTTTCGCAAATGCCAACTAGTTCCATACAAGACGAGACCAATGACAACATCACAATATTCACCAGGATTTTGGATGGGCTCTTGGATGGCTATGACAACAGACTTCGGCCTGGGCTGGGAGGTGAGTGTGTTTCCAGCTGAGGTTGGTGAAAATCCAGGGAGAAATCACCCTCAGCCATAAAGATATGTTGACTGAAATTCAGATAACTTCTGAGAGAACTACTTTGTAAGGATTCTAAGTAGAAAACCAATCTATATCATGTCCTATTATAATTTTCCAGATTCATGAAACTAAAGGGAAGTTGTCTCCTTATCAGAGTCTTAAGACGCTCTGTTTTCTGGATAAGAGTACAATGCATTCTAGTTCCTTAGGAAAGAACTGAGCTCTGAGGTGCTGTTAAAGCTGAGCACCCAAGGAAATAATTCTTAAAAAGCTCTCACTCTCTTCTCTGTAAATGCTTATCAGAAGTCCATTGTCCGCTGTGCTTTTTCTTTGTGTCTTTTTACATTCTGAAAGTATAATTTCTCACCGAGACCATAGTCAAGGTATTTACAATGTCCCTGCTTATCTAAAAGAGAAGGCTCCTCAACCCCAGTGAAGGTCTGATATAGCAACTACTTCCAAACTTTACATCTACCTGTGTTCCTATACATACAACCTGTTTAGTTTAGACACTTTGACAGAGGCATTCTTGAAGTAAAATGAGTTCTCCGGTGTTTGTATTATTAATGAAGATTCACAGAAAGCACAGATTTGTCTTCGAAGATTTTAGTGCAAGAAAAATCCTCACAGGTTTGGCCACATCTGTCTGAGCCACTGAAAGACATTATCAGGCTCAGTGGCCAACAATCCCATATCTGTTTATACATTCAGAGGGCCAAGGCACAGGGATGACTGTTGAGCCACCATCAACAAAGGAATTTTTTTTTTTTTTTTTTTCGAGACAGGGTTTCTCTGTGTAGTCCTGGCTTTCCTGGAACTCACTTTGTAGACCAGGCTGGCCTTGAACTCAGAAATCTGCCTGTGTCTGCCTCCCAAGTGCTGGGATTAAAGGCGTGCGCTACCACCGCCCGGCCAACAAAGGACTTTTATTCAGGCAGTCTGTGCCACTATTACTCACTCATCAGAGAGCCCAATGGGCCACTCTGGCTCAGAGGGTGCAGAAGGGCTTGTATCTTATTCAGAAGGCAGGCCCTATAATCACTCTACACAAACATGGTAAAATAAGTGGGTTATCACCATAAGAGGAGCTTCAGGGAAACTATCTGAGCCCACTATGTCATCAGGCAGCTTGGACTGCTTTAGTGTGGATGGTGGTGGATTGTGAATGGAATCTTTACTCATAATCCATGGAAAACATTAGCCCTTGCCCCAGTATTGTTGATCATTTTGATCAATTCTGTATACCCCATTACTTTAGTAATATAGTAGAACCCTGCAATGAGTTTCAAACAATTCACAATGTCATCTAAGGAGGAGTGATTCTCTTTTTCAAGCCATACTTGTGTTGGTGTGCACCAAAGCCCTTTCTCATTACCCCTTTCTTGAGGCCACCTAGTACTTTCAGCTTTATTGGGAGATTCACTCAAGTTAGTATCCAGAGCAGGATGGCCTTCGAGCTCCAGGTTTAGGAGTGTCTCCATTCACTGACTTGCATCTCAGTCTACATCTATTGAGGACAACTCCCCAGAGACAGAGGTGCCATGAGACCTGGGCCATTTTCCTAACAATGGATACACTATTTGCTCTGTAGTTTGAAGCAATTCCGATCCATTGAGTATCACTCTAGTCTTCTAGGTTTACAAAACACAAAAGTGTGTCACAGTTATGGAGAATGAAGTTGGGCACTAGGCTGAGAACAACACAGTACAGAGGAGGCTCTTGGTAAGGCAGTGCAAAGCAACCTGTGTCTGTGTTTCAGAGCGAATCACGCAGGTGCGAACAGACATCTATGTTACCAGCTTTGGCCCAGTGTCCGACACAGAAATGGTAGGTACCAAAGCCCGGTTAACACAGACAATTTCCACACTGAATTAACTGTGGTAAGGACCTCTCCCACGGAGATGTCACCCTGATGTCCTCTTGTGCATTAGGAATATACCATAGATGTGTTTTTCCGACAAAGCTGGAAAGATGAAAGGCTGCGGTTTAAGGGTCCTATGCAACGCCTCCCTCTCAACAACCTTCTTGCCAGCAAAATCTGGACCCCAGACACGTTCTTCCACAATGGGAAGAAGTCCATCGCACACAACATGACGACACCCAACAAGCTGCTGAGGCTAGAAGATGACGGCACGCTTCTCTACACCATGCGGTGAGCAGTTGAGTGCCCTTGGGTAGCAAGTCAGGCCAGCTGATGGTGCCCTAGAGATATCTGGACAAGGCTCAGTGGCTAATGGGTATGTAGAATTATTTGAAGGTTGCACAGGCTGCAGAGGTGTGATGTACAAGCACAGTGCGCTCTTGTGCTTTGAGAAGTACAGATACTAAGGCTAGATCAGATTGTTTCCATGGCCATCAACATCTGAACCCATTCTTGTTTTTGATAGGTGTCCAAGAGCATCTTTTGAAGTTGCAACTCAGATAATAAAAGAAGGAAATTGTATTTTATACAAATGTTATTAAGAACCTGAAATGAACCCACTTTTTATTGCAGTTGTACTGCTTTTTCGTGGTTTGAAAACCTATTTCTTATGTTTTGATAAGATTTAAATACGAAGTTGTATTTATAATTTAAAATGATATTTGTCACTACTATTCTGAATAATTCACAAACTTCAGTTAATCAGTGGATGGACTAAAAAGCAAGAGTCCTTCATAGCTTTTCAGTTTCCATAGTCAAACTAAGTGGGCTTCAGAAAATGCTTCCAAAGTTACAGAGAACAAAACAAAATAAAAACCAGAAGGCTGCATTTCCAACCCCCACCACACACTCACCTAGGTATTTGTGGAGATTTTTTTTTCAAAAACAACTTTAATACATTTAATATTGAAAAATAATATAGCTATTCTCACAGAGGCTGTGTTTGGAATTATAGGCACTCGCAGACACATGGGCACATGGTCCTGCACCTATCTTGCAGCAAATCTTGACTTGTAGCAAGAAGTGGTAGTAAGGAAACTTGTGACACACATTGTGGCAACTCATTTTCTGCTCAGCCCTTCACTTCTCTTTACACTGCTTTTGAACTTGTGCCTGTCAATGGACATAGCACGTGTGAGCATGTGTCTTTAAACAGCATATTTTCCATGCAAAGAAGTCTGTGGAGAAGTTGAGGAACAGCGGTAAGATTGAGAATGAATCCTAGGCCAGTATTCTACAGAAGAGAATTTGTAAGGAAACTCAAGGCAGTGGAGAAAGGTGCAAGATAGAGTAGAAGCTCATGCAGGATGCTAGGGGTTACTTATCTTTGGGGTGAAGGATTGGATGAGGCTATTGTGGGAGTGATATTTTTTCATATAACAGAGATATCTACCATCTCATTAGATTATTGTCCTTCAGCCACATCCCCAAGAGAATGGTGAGATCCAAAATATAAGCCATACATCATAAAATGTGCAGCTTTATTCAGAGCTATATGATGCCACACTCTGGTGTACATGGCCTATGTGAGGAGTGGAGTTAGGTCCACTATATATAGAGAGAACAGACAGGATGGGGGTCCCTCACTGAGTAGCATTTTCAGGGTACATACAACATATCCTTCCATTCTCAAGACTTCTACTAGCCAGGTGTGGGCAAACACCTTCCCATTTAATGCTCAGAACACATGAGGCCAGAGTAGTTTGGTAATCACCTCAGGGTCACAGAGCCATCAAAGGGCTAGCCATGATTTCAGCAATATCCTTACTGGATCTATCACAATTGAACACTAGAGCAAAGCCACACTCTTACTGGATCTAGGAGAGTCCTATTAGTACATCTTTAGAGTACCATGCCCAGAAGGAAGGTAAGCGTGATGAGAGACAGAGCTGTTTGTGGCAGTAATGAGTGGTTGTTTATGCAGAGTGAGTCTGCTAATTAGCTGCAAAGCTGATAATGAGTTTTCTCTCTCTCAGTCTACAACATTTGAGAAGTGGAAGAGTTCTTAGTGTGGTAAAGCTGTCTTAATTGGGTTTCTACTCCAGTAAAAACACCGTGACCAAAAGGAGGAAGGGGCTCATTTCAACTTACATTTCCGTGTAACAATCCATCACTGAAGGACAGGAACTCAAGAGATAAACCCAGAGATAAGAACAGAGTCAGGCCATGAAGCAGTGGTGCTCACTGGCTTACTGTTCACAGTCTTCTCAGTCTGCTTTCTTATACAACCCCTGACCACCATTCTGGGGTGCCACCGCCAAGAGTGGGCTGGGCCCTCCTACAGAAATCACAAATCAAAACATTACCCCACAGACTTGCCTGCAAAACAATCTTATGGAGGGATCTTCTCATTTTAGATTATTTCTTTCCCAGCTATAGCTAAGTTTGTGCTAAGACAACAAAAACCAACCAGTATTTTATTCATTTAGCAAAGACAATGAATTGACACTACAAATCACTGTCAATCCACAGAGCACATGCTGGCAAAGGAGGATCTGGTAACCACTATCATGGGCATTTGGGGGAGTGCTGTGTGTAATAATTAAAAAAATCAACTCACGCTATTACTGGCTACTCTCTGGACACACCAGTCTCCCGGCTCCCATGGTCCCCATGCGGCGGCCACCCAACTTCTCTTGGTTTGCTTGCCTCCGATCTGCTCATATCTTCCCAGTCCCTGTGACTAACTGTCACAAATCCCTGTAACCCAGTAAAATCAAAACTCTAGAGGCTTGTAATTTATCAATAAGATTTATCACAGTAAATTCTCAACTCACAAAATACCCACACAATAAACCCAGAGCCAATTGATATTGATACAAACTGCCCACCTAGATTGAACAAATTATCCTATATTATTCTATCCCTTCTATGGTATTCATAGCTACCTGTGACTATTTCAAGCCACCTGGCTCTGGTTCATCTTCTTCCTCCATCTTCTCTGTCCTTCTGTCTGTCAGTCTATCCTCTGTCCTCTCTCTGAAACTCTCAGCCCCACCTTACTTTTTCATTGCACAATCACAGACTCTAGTCTTATATTTCACCTGCCTTCACCTGCATTTCGACAGCAGACCATGGCGGGCGGTGTGTGTGTGTGTGTGTGTGTGTGTGTGTGTGTGTGTGTGTGTGGTGTGCAGATTTTGTGTTCAGTACTGAGGTTACTCGCCAGAACTGGCATTGTAGCTCAGATTTTGAATGTCCTTCCATGACCAGTAAGCTAAAGGATTTACCCTCTACACAGCAATATTGGGAAGAGGTGGTCTCTTCAAGAAATGTAGAATAGCTTTCAAGTGAGGGGGTAGCTGTCCTCTTCCTCCCTTCAGCTTCCTAGAACTAGACATATGGTGTGGCTCTGTCATACATTCTCAACATTATGCATGTATAGAAGGACACCTCCAACATGCACCTTGCAACAAGCCCATGTCAATGGAGACAACAAGTCATTACTGCAATCTCCAGAACTATGAGCCACAAAGACCCCCTTCTCTTTGTAAATTGATTTTTGCAGGCATTTGTTAGAGGAACAGATAACAAATTAGCACTCCATACAAAACTCGTGGTTTTTCCTTAGTGCTGTGACCCCTATGTAGTATCCACCTTGGGGATGTCATAAGAAACATGCTGTGAATGTCTGTACAGAAATATGTATTGTGATATTGCTCATGACATCCAACAGCAGAAGAAATATGCAATGGGCACATTTTTTTAAAGTAAAATTTTGTCCCCAGTCTTCTGTAAGATTTTGAATCTAACTCAAAAGCTGTAGTGTAGTAAAGGCATTGTGTCCTTTTTGCTCTAAGGCAGACCTAAAAATATTTTAAAACTGTAGCTACTGTCTTATAAAATGCAGCTTCCCCAGTATAGTAAAACCCAATATAAACCAAAGACATGCCTGTGCTTGGATAAGGTTTTACTTACAATCCCTACCATACCCCAGAAGTCTTTTCAGTTAGCAGTCATTTAAAACCACATACCACTGAGATCTTTCTAGCTATTGTTGATGCAGGTTCCCCAACTCAACTCCTTGTCACCTGACACATTTAAGAGGAGCAAATAGTCAATGGAGGATCTGAAAACTTTTAGTGTTGCACCAGTGGACCATTGTTTTGCTTCCATGGTCTAAAGACAGACTTCACCAGCAGCTCTAGTAAGCCTAAGGAGAACCCCTGACATTTCCCATTATCTTTAAAAAGAAGTCTCTTTTGGCTGGGAGTGTGTCTTAGAGGAAAATTTGTGAGTTTAACATGTATGAGACCCCAGACTCCATTCCCAGCACCAACCAAGGAAACACACAAGAAACCCAATGATAAATTCAGAGACTTACAATGTTTTTTTTTTTAAGGATTATGCTTTAGTAAACCCATTGTAAATGGAAAGTGTCCTGAGTTGAAGATGCCTTTTATTCCCTCAGGCTGGTGAACAAGGTTAGTAGTAGCATCTTGCATATTTTTTATATTTTCCCACAAACACAAGGCCCCTGGGACCATGGCTCTCTGTGGTTCCAGAGATTTACTTTGTATTTTATATCATACATTTATTATATATTTATACATTTATAGCTAGAAAAAAATTAACCGGACACTGAAATGTTTATGCATATAGAAATGTAAACATCTCTACAGAGCCATGGTCCAAGAAATTCAGACTGCAGTATACTAAGCCAGAAATGTACTAATAAGAAATTCAAAGTATTGCTTCTCCTGAGTGTCTCATTTGCACACCCTCTTCCCGTCAAATCTGCAAATCTGACATGGAAAATTAGAGACTATGACCAGTGATTTCTAGAAGGACACCTCCAACATGCACCCTCCCAAGAGTTGTGTGCCCAGCACTGGTGGGTAGGTCACTTCCAAGGAAGCCTCCACAGAGATGCCTAAGGCCTTTCTATCTAGGGTTGTGGAATCGAGGGATAATGTCTCCAAAGAACTGCTCGTTTATGTTCTCCAAGAGGGTTGCTATGACCAGCCCATGTAATTGCTTTTTTTATTTTCTGGGTGGAACTTTCTGACATCATTGCATGGAGAGCGAGCTTGGAGGCCCTCTGGGCAAGTCCCTACAGCATAGGGTAGGGGTGTCAAGATATGATTTGATGTATTTTATAAGCAGGTCACTTGGCTCCCAAAGGCTGCTTTTTCTTTACCCTTCTCCTGAACCCTCTGAACACGTGTACTCTGTAAGATAATGCTGTAAGTACCACCTTAGGGAACATAGCACTGAATAATGGGCTCCTGGTTGAAGTTGTTAGTCTGTTGAGCAAAAAACCACTAAAGGCAAGAAAGGAGTTAAAGAAGGCTTGCAGCACCAGAGTCCTGCCTATGTCAGGAACCAGCAGCTCTTCCACCTGGGACCCCTTTATGCCTGTGCCAAGAAAGACCTGGGTAGGAACACTGGAGTGTTGACAGTTTTACCACTGTATCAAAGCACATGGCAGAATTGTAGCTGTCAGCACTGTCTGCAACAATTCCCATTCATATTTCCCTCCTGTGCAGTGAGTTTACTCTGGAGACAACATATTTAAAAGCAAAAACAAAAACAAAAATAAAACTATTATATTACTTTTTTAAAAAAAAACCTAGTCACATATAATAATTGTGCAGAATAATGGCTTTCATGATGACATTTTCATAATGCACATAAATGTATTTTGATTAATTCACCTCTGTCACTGTCTGCTTTTATCTCTTCTAATACAGTAAAACATTAGGTCTTCAGACTTTTTGCTGAGAACAGTGGTAGAGTAGATACGCACATCAGCCCAATGCCCACTGGAGGGCAGTATATCCATAGTTTCACTCAAAGATTGGCATCCTTTTGATTAAAGTGTAACATAAGGGAATTACACATGGTATAAATATCTGATTTATGGATAATATATTTGAAGAGTACATTAGCTAGAAAAATTTAACTGGACAGTCACATGTGTGTATGTGTATGCAAATGTAAACATCTGCAGTGTCTAGTTATTATGGGACTGGGAAGATGACTTAATGGTACTCTACAAGAATGAGGACTCGAATTTAGATCACAACATGCACAAAGAAAGCTCAGATGTGAAGGCCTTGTTTTACGTCTAATCCCAGCCCTGCAAAAAAAACAGATAAGAGGACCATGGGCTCAATTTGAGACAGGCTAGCCAATCTGTGAACTCTAGATTCACTTGAGAGACCCTGTCTAAAAGGAGTGAAGTGTAGAATGACTGACACAGATCTCTGACACACAGACACAGACACACACACACACACAGACACACATGCACACACACACACACACACACACACACACACACACACACACACACACACACTTCATTTAAACCAAAGCAAAGCAAAACTAACAAAAAAAATCGCCTAATAAACTAGGGTCTGTAGAGTTGGATCGGTGATTAAGGGTACTTGTTCTTCCATAGGACCTGAGTTCAGTTCGAAGAATCCGAATCCATCTGTAACTCCAGTCCCAGGAGATCTCAGGCCTTCTTCTGATCTCCTTGGGCACCAGGCATGTATGTGGTACACAAACATATATGCAGGCAAAGCATTCGCACACGTAATATAACAATTATAAACTTACAGATACATTAGCTGAAACTTGCAGTTTATTTTTAAATTTGAGAAGCACAAAGCATAGTAGTAGATCATAGAGTCAAAATTAATATTTAGGAGGGTACCATGTACCATATCTCCGTGTGTCAAACATACAGAGTATGTTTATACACACACACAGACACACAAGTCTCCTACAGATTTTAAATGGCTTATTTCTTCAAAATCTATTTTGTTCTATAATCTAACATACATTGAAAACCTTTTATGTATCTTAAACATTTCAGAATAAAATTCTAAAACTGTGACACATTGTGTTCCATTATGTATATATTCCACCTTCTGTACAAAGGTCACGTTACATCAGTTTTCTATTTATGATAAGATATATTTTGGATTAATTCCAGGAACTGGAAAAAAGCTAAGCAAATATTTTGAAGTTATTCTCTAGAGAGTCTGCCGTCATCATTCCCACCAACATTAAAGCGTTTCTTTAATTACTTCCTCCCATACTCTATGTGAAGGTAAAGGGGCAGTCCTTCCATGAGATGCATTAGCAACCAGTCTGTTTTTTAAAAACTTGCGTAGCAGTCACTCATTATACAGAGTCTAATAGCATCAGTTCTCTGTTTCCTTTCTTTCCTGTAAAGGGGGGTTCAGAAAAGCCCCCTTTTTACTGCTTGATTTCAATGCACTCACTTTGGAGCCTGAAGTCTGGAGCCTGGCACGCATCTCTTTGCTCTCCTTTGCCAGATCACACATTGTTTAAAAAAAAATAAAAACAAGAAACAATCTCACTCCCCCCAAACAAAACAACAAAAACACCTGCACCAAACATGACAACTTTTCTGGATGTTACTCACAGCGCAACATAGCAGGTATTATTACCTAGTTTCACATTCCACTTTGAGAAGTCACCTGTAGGTGAGATAAATTCTACCAGGAGGATGTGTGTACTTTCAGTGTAAAGTGTGTCTTGAAGGTTCTCTTGTAATTAACTCACAAAATAATGTGTTTCATCATGATGTTTTCATCCATACATCATGGTACTTATTGCTCATATTTGTCATCCAACTCTCCTCCCACTCCACCCTTCATTGTCCTCTTCCTCTCCACAAGTATTCTTTGTTCTGCCTTCATGTCACACATGCACACGTACAGATGCATCCAGCATCTGTATCCAGCATATGAAAGACAACTTGTGATATTCTGTCCCTCTCCCACACCCAAGTGTTCTTTTTTGTTCCCTTCTCTACCTTCCCTTTTGGAATCTTTCATCCCATAGTCCCTCTTCTAATAACAACATATATTATTACACATATAAAAGAACACATGGAGCATTTGTCTTTCTGAGTCTAACTTACTTTGCTAAATATGGTGGTCTTTAATCCAACTTTTCTGAAAATGACATAATTTCATTCTTCTTGATGGGGGAATAAAATCTCCAGTGTGTATCTATAACACAATTTCTTGACCCATTCATCTGTTGGTGAACATCTAGACCAGTGTCATCTTGGGCATTGTGAGTAGTATTTCAATAAACATGAATGTGCCTGTGTGTGTTGTTGACTTAGAATTCCTGGAGTATGTTCCATTTTTAGTTCCTTGAGGATCTTCCCCACTGATTTCCATAGGGATGCACAAATTTCCACCCTTACTAGCGGTGACAATATCATCTTTCCCTGCATCCTTATAAGTATTTCTTGTAATTTGTTTTCTTTATAGCCACATGGCTGGTTGTGTGATGAAATTCTAGTGTATATTAAATTTTCATTGCCCTAGAGACTGAGACTTTTCAACTTTTTTCTTCAAATATTCTGTGGCCATTTGTATTGCTTCCTGTGAATGCTATTTATGCAATTCACTTACCCAATTTATTTTCTAAACTTTATTTTCATGATTCCATAACGTATATTTGTAATATAATTTGATTATAACCTCCCCCGTTATTCTCTCTTATTCACCTCTGCCTCCCACCAAATCCCTTATTGCCAAGAGGCTCCTGCTAGTTCCATGTTTGTGGCCCACTATAGTTAGGGTTTCTTTTGTAAGCAGGGGTAGAGTGGTATGGTGTTACTTGCTTAAGCTACAAAAGTGAAGAGTATGAGTATCCACCTCCATCAATCATGAACTTCCTCAAGAAGCAGGATTCATGAACTTGTCCTTGATCTATGATAGAATGCTGATGAGTCCAGTCTTTTGTTGCTGTGAGTTCATGGATTCAGTGCCCATGTCATAGCCAGAAGATAGCTTTGCAAACACCTTCTGGCCTTTTACCTTTTTTCTAGCTTCTACTTAGCAATGTTCCCTGAGCACTTGGGGAGTGCTGTAGATGTCCAATTTAGGGTTGAGCACTCCATAGTCACTTTCTCTTAGCACTCTCATCAGTTAGGAATCTCTGCTCTAACCAATGTCCACTTCAAGAGTACACTTCTTTAACAAGTGTTAAGAATAATCTATGGATGTAAACATGAACATTTAGATGGCTATTTGACGCCGTGTTCATATAGCAAGACAACAGTAGGTTTTCCCATAGGGCTGATGACGTCTGTAGACATGGATTTTTCCAGTTTTACAGAACTGGACATGAATTCCTCCCTTTATTCCCACTCAATTCACAACCAAGAGCAGTAGCAGTTGACTGTTAGGTTTGAGGAAGGTCTGTGAGACCCCACTGACAGACAAGTCAAACAAAGGTACCTGGCATTTAGCTTTTTACTTCACAGCCTGTAGCTCAGAGGGGCACTGCCACCACCGCTCATTATAGGCTAACTCCAACTAAACCTCCTTTTATATATTTAGACAAATATGTTTCAGGAAGCTTTCACCATAGTAAATTTCTGTATGCCATATTCAGTGCTCTTTAGTGCTAGTCATCCTTCCCCCTACTCCTTCTCCTACTAGCCTTCCATCCTGCAGCCCACTTAACTCTCCCTATGCCATTATTCATCCTTCTTTCTTCATACCACCTGGGTTTTATCTCCTTTTACTTAATGTCCGCCAGTAGCCTTGAACTGTTTTCTGTGTTCTATTGGTTTGCCAGTTTAGACAGCTATATCCAAATAACCAAAGCTAGCATCCACACATGAGAGGGAATGTTCAGCATTTGTCACTCTGGGTCAGGGTTGCCTCACTTGGAATGTTTATTTCCAACTTCATCTGTTTACCTGCAAATTTCAGTATTTTGTTTTTCTTTATAGCAGAATGATGGTCTATTGTGTATATGTACCACATTTTCACTATAGTAATATTCATTATCCATTTACCAATTGGAAACTGTCTAGTTCATTTGCATTTTGTGCCTACTGTGAATGTAGTGGAATTGAGCATGCATTAGCAAGTATCTCTACAGAAGGATAGAAAGAGTCCCATGGATATATGCTCAAGAGTGGTAAAGCTGGAGAATGTGGTAGATAAATGTCTAGCTTTTTGAGGAAACCCACTTGAATTTTTATAGTAGCTGTACCAGTTTGCAATATCAACAGCCATAAAAAAGTGTTCCTCTTTCCCCAAATTCATGTCAGCATATTTTGTCTTTTTTGTTTGCTTGTTTGTTTAATATTAGCTTCTCAAACTGATGTAAAATGAAATCTCAAAGTAGTTCTAATTTGCATTTCCTTAATAGCTAAGAATGTTGAACAGTTAAAAAAATATTTCTCAGCCGTTTTTTTTTTTTCTTTTGAAAACTTAAAGTTCCTTGACTCATGTTTTTTTCCCCAATATCTGGACATTTCCAACAACAATCATTTTATTTTATTGACAGAAGACTTTCTACTTCAGATTATTTAGATATCTTACAGCAAGAACAATTGCATAAGATACTTTGTTAGATAATACCATAAAATTCCGAGACACGTGAAATTATAATTACATCACCATCTGTGTCCATAACTTACTTCTTATAGATGTTTGCTAAGCTATATATAGACGTAACTCAGAAGTCAAATTCCATGTATCAGTGACAACTGAGACTAATGCTTCTAGTGAAGATTTCAAGAATCATATTAAACAGGAGTAGGAGAGTGGCCACCCTGTTTTTGTTCTTGATTTTAATGGAAATGTTTGTGTTTTTTCTTCATTTAACAAGATGTTAGATATTAGCTTGCTGTATACTCTCTCTATTATGTTGAAATGAGTCCCCTCTATCTCTAGTCTCCCTAGGACATTTAGCATGCTACAATGTTAAATTTTGTTAAAGATTTTTCATCTGAGATCATTATATGATTTATGTCAATGAATGAATCTATTCATGTAGTAGGTTCAATTCATTGATTTAGATATGGCGGGCGGACCATCAGTGTGTTTCTGGTATAAAGCCAATTTGTTCATGGTAGACAATATTTATGGTATATTCTTTATTTTCACTTGCAAGTATCTTATTGAGAAACTTTCTTCCCATGTTTCAGCAACAATATTGACTTATAATTCTCTTTTTTTTTAATCGGGTCTTTGTCTGCTTTAGGTACCAAGGTAATACTGACTTCTTAAAGAATTTGAAGGATTTCCTTCCCTTCCTATTTTATGAAATACTTTGAGATTAGTGTCAGTTCTTTGAGGAGTAAAAAGAATTGTGAATTGAATCCATCTAGGCTGTTTTAACTGGGAGAATTTTTTCAAGTTGTCACCACATAGTATTAGGGAAATGAAATATAACAATAATTGCATACAACACAGTTTGTAAAAGACAAGATCATACCATACTGCACTAAATGTTAAGAAGGTTACTTTATATTACATACATATAGATTAGCTGGGATATTTTTAAATATTGCTCCAGTCTCATTTTTTTTGATAAATATATCTATTTGAATTATCTACCTCACCTTAATTTAACATTCATAGATCATATGCATTTAAAACTTCAATTATCTCTTTTAGGTTTTTCAATCTAGTGGAATATAAATTTCAAAGTAGGTTCTTACAAGTGACTCTCTGAATTTGTGTCTATTGTAATGTCTTATCTCTAGTTTCTCTCTCTCTCTTTCTCTCTCTTTCTCTCTCTCTCTCTCTGTCTCTCTCATTAATATTGCTAAAGGTCTGTCACTCTTGTCAAAGAACTATATCTTCATTTCATTTTTTTGAAATTTCTACTTTATTAATCTTGACCTTCATTTTGTTTGACTTTCTACTTTTTGGGGTTTTTATTTGTTCTTGGGTTTTACAAGATCATTAAGTTATTAATTTGATATAGCTCAAAAAGTTTTGCTATAACATTTCCTCTTATGACTATTTTTATTCTTTCCCATGGATTTTTGACATTTTGTGTATTCATTTTTATTCAATTCTACAAAATTTCAAATTTCCTTTTTGATTTCTTTCCTGACCCAATAATCCTTCATAATGTGTTCTTTAGTTTCCATAAGTTTGTATACTTTCTGTACTTCTTGTTGTTAATATCCAAATTTGTTCCACTGAGGTCAAATAAGATGAAGGATGTTATTTTAGCTTCCTATTTCTGTTAAGACTTATTTTGTGTCATAATATGTAATTGACCTTGAAGAAAATTCCATGGGCTGCTGAAAAGAATTTAGTATGTTGGGGTGAGATATCCTATAAAATCCATTAGGTCCTGTTGATTTATGATGTAATTTAAGTCTAGAGAGTCTCTGCTTAGTTAGTTAGTTAGTTTGCTTGTATATATATATATATATATCCTGTGTATTAGTGAGCCTGGGATATTGAAATTACCCATTATCAGTGTGTAGGAAAATCCATGCTTTTAAATTTGTTAGCTTTGCTTGTGTGGAATTGGGTTCATCTGTGTTTAGCACATATTTTTAGGATTGTAATACTCTCTTCATTGATTCATTCCTTCAGTGAGTATGAGCTGAGCCTTTTTTGAAGTCTATTTTGTCCCATGTAAGAATAGCTGTGCCTGCTATTTCTTGGTTTCATTGCCTTTTCCAATACTTTAACCTTACTTTTCCAATACTTTAACCTTAAAGTGGTGAATCATGAATGGTGAGGTAAATGTCTTGGTGGCAACAGAAAGATAGATCCTGTGTTCTGATGCAGTCTGCTGGTCTATGCCTCTTTATTGAGGGCATTGAGATGGTTAATATTGAGATTTACTTTAAATGATGTCTTTTAATTCTTACTGTTTTGTGGTATTTTCTTAGACCTCTTCTCATGAGCTCTTCTGGAATTACTGATTTTTGCCTGTGGTTTGTTTATCCTTGTCTTCAGACCCAAGTAGCCATACGTTTCTTTGTCTGTTGTTATTATGAAATGTTTTCATTTTACCTTTAATTTTTCACAGTTTGTTTTGCTGAGCAAAATAACTGAGTTTGTAACTGTGGTCTGTTACAACTTGGAATACATCCTTTCAGGCCCTTTGAGCTTTGTATTTTTGTCTAATGATCAGCTGTTACTCTGGTGGGTCTCCTTTATAACGTACCTTGACTTTTCTGTCTCAAAACCTTTAAACCCTTTCTTTATTATTTGTTTCTTAATGCTTTAACTATAATATAATAGAAAGATTTTCTATCATAATATTGATTTGGAGTTCTGTAGATGTCTTGCACCTGCATGGACATTGTCTTCCTCTACATTTGAGAAAATTTCTCCCATGATTTTAGTGAAATTATTCTCTATCCCTTCGCTATGATATTCTCCTTTTATCTGCATCTAAAATTTAGGTCCCAGAGCTCTGCCTCTTTGTTCATATTTCTTTTAGAAATCTTTCTATACCTTTAATGAGTGATCCAATTTCTTTACCTTGTCTTCCAACTCTGTTTCAATGATTCCTACATGATCCATTTCATTGATTGGCTTTGTGTTGTAGAGGCAGCATGGATCAGAGACAGAACTCATGCCTAATATGAGGAAGCCCCATGGCCAGTGATGAGAAAATAAACTGCAATGTTACAAATGAGCTCAATTTCAGTTCTCACATCTGAACATTTTGTGGAAATATTTAATCTCAATTGGGGGCTACTATCTCACTTTTGATCATTCAGTTCTTAGATAAAAGACATTTGATTTTTATTAATATAATAAGTCTTAATCAGCACTAGAGCTGGGCAGATAACTTCCCTTGAAGATACTAGAATCCATTTCCCCATCAATAACTCCAAATTATAATAGGTCACTCTTAACCTCAGTTGGCCAGCCCTCATGGCCTTGCTTTTATGCCTCAACTTACCCATGGCATCTTCCTTCTCTTCACTTTGTGGCTTTCTTCAGACCCCAAACCCAGGAAACCCCAAGCCCTGCCTATCTCAATTCTGCCCAGCTATAAGCAGTAGGCATCTGTATTTGCCAATCAAGGATAACTTGGTTAGCAAGGTCATACAGAGTCACCTGGATATATGTGCAGATTCTCTCACTCTTTGTGGCATTACAACACAGCAAAGGGACAAACATCAACAGAACACACAAAAAAAGTATGTTCTGTCTTCAAAGAAAACTCTATCATCATTTCACTTTAGCAATTGGAGCTCTAGTTTTATGTTGTGGACTACCTTATTTTCTTTTGTTCTATCTCTTTCTCTCTTCCTTGCACCCTCCTTTCTCTGTCCTTTTTGAGCATATTCATTCTGCATTGAATTGTTAGAACATTCTTTTTTTCCTCCCTTTCCTTCTCCCTCTCACTCTGGCCTTGCTTGCTCTGGCTCCATTTGCTCTGGCCCCGCTCACTCCAGCCCAAAGGTTATTTATTTATTTATTTATTATATGTAAATGCACCTTATCTGTCTTCAGACACCCCATAAGAGTGCATCAGATCTCATTATATATGGTTGTGAGCCACCATGTGGTAGCTGGGATTTGAACTCATGACTTCTGGAAGAGCAGTCAATGCCCTTAACTGTTGAGCCATCGCACCAGCCCTGTTAGAATATTCTTGAATCATTCTCCTTGTTTGCTACTTCTTCTAAGTACTTTTCATTAGGTGCTATCATATTGGAAGTAATAATTTGTGAAGGAGATATGGTGTCTTTATTACAATGTTTTTCTTCTGTACTGGGACATTCAAGTATAGAGTTAGTTCACTGGTTGAGTTTTTCTCTTAGATGTTAATTTGGAAATGGTAATCCTCTTTTTCCTTTGTGTGTGTGTATGGGGGTGTTGCAGAATTAAGTGGGAAAGTAAGTCCTGGCAGGGATGATGATTTGTTTCTTTCTGTGGAACTGGTGTTTAGGGGTGGAGTTTCTATCTGGTGTCTTCCATCAGACATGAGGTATTGCCTATCAACTAAGTCTTCTTACCTATGCCTGCAACTTTTGCCGTGAGTTGTGGAATTTGACAATGACTGTGGTCCTTAGTGAGAGTCAGATTTGATACTTACACTGGGTCTTCCTCTGAAGCATCACAAGATCACTTCTTTGTGATCTTTTCATTGAAAGATTATTCCTGTTTCAATTGGTTGCTACAGATCTGTTTAAATCATTTATAACCTTTTGAATTACTTTTTGTAGATTATACATGGGAGTGTACACATTTCTTTTAGATTGTCCACTTGTTTTAAAATAATTTAAGTGTTTGTTAATCATATTGTGGGTTTCATTGTTGTCTTTTATAATGTAATAACATGCTTAATTTGAACAATTTGGGTGTTCTCTCTTTTGGTTAATTTGTTTTTATTTGTAGCATTTTGCTTTATTAGGTCTTTGAGGTTTTCTTTTCATCTTCATTCTATTATCTTCTGACTGTTCTTCCTCATTTCTTACTGCCTACTACCTTAAATTCTGCTTATGGGTTTTTTTTGGATATTTTATTTTTATTCCAGATGTTATACCCTTTCCCCATTACTCCCACACCCAGGAACCCCCTATCCCATCCCCCTCCTCCTGCTTCTATGAGGATGTGCCCCCACTCACCCACTCCTACCTTCCCACCCTCGAATTCCCCCACACTGGGCATTCAGCCTTCATGGGACCAAGGACCTCCTTTCCCACCTAAGTCTAACAAGGCCATCCTCCCCTACATATACAGCTGGAGCCATGGGTCCGTCCCTATGTGCTCCCAGGAGCTCTGATTCATTGGTACTGTTGCTCTCCCCATGAGGCCTCAAACCCTTTCAGCTCCTTTAGTCTTCTCTGTAACTCCTCCATTGGGAACTTTTTGATCAGTTCAATGGTTAGCTATGAGCATCCACCTCTGTATATGTCAGGCTCTGGCAGACCTCTAAGGAAACAGCTAGATCAGGCTCCTGTCAGCATGCACTTCCTGGCATCCATAGCAGTGTCTACCTTTGGTGACTGCACATGGGATGGATACCCAGGTGGAACAGTCTCCAGACGACCCCTGCTTCAGTTTCTGTCTCACACTTTGTCTCCATATTTGCTCCCATGAGTATTTTGTTACTCCTTCTAAGAAGGACCAAAACACCCACACTTTGGTCTTCCTTCTTCATGAGATTTATGTGATCTGTGAGTTGTATCTTGGATATGTCAAGCTTTTGGGCTAATATCCAATTATCAGTGAGTGCATACCATGTGTATTCTTTTGTGATTGAGTTACCTCACTCAGGATGATATTTTCTAGTTCCATCCATTTGCCTAAGAATTTCTTGAATTCATTGTTTTTAATAACTGAGTAATAGTCCATTGTGTAAATGTACCATATTTTCTGTATCCATTCTTTTGTTGAAGGTCTTGGTGTGCATAATAAATAATTTACTTGTGATGTTTCTGGTTTTTATTTTGCTTTATATTTTAAACAGGTTCTCACTGTGTATGTAGCCCATATTTAAACTAAAGTCAATCCTCCTTGCTCAACCTTTCTACTGCTAAAATTATAAGCACAGAACCCCATGTTCTCCTTGACACTTGATTTTTATTGTAGGCATTCTTAGCGGTAAATTTTTCTGTTAAGATTCCCTCCAATTTGCCAATTAAAACGTTCTAATAGGTTGTACTTTCACTTAAATTTAATTCTAGGACTTTTAAAATTTCCTTCTTCACTTTTTCTATGATTCACATGTCACCAAACAGTGTATTACTAAATCTGTAAGTAGTCGTACAGTTTCTGAAAACACACATAAACAGGCTGGCAAACACACAAACGTAAAAAATATACAAATGCATCAAGACACACAGACAGAAAACCACACAGAACACAAATATGTGGTTCTTGTTTTATTGGTAAATCTGCTGAGTGATTAGTTTCTTCCCGTTATGTGAAGATTTGAGCTTATATTTGATGAAAAAGTGCAAACAGGGGAATTCTAAGAATATAACTCTCACATACATGTTTTTGCTCTGAAATGTAAGACTAGAATTCTTCCGCGTGTACTGTGATTCCATAGTCAATGCATCCATTCAGTGTAGCCCATTAGTGCTTTTGGCACTTGAGAAGATACACAATAGAATTGTTCCTATATGTTTGGCATTTGAGAAGATACACAATAGAATTGTCCCTATATGCTTGTCTCCCTATATTTGCCCCCTCTCCTAGGCTATGGATCATCTCAACTTAATGTGTTGCTCTTGTCTGGCTGGCATCATGGCATCCCCTGCCTATTGAGGATCTTTTTAAGACAGAGCTACCTATTATGTAGGGCTGCAACCTCCAGGGGGTTCTAGGGAATATCTAATGGGAGAAAAGGTGGTCGGTGCTAAGTCCCAAGCTGGTGAGGATTTCAGCTTCAGTCTTTCAGCCCCAGCTTCAGAAGAAAACGCCCTGGAAGACAATTATGTCTGAATAGAAAGAACCATTTGAGCTTGTCTCTTACTTATTCACAGAACCTTATACGGTTTTGTTTTGCACCACGTGTTTCAGAAATACAAACTCATGGTAGAATTTGTGACAGCGTTGTCTCAATCCATAGAAAAAGTAAACAGATCATGGTGAAGTATAGGCATATGTAGGAATGCCAACAGCCCACCTGCCTGTTCTACACAAACCCCAAGAAACTTGGTAGTTCCCTCTAGCCAGACAACAGGGCTGAAAATCACAGCCACTAGATGGTGCTGTGAGCACATACATGGAGGGGAAAGTAGGCCGGTGTGAGGAGCCGGCTGCTGAGCAAGCATCACTGCAGCAGGCATCACTGAAGAGCTTTCAAGGGAAATAAGATGCTGGGGTTCCTGAGAGTACCCGAAGGAGCCAGCCTTGGCTGGTTCACTGGTGTACAGCTGGACTGTGCCTGCTTCCCAGGCAGTGGTACCACCGGAGTTCTGGGTCAAGGTCAAAGGTTGCTGCAAAGTTCTAAGCTTCCAACCGTAGGAAAAAGAAGGAATAATCTGAATTTAACAAATTAAGGATGTGGCTAGGCTTTTTAGTTGTTAGAAATTGATGAGTATATATCACATTTAGCTTTATCTGCATTCCATCCATGCCTTCATTCCTCCTGAGCCTGAGATGACCTATAAATGCCAGCCAAATGATTGATCGGAGAAGGAGTGGCTGTAAGATTTTGAAGTTTACCTGACAATGACTAAGCAAGTCCCTGATGCTGATGAAGAGCTATGTTACAGAGTCCGTCACACATCCTGGCATCCTGTTTTTCAAAAAAATTCATATCTCAAGTTTTTTTTTTTTTTTTTTTTTTTTTTTTTTTATGGTTTTCCTAGATGTAGTATAGACCAGTCTTCTATAGCATTAAAAAGTAAAGATGGAGTTAGATGGCTTGGTGGTTAACAGAGTGGCTTACTCTGGCTGAGAACCAGAGTTGGTTCATAATATCTGCATTAGACAGCTGGCAATCTCATGTAGCTCCAGTCTTTGGACCTATGGAGAATCTGAGACCCTCTTTTAGCCTCTTTTAGAGTACTTGCAGTCAAGGGCATATGCCCATCATTCACCCCAGCGCCCCCCAACACACACATTTTTTAAAGAGTAAAATCAAATTATAAATCTTTAGAAACTAAAGATAAATGAAATCAGTGGTTCTGCTTGCCAGTGTATTTACCACATGTGGTGGTTTGAATACGCTTGGCCCTGGGAGAGGCACTATTAGGAAGTATGCCCTTGTTAGGGTAAGCATGGGCTTATTGGAGAAAATGTGTCACTGTGAGGGTGGGCTTTGAGGCTCTATGCTCAAGTCCCACCCAGTGTGAAAGAGACAGTATCTCTCCTGGTTGCCTTCAGATCAAGATGCATAACTCATGGCCCCTCCAGCATCATGTCTGCCTGCATGCTTCCATGCTTCCCACTATCATGTTAATGGACTGAACCTCTGAAACTGTAAGCCAGCCCCAATTAAATGTTGTCCTTATAAAAGTTGCCTTGGTTATGGTGTCTCTTCACAGCAATGAGATCTTAGCCAAGACACCACATTTTAAGCAGCCAGTTTCTAGGTGTGAACGGTACTAGGCAGAGGATTCAGGGTAATTCATGTCACTCCACCAAGATCTATTGGAAATTCAGGCAGATTTGAGAATCAAGCCCTGGTCATGACCATGCACACCTATCATAGGCAGTAGGCAGTAGGCTCAGTGACTTTGTGCTAATCCTATGAGCATACAAAAAGCCATGCATCTGAGGACCAAAGGGAGTTTTAGGCTGTGGTGACATCATAGAGTATTTTGAGGAACATGTAAGTTTTGATGCTATATTCTGTTAACGTGAAGGAGTTTTCTAAAGCATTTCAAACATGAGTGGCAGAATGAACTGTGAGTACATTCATAGACATCTAACAAAAGAATAATATATGGCTATTTTTTATTATTAAAGTTTGATTTCTTTCCACCATAAGCTACGTTCTTCTACAGTATCCCACAGTGTTAGTAAGGCCAGTCAATGATCATGGATTGTTTCCGACTGACAGTATTTAAACACATTAAGAAGAACATAGGGGAAGAGGAAATGCCCTTCGAGTTGGTAGAGGCCAGTGACAGCTTCCTGGCGTAAGGTGTCTGTTAACAGGCCCAAGAGAAGACATGGCCTTGGAAACTTAAGAGAAGGCCAATCATGGATGTCCAGAACTCTGCACCTCTGAGGTATGTACAGACCAGGCTGGTGAGGGAGAGCATCACCACTCACTGGGTTTGAAGCAAAGAACCTGCTGTTTTGTGGAGATAATGACCCAGGGGATCACCATCCAAGGGGCAGTCATTTGGGACGATGCATTCAGACTCCAGGGATGTGGGAGAAAGGGACCATGTCTTCTCTTTGAGGAGCTAACAAGATTGGTGAAGATGTGAAGCAGTCAGTATAGCAGAGGTGTTAAAAATAATGCTGGCTTCAAAATACTGTCATTTCCCAAAGTAGTACCTGGAAAGTGGAAAAGGGATAAACAGGGACATTTAAAGCTGCCAGGCTTTCACAGTGAGTGACAGAAATGAACTCTGTTCTAAATTTTACATAGGCTGTCTTTGAGACAGCTAAATGAAACTGTCTGGCACAGGCAAAAGTACATCCTAAGTAACATTTGAGTTTGACTTCACAGAGAATGCACTGTAAGACCTTTCCCTGTGTAATGACCTAGAGTGACTGAGCCCCAGCAATTGGGGGGTCATAAGCCCTTTAGGTAGCTACATGTGATAAATGACAAGTGCTACCCATTCCAAGCAAGGTTGAGTGAAGATTCATCTCAGGAGTATACCTGTGTCCACTGTGTGCCATCAGCTCAAAGTACACAGCCTGTTCTCCCCAGCTGCGAAACCTAACATGCTCTGAATACTGGAAGGAAGCCCTTCTGTTAACTTTCCCTGTTCTGTGCTTTGATGGTGCACAACTGAGTTTGAGAACATATCACTGAGCATGGCTAGAATAGAAGCTGGTGTGTGAGTATACAGATAGATAGTATGTATGGGTATGAGTATGTATGGGTATGCAGGGTGTGTAGGAGAGTGAGTAGTGTGGTATATGAGCATCTGGTGTGTGGAATATGGTATATTTTTGGTAGGAAGCATGGCAGTGTGCAAGCAGACATGGTGTTGGAGGAGCCAAGAGTTCTACTTCTTAATCTGAAATCAGCAGGAGATTGTCAATTCATGTTAAAAAACATAGTAGTTCCCTGGGACACTGGTTTAGCTGCCTCTCTACCTTGTTGTTGCTGCTTCATCCCTTTACATCCACCTTTCCTTGTTCCCTGATCCTTGCTCCAACCATTTAGTCACGTCACACTGTCTCACGCTGAGCATGTCTGGAAGCAGCTGCCTGCCCAGCTGTTGGGTCACAGTGATGGAGGGGGCAGGCTGAGGTTGCAGTAGTGAATGTGGAGAAGTTCAAGTTCATATGGAGACAGCAAGGCTGAAATGAAAAAGGACATGAGGATAAAGCTACCAGGGTGTTGTGGACACAGGGACCGGCAAGTCCAGAAGTACATACAACCTAAGGAATGAATATGACATCACATGAAGTGTTTACCTCAGAGTGTTGCTAAGAAGATGGGCAAGAAGTAGTCAGAAATGGGACATAGTATTTAAAGAGTAACCAGCGGGCCTGTATAAGTATAAGTATAAGTATAAGTGTAAGTAGTAAAATCAGCCCAGGGAACCCTCTGTGCAAGGTCACAGAAGGTAGTTTAAAAAAAACAAACAAACAGAGAATACTGTGTGAAAATGATCATAAGACACGTCATGAGATACACAGGCTCCTCTTAAGCCAGACATGTCCTCATGCCTAGCTCCTTTCCCTCAGAAGTCTGTGGAGTAGCTACAACTGCAAGTAGTCACGAGGACAGAGGGTAGAGCATGGAAACAGAATGGAGAGCTCCCATTCCAGACAGCCATGTGCAGGTTCTCTGAATCTGTGGCCCGACTTAGGCTTTTTTAAAAACTCTTTTTATCTGGAGGCATATGTACTACATACAACAATACATGCCATTGTGAAAAATGTCAAAACAAAAGCTACCTGGGAGTGACCCATTGGTAACGATATACACTTCTCTCTGAATGTATTCATGATTTTACTTCCTTATTTGTGGGATTGTGAATGGAACCTAGGACCATAGGCATGGTAAGTATGTTCTTTGTCCTGGAATCTCTCCAGCTCTTAACACTGGTCTCCTTATAGAAAAGCTAGGGCGTGTTTGGAATATTCACCTCTCCCAATAGCCTAGGACAGTGAAATCTTTGTCTCACCACTACCCAGGTGACATGAGCCCTTGTTCACTATTTTCATCCATAAGATTAGGGTGGCATTGGATCACTACTGAGATGGTACAGGAGCATCTAGAGGGCCTCTTATGGGAGGAAATCCCATTCTTGTCTGGTATGCCCAACAGCACACGGTTTTCTCAGAGCCTCACCTCCTATGCTTCTTTTGTCACCCCTCGAAGATGCTGGCTTAGTCGGGCCAACTGTCTCCTGCTTAAATCCAGTTTCCCTTCTGTTTACTTGACTCAAATTCTTGGCTCTCATTATCATAGGTTGCTTAAGTCTGCGTCTTCCTGTGCTCTCTCACCTCAGCACCATGTCTTCCCTTCTCTGTACCTTTCTTGGTGAGTTTCTAGCCTCTGTCACTGTGCTCCATGCTTCTCTACAAGGTCCCTGAGTATATATACTTTTGGGTCATTTTGTAGCAAACTGAACTTTGATTTGACTGTTGTCAAAGCTCCAGTTACTGGGTCTGGCTGCCGCATTCCCCTGCCCTCTGTCCAAGCTCAGTCAAGATTTTTTTCATCAATCACTTATGCCCAGTTGTCCAACTTCTGCTTGCCACCAGCATACATAGAAACCAACCTAAGCTCTAGTTGAAGTCTAGTAGATTATGTATTCTACTCCCCATGTGTTGCCTCTAGACTCCTCAAAACAGTCCAGAGTCCCTCTCACGCCATCGCTGCTGCTGGCCAAGTTTTGTTTGTCTCCAGCCTTTTGCACTCTTTTGTATGCCATGGCAGATACATCTTTTCCTTTTGCAATTAATCAGAGGACACTTTTACTCCTGGCCTACATCCATAAACACCTGTTGCCCATTTGGACTCCTGTCTTCAGATTTAGATGGTTCTACCTTTGCTTGGCTGACACCCTCTTCTCAGTTTCTCAGATTCTTTTTGAATATAGATGCCAAGCCAGTTGGCAAAGACCACTGGATTCCTTACAAAACCCTTGAAATGTTTAGGGCTTACTTCTAGCCAACTAACTTGCATACTTTTATCCAACTCTTATTGCTGTCCAGGATCTGAACCTATTCTACATGAATTAAAACCTCTGTCTGCCACTAATTAACTTCTGCATTTATTTTAATTTCTTCTCTGTGGCTGTGGTAAAATACTGTGACAAAAACTACTTGATGGTGAAAGAGTTTATGTCGGTGGAAGTTTTCCGTTGCAGTGCTTTATGGAAGGGAAGTAACAACATCAGGAACAGGAGTGAGGGGCACATTGTATATGCAAACAGACCATACAATTAATGCATGCATGTATGCTAAAGTTCAGCACATATATTCTTTGCTATTATGTGTAGTGCAGGATCCTCTGCCTAGGGAATTGTATCACTCACGGTGGGTGGGTCTTCCCACTTCAGTTAATGTTATTAAGATAATATTTCACAACATGCTCAGAAGCTCATCTTCAAGGTCATTTTACATTTTTTTTTTGGTTTTTTGTTTTTTTTTTTTTTTTTTTTTTTTTTTTGTTGTTGTTTTTCGAGACAGGGTTTCTCTGTGTATCCCTGACTGTCCTGGAACTCACTCTGTAGACCAGGCTGGCCTCGAACTCAGAGATCCGCCTGCCTCTGCCTCCCAAGTGCTGGGATTAAAGGCGTGTGCCACCACCGCCCGGCGGTCATTTTACATTTTACCGCACTGACAACACTGGCCATTATATCAACTCTTAAGGAAATCAAAAGAATTTTTGTTTACTCAGGTGATAAATAAAAGTGAAAGGAGCATTTTAGAGTTTGTAGCTCTGACAAGGTGTGTACTTGTTCTTGTTGGCCACACTAGGTGCAGGGTCACACACACACTCTCTCTCCTGCCCCACATCCCTATCCTTGTTCCCCCAGGTCATCCTTGCCCATTGTTCCCAGTCCTTCCTTTAAAGTGTTGTTTATGTATGTGTGTCAATGTCATCCTCCAAGAATCAAAGAATCTATTGGTGTCTCTGTAAAGAAAGCCAAAAATCTCTGTAAATAATCTCGTAAGAGCCATATGAATGGGACACCATTTCTCAAGTGAATTAAGCATTCACCCCTTTAAAACATTACTATTCAATAATTGCAGTTGAACTGGTTTAAGATGATTTACTTGTTGCTTCTTAATCTGCACCACCGTTTGTCATGTCAGAAAGCAAATAGTGTCATAAGTGAAGTGAAAATGTCTGGGCTAAATTTTGTCAATCCAAAATCCTTACATTAAAGTCTCAAATCCCCTGGTCCCTTAGAATGTGACTGTATTTGGAAACATGGTATTTGAAGAGATAATGTAAGTTAAAATGGGGTCTTGATCAGTGAGCCTTTATCCAATCTGGCCAGTGTCCTTGTTTGAAAAGAAAAGGACATAACCAGACACAAAGGAAAGATCCTGTGAGGACACAGGTGAAGGCTGCTGTCTACAAGTAAAGGAGAGAGGCCTCCAGAAACCAAATCTATGATACATCCAACCCAGACTCTCAGCCTCCAGAGTTCTGAGAATGTAGCATATTGTTGTGGCAACACAAGCTGACTAATGTAAACACCAACACTGGGAAAAGCTACTGTGCTATGTCCTTGAGGACTGGTGCAGTAAGAGGATACGTTGCCTCAACTTGCACCATGAATCTTTCCATTTCTTTACCTACTAGACAGAAGGACAAATTACTAATGGCTACAGTTATAGAATCTAAGAGTCCTTTTCAGGAAGGAGTTCCATTTTATTTTTCAGTGCTGGGATAGAATTCCCATGCTTCCCAGCTCCATATTTCTTTTACTGATAAGGAGCTGAGTCAAATGCCTGCTGTCTGGTTCCTGTCACTACCATAGTCTCTTCACAATACATATGTGGTTTAATGCAACCATAGCTAGATGATTTCTTATGAGGCCTAGATTGGAGTAGGTTACAAGGGTGTGTCCTTCAAGACTAACTACATCTTATTCCTAGACCCTTCCTCTCTGACTGATCAGGCTTCCTGTATAGCCTGAAGTAAGCATCTGTTTTCTCAAGTCCTTCAACTTCAGGACCAAAGCAAAGAAGACAGCAAACTATAGACTCAAAGCTCAGAAACTGTGAGACATACAGAATGTTTTCCTGCTTGAAAATTCTTTTTCTCAGATATTTTCCAACAGCAATAAAAACTGACTGAAACAGCAAAGTAGTGAACTTAATATTTTTTTTTTAAATAAATGGATTTACTTACCCATATATTTTAAAATGTTTATAGTTCTTTCTGTTTTGATAACACTTTAATTGTGTACAGTAACACATATCAGTTTGGGATTTATACACATGGACACGACATCCACAGGTTAACTACAGTCTGCCTTTAGTCATTCCACCTCCAAACTTACTCCTCTCAACTTCTGTTAATAACTGTAAAAGAAATTCATCTTTTAGAGCAGTTTCAGGTTTTCAGAACTTAGAGAAACATGCAAAAAATTTCCTAGGCTGCTTTGACCCATCCGTACATAGCCTTTTTTTACCCCACGAACACTACAGTAATGCTTAGCTTGTATCCCCAGGTCCATAGTTTATGGCAGAGGTCACACTTTATACACCGTCTAGTTTATGAGTTTGGACAAAGTTATAAGAACACATAGCCAATATGGTATCACATAGAAATCTCTTACCCTAAAAATCTGATGTACTCAATTATTTATTTTTCCCTCCCCCTTGGCCCCTGACAGTTGCATAATTTTTTATTATCTCTTTAAATTCGCCTTTTTTTTCTTTTTAGTTTTTTTCATTAATTCTTGGAGAATTCATACATTGTAGCTTGACTATATTCACCTCTTCCCAGATCTAACACCTTCTTCATGTTCAGCTTCATGTTCACCAAATATCATCCAGCCCATTTTCTGCTACTACTCTTGAGTGTGTAGTCTTCCACTGGAACATGGTGGATTTATCAGGGCTCACACCCTTAATGAAAACTAATTTTCCAAATTCCAGAAGCTATATGTTACCAATAACTCACCAACTAAAAGTAGAACTTCATGCCTACCTCCCATTCCATGGACTTTCTCTGACTTGAGCTCATGTAAGTGTTATGGATGCTGTCATAACTGGTGTGAGTTTGTGTATTTAACTTCCTTATTATGTAAAGGAAACATTTTCTACGTAGTCTACTGCCTCTGGCTTTTATAATCTTCCCATCCCTCTTCTGTCATGATTTCTGAGATGTGAGGAGGATGTTTGTGATATAGACACTCTGTTTATGGCTGAGAATTCTATAGTTTCTCATTTTCTATATTTAACCCACTTATGGGTCTCTGTACTGATTGTCAACTATTGCATAAAACAGTTCTCTGGTAAGGTTTGAGAGAAGAACAGATCTATTGATAGGTTTAATAGTATGTCCAGCTAATAGAATTATAGTAGTACATTACATCCAAGGGTCTAGGACCTATTTAGGCACAAGTTCTTGGACCCAGTAACAGTTACAGGTCCCATCTTGTGCAGTTCTCATTAAATCCAATCTGAAACTGACTGGTTCCTACCATGACATGTGTGCCACCATTGTACCACTGGGTATATCTGCCCAGCTAGTTGTTCTTTTAGCTCACATGGTTTAAGCTGAGTAAGACTGGTGATTCTTTTTCTCCTGCAGTAGCATCACAGCGTCTCCCAGCACTGTGACAACAAGCCAAAAGAAGGCTTCTATATCAGTTCCAACTTGATTTCTCAATGTAGTCTTGCTGAAAATTCCACACAGTCTACTCATAAACCAAGGAGATTTGTCTTTTCTGAGACAGTCAAGCAGTTCGAATCTATAAATATAGTCTTTCCAATGGGCTTATTAGACTTAGAAATGTGCACTTGAGGTTTTTTTTTTTCCATATATGTTTTGTGACATGAAAGCTCATTTCTTTACAGCACTGAGTAATATTCTACTATGATGTCTGGGTGCAGTTGAACCATTCACATATGGAAGGATATCTTTGTTGCTTCCAGTGAGCAATTAGTTCTTGGTGATTAAGGGTATATCTGTAAATGTTCATGGGGATATTTGAATAGACACGAACTTAGACTGAGCAGCGCAACTCTGGATCATATGGCAAGTTTGTTTAGTTCTGTAAATATTGCCAAGCGGTCTTCACATCTGATGGAGCATTTTGTATTCACAGCCTTGATCAATGAGACCTCCTGCTTTCCCAGATCCTGTCCAGCTTTTGGCATCATAAGTATTATGGATTCTGGTCATCTTGGTAACTGGATGTTATCTCATTGTTTTACTTTACTTTTCCTTGATAACATGACATTAGAATAATCTTTTTTAAAAAAGATTTTATTTATTTATTTTACATATATGAGTACACTGTAGTTGTCTTCAAGCAAGCCAGAAGAGAGCGTCAGATCTAATTGCAGATGGTTGTGAGCCACCATGTGGTTGCTGGGAATTGAACTCAGGACCTCTGGAAGAGCAGTCAGTGCTCTTAACCACTGAGCCATCTCTCCAGCCTGACATTAGAATAATCTTATGCTAGTTTGGCACCATGACAGTTTTTTTGGTGAGACATGTTGAAAATTTTAAAATTGATTTTTTAAATGTTGAGGTGCAAATTATTTACATATCTTGGATGATAGTCTTTTTACATTCTTCATTCACTTGTGTGTAGTCTTTGACATGAATGATAGATATCCCCTAAGTTCCAGAACTCACAGATCTTTCACTAGCTTTTACTTCCAAGCTTTCTGCACATCTGTTGACTTCCCACTCACCGTTAGTTTCTGTGCCTAGGGCAGATATTTACAAATAAACAAACATTGCCTAGGAAACTGTCTTAGTTCTGGGTACCTCTGGGGCAGATAAAACATAGACAGCTCATTAAACAAGTCACTCAGGAAGCACTGAACAGAGCAAAGCATGGCACCAATGTTCTTCAAGAAAATATGACACTCTTGTCTTACCAGCCATCTGCACCACGAATGTGGCTGAAACTATAGCAGAGCTGTAGAACAGGGTGGGGTCAGAAAGTATTTAAAGGTCACAGGCCTTGCTTACTGAGGTCCAAGTGCTTTTTCATTCACTAGGCATCTCACCATGAGTTGTAGAGTTATTAATAGATCCTGGATATTTTTTTAAAGTCACATTGGTCATTTTTGCTGCATCATTATCTTCCTGGGCTGTTGAAATTCTGATTGTACAGGTTTTGTTGGCACCATCTTCTTCCCGAGAGTTTTTGGTTTTTAATTTTTATTTTATTTGTATGTGTTCACACTAAGTTTATGAAAGTGCATGAGGTAGATCTATGCAGGATATCGGAAAAAGGGTGTCAGATCCCTGAAACTGGACTAATAGGTGGTTCAGTCTTTATATGGCTTGGAAACTAAATCCAGGTCTTCTGATAGAAAAGTAAATTCTCTTAACTACTGTGTCATGTCTTCAGCTCTTTCCCTAGAGTTTTAAAAACATCCATTATGTGTCACACATAGTACTCCTCATTTTATGTTTCAGACATTTTAAAGAATACTGTACACTGGGCTTTATAATCTCCACAGGGACTTGAGCTCCAGATTTTTGAGTAGTGAACGCTCTTTCTACTTTGTTGTGCTTTTGGTTGCCTGTGCTCTGCACTTAAAGAAATGCAGTTTCCAAAGTTGAACTTTTAGTTTGCCTTACAGAAATAAGCTCATTTGCATGTTTTTGCCTTTCTATTTTGCGACAATTATTTACTGTTCAGGGTTCTCTTTATCCCCCTACAATTGATCTATTATAGTGTATTTATTTTGGGGTATATAATGCACATAAAATTAAATGTTTCTACTCCTTCATTTATTATTAAAATGGCTTCTAGTGAATATTTTTAACAAAAGAAAGTCATTAATTGAAATAGACCCACAATGGTCTTGTCCCTTTTGGTTAAGTATCAGCTTTTTGAGGCGATTACGTTTATGCTGATTTTCCTAACATACACAAGAATTGCTGACGTCTTCTCCCCAACAGCTGAAGAGGAACAAAAATACAAATAAATGGTGTACAGCTCCATGGGCATTTTTAGCTCAGTGTAATTCTGGTGGTTGGCCTCATGTACATTCCAGTTATACCCAAGCATATGAAATGAGTCAGTTATCCTTAGAACAACCCATGAACTCTGTAACTGAGGCTTGAAGTAAGTTGTAGAATGTGTGCGTGTTCATTTCTAAAAAGAATGTAAGCCATGCTATATCAATAGTAAATGTTTGCAAGGAAAGGAGAGATTTTGAGACAAGATCTTGCTGTTTAGTCCAAGGTAGCAATGACCTCCCAATCTTCCTGCCGCAACTTCTGGAGTGTTGAGATTCCAGACTTGTACTGGGTTTAATACTTTTTAAAGGGTGAAATTCTACAACTGAACAAGCAGGTGAAAGCATGAGTTATTGAATGTAATGCAATTGGGAGAATTTAAAATTTCAAATAACAATTTAAAATGTTTTGCTTTTCACTGAATTCAGTAAGATTCTATCTAGTGTGTGTAAAGGTTACTGTGCCCGTTACTCTTCAAGTTCCGAGCCCTTACCCTAGCAGCCCTACTGGTCTTCTTCATTATGCCAAGCCCTTCTGTGAGTGTAAATAACACATAGTTAGTGCTGAATTTGGGTAATAAGAATATGACAATGGCCTGCCTCTAGAAGGAATTCTCTCTGCAGTTGTGTACCAGACAGAGCACAGCTCCCATGGATCTACAATAGTCACCGAATGGGCACAGTTCATCTGCCACAAGCTGTGGCATATGGGGAGTTTATCCAGCTGGCAACGACCTTCAGCTCCAGCACACACTCCTGACTCACCAGTCTTCATATTCACTACAGTTCAATTTTGTACAGCTTTTGAGGATTTGAAGACACCTGCTTTCTGCACACTATAGTAAACTATAGTTATATAACAAGGAATATTTGCACAACCAATATCCACAGAACATTGCATTGGTGATTGTTCAGGGCACTTTCCTCTCCTTGAGTAAATTTTGGGACCAGGACACAGCAGGACAGACAGAGAAACACTCACAGGCATTCCCATTTGACAAGCCAGAGAAAAGAAAGCACTATCCCCAGCCCTTCCTAACCCTGGCCTTGGAAAAAATCATCTAGAATTTGAAGCCATGCCCTTTGTTCTAAACTTTTTGACTCTGAGCCCTGCTATTCTATTCTGATCATTCTGAGGCTCTTGACAAATGGTGTCCAATCACAAATTTGGTCTTTAGCTTGTACACTCCTGGTAAGGTATATACTAATTATAGCTGAGACAAGCTGTAAAGTCTCATGTCATCAAATGTAGCTTCATTGTTAGTAATTTTCCCTCCATCTCGTTTCTACTCACGATTTAATAGGAAAAGTAGGAATTAAAGAGGTAACTACTTCCACATGGGTACCCAATTTCATCATGGTATTCACATTCTGTGATTGCTCTAACAAGTCACTTTAAACTTAGATACTTAACACAATACAGGGACATTCTCTTAAACTTGTAGAAGCCATGAATCAAAAATTGGTTTTCATGGGTACAAAATGAAGATGTTGGCAGAACCATACTCCCTCTAGAGGCCCAGGTAAGCATTACCATCATTTTTCAGAGCTGAATCTTTTGCTTTCTTTTATCAGGACTCCTGCCTGCAATCTTCAAGCTAACAGCATAACAACTCATGTTTCTCCATTTTCAGCTCTGCCCGTCTGTCTGGTTTTATTTCCCACCTCTTTCTCCCAGGAATTCTTGTGACTACTTGGAGGTACACCTTGATGTTCCTTCTATCTCAAGATACCCTATTCACACCCATAAAACCCCTTTCTTATGCATGGGAGTATTTACATGCTGTGGACATTAATGGAAGTATTTTTCAGCTTATTAAGATAATGTACAAATTCTGCTTTCTTATTCCTGTGGATAGCATTCAGTGGAGTGTTCTGCCACCACAGAACAGGATCTGTTTCCAGTAGCTCCATATATTTGCTTCAGATTCTGCCCTTTGCTATCTGTGTTTTTTTCTAACAGTCGTCTTTGGCACTTCTCCACCTGCTTCTCACCACTTGTCATAGTTTCCTTTCAATTACATGACCAAGGCAACTTATATAAAAGTTAATTGGGACTTACAGTTTCAAAGGATGTACTTATGACCATTATGGCATCAGGCAAGGCAGGCACTGTTCTGGACCAGCATCTGAGAGCTTACATCCAATTCACAGACATGAGGCAGAGATAACTAACTGGAAATGGCATGAGATTTTGAAACCTCAAAGCTCACCCCCAGTGACACATCTTGAAAAGATCGCACCTTATAATTTTTCTCAAACGGTTCTACCACTTGGGTACCAAGTATTCAAATATTAACCTATGGGAGCTATTCTCATTCAACCACCATATCATCGCACAGTCATTAGTTACTCATGGTCTTCCATCCCAGGAAACCAAGGCTTTTCCTGTCTGCCCATTGCTAAAGCTATTTTCATATTTTGCTACATTAATGCTTCTTTTCTGGATACCAAAATTGGTATTTGTTTCTTACCAGCACTGCAACCAATCATCACAAATGTGTTTTCTTAAAATAACAATATCTGTGGACTTATAGTTCTGGAAGTCAGGAGCCACAGAAGTTTCATGGGGTTGTATATCAAGGTGTTGGCCAGATGCACTGATTCTGGGAGCTCCAGAGGAGACTCTTGTCTCATCCAGTTCCTGAAAGACACCTGCATTTCTGAGTCCTTGGTCCCATTCTCACATCTGCTTCCACTTACTGTGAGACACTTGCACTTCTGGCCTCTAGGCTTTATTGCTTTCCTGTCTGATTCTGTCTCTGCATCTCCTCTGAGACCCTCACTCTTTTATTTCTCCTGTAAGAAGTCATGGTATTACATTGCTCTACTTGATCAATCTAGGGCAATTGCCCCACTATGAGCCCCTTACATTAATTGTATCTGCAAATAGCCTTTTGCCATATGAAGTGATTAGTCCTAGAACTGGGAGAGCTGTGCATTTTTTTTTTTTTTGATGTTTACAATGCAGTATGCCTGTTCTCAGCACACCTTCTGCTGTAGCATTGACATGGAAACAAGAAACTCTTCAATCGTTAGTCACCTTGTTGCCATTAAACTTTCTAGCTCGGTCAATTCTTTTTAACCTTGTGTTTCATATCTATGTTTTTCAGAGTATACAATCAACTGTTTTCTTTCTTTTCCAAATGGGAAGACTAGACTAAAGAAGTTAGGCCTTTTTTATAAATATCACACAGTTAATAAAAAGTATCCTCTGAGATTTGGTTGCATAGACTACTTTAAAGTATCATTTACCTTCAAGGGGACCTCTGATCAAACTGTAAGCTCCCTAGTGAATTTGGGATCCTAAGATCTCAGTTTTGACATGAAACTAATGAGAAACAATGATCTCCACTTGCAAAGTGCCCTTTTTCCTTATTGTAAATTAAGTTGTTGTGTAGACATTATGTCCTATTTGTTAATGCTTGAATTGTCTTAGCAGAATGTATAAGTAAAACAGAAATTGGCCCTTTGGAAAACAAATACCATGTGCCTGTATCTTCCAGTAATTCATGAATTTCTGTCAAAATCAGAATTCTGATTTTTTTTTTTTTTGAGCTTAATTGACTATAGCTAAAACCATGAAGGCTTTGTATATGTGACTTGGGCAGCTCTTTTGGTCTGTGACAGTCATCTTTTTCACTAAAGGGTGTGAGCTGAGTTCCATGTGAAGGTTAGTTACCTGACAGTGTACTCTGTGTCTAGAAGCTCAAATCAGAAGAATTCATCTATCTAGAAAAGCTGAGGCCATTTATGCAATGTGTATGACGGCAGAAAGGTTAATTTATTACTAAAACTGAAGCATTTGCTCTTGAGGGATTCAGAACAGTTAATGTCTGTTAGAGGACAGAGTCTATCACTGGTAAAGTAGTTGTCCCGAGGCTTCAGAAGATTATGAGGCACTTTATAAAAATAGGTATGACTAGTTACTAAGATAATAGCTGTACTACACAAGCCACTGTTGTTTATAGTTTTGCTGGCACCATTTTTATAGTCTTTAAAACATACCTAGCTAAATTCTATCTACTGGTCTCTGCACACATTTTCCATAGCTCTCTGCCCCTTGCTGTATATATGTGACATTCTCACTCTCACAATATGCTAGAAGACGACTTCTGTCGAGCATCTCTTGCCAGGATACTACTTTAAACTGTGCTAGTACAGCGATTTCCTGCAGGTGGGCAGCTCTCAGGGCCAGGAATCTGCAGTGAATCCCACAAAAGTAACCAGGGCACTCTGGTCCTCATTTATGTGCCTGATCTTGGCCAGTGACAGAGAAGAAATGTACACCAGGGATGGACAGAGTACCCTAGGTAGGAGTTTTGTTGCTATGGTAAATGTACACCAGGGATGGACAGAGTACCCTAGGTAGGAGTTTTGTTGCTATGGTAAATGTACACCAGGGATGGACAGAGTACCCTAGGTAGGAGTTTTGTTGCTATGGGGTCTATTTTGGCAATTGGAGATCAACTACAGAGTTACTAATTTCTAGACACACAGGAGCCATGTGAACAAAATCAAACCAGCACCGAGGGATGAGGAATGGGACTATAATATTCACCATGCCAGCAATTAAGCTGGAGACTCAGCTTCTAGGTAGCCTGCACACCAATGGGAAGCTAAGAGTTTGTTGGAGTCAGGGCCAGTTAAGAGAGATGGTCAATATGGAATCAGGCAGAGAGAGAGAGAGAGAGAGAGAGAGTGGTCCTACCATTGCCACCATCTCTAGATCTTCCCTGTTGGAAAGGGAAAGGGGGGCATGAAGTTGCTCGTGTCATTAAGAGGTGATACAGAGCTGAGTCTGCTAGTTGAAGTCTTTTGTGCTGTATAGCAGAGTGGAAGCTACAGGGGCATAAAACTCCCACAATTCTCTCCTTTCCTATGCTCACTGTCGTGTTCCTTGGTGCTGTTACTGTGTCATATGGCTCTGTTTCCATTATGGAGCCTCTCTGTTCATTGTTGCTTTCTCTAATAATTTACTAAATTTACTAACAATTATAGTGAGTATCTTTATGATGGCTGGATGCTATTCTCAAAGGCCGTGCTTTTTAAGTTCTTTTTTTCCTAGTTCTGATAAGTTAATCTCTGTTTCCATTGCCATTCCATAATCTTGGATAATATCCCTCTTTTACAGTTTGTAGCTGAAGACATTCCTTTCAGTTAGTGATCCTGTAAAACACTAAGAGTTTAAGGACAGTCAGTTGGTTATGAGCTATGCTGACAGATATGCACATAAGGCACATTAGAATTTAAAGTTAGTTTTAGAAAGTCATAACTGTGAGATTTTTGTGATGTGGGAGATAGTTCTGCTTGAATGTATAGAAGATGAATTTTTATACCAAGGGTCAGAAGACAGTAGGTACACACATAGAAAAACCCCAAATGAAATGTTCCAGATGTTATACTAAGTGCATGAGACATATCAAAATGTTTTCATATATATATATATTCTGTTCTATGATGTATGCATAATACCCCTTTCAATGCCATCTCTGCATGTGAACCTGAAAATGAGAACTGGTAGCATTTCTGGTCACCCTGTACTCATGGCCCTTGGTGACTCACTCCTTTCCTAGGTACTGTCCAGCAGGACATTGTCAAAGAATTTCCTCATATTGATGTGCATGCATTTTCATCCTGCTTACTCAGAGAATTGCTAGATTGGCTATTCAGGCTGCAGTGGTCACCTGTGATTAAGGTCACCAATTTAACAACAGACTTATTTGTTGTAACAAAAGGGAAGTTGTGAAAGCAAAAATGAATGTTTTGTATTTCATTTGCATCCTGTGAGCATGAACAGCATCTCTGCTTGATATAAGCAAGCAATGGACAACAGTTAGCTATTTTATTTTATGCTCTAAAAGTAGGACTACAGAGGAAGTCAAATGTTTCATATTTTTATTTCATCTTGTGTAATTAATTTAATTTTAAATAATGGAAAAGAGCATAAGAAACAAAAAATAAGCTCATTAGTACAATTTAAAATTTTGCCAAATTAGCAAAAACTCTGTAGAGATGTAAAAGCATTTGTATTATTGTTTTGTATTGTCCAACACAATGCCAGATGCTGAGTAACATACAAAGAAAAGAGGCTTATTTAGCCCTTGTTGTGGAAGCTGAAACATCCTTGGTAATTTGTGTCACCTGTCTAATGAGGTCTGGAGCATGTGTGGAAGAAACCCATGGTGAGAAGGGAAAATAAAGGAAACCAGCAGCTAGCTTGGTACTTGTAGCAACTTACTCTTGAAGGAATGACTAGAGCTCTTCAAGAATTAAATCAATCCTTCTAGAGTGGCTCCCTGAGTGACCAGTCATCACCTACAGGATCTCACCTCTTAAAGGCTCTACTAACTCTACAATACTACGCTAAAGACTTCTAGCATATAAACCTCTAGGGATCCCACTCCACCATGCATGGGCCTCAGCAACCACACACTGTGAAGCAGTACTTTATCATTTTACAGAGCAGAGCCTGCAGTCACAGGGTAGGTGCTGGACGCTATAGGAGCCTCTCTATAAATGGAGGCCAGCAGCTTGAACTCCACTCATGGCTCTGCCACTGAGTAAATCTACATTCTGGGCCTTGCTTCCATGTGGAATACGATGTGGTATTTGAGGTAGACCTCCATATGCTACTGTGCTGATGGGGGGTTAATGTATCCAGGGCACTCACACAATGCCTGGTGTGGCATGAGCAACCAACCACAGCCAGCAGCCTTGTGGTTGGTGAAATTCTAATGTGTAAGACTAGATTTGAATAAAAAAAAAAAAAAAAAAAAAAAAAAAAAAAAAAAAAAAAAAAAAACCTAATCATCACGTTGTGCCAGAAAACTGCTATTGCAATTCAAGTTCCTCTCTGGACCATTAAGCAATGAAAAAATGCAGAGTCTGGTAAAGATTTGATTGCACATTTACCTTACGTTGATATTTTTTGAGGGCATAAACTTTTAAAGAAAAGAAATGTATTTTTAGCCCCATGAAAGAGAGCCTGTTAGACAATGATGAGCAAACGGTAGGAAGCGGCAATTCATCATTGAAAAGGCACCGTAGATGGCGTTCTGAGTGATGATGTGTATATAGGCACACCCATCAGGCCACAGGCTTCTGAGTGCTTTGGAGTCACACCTTTACTCCCAATGAGGCTTCCTTCAGCACAACCATGTAATTTAGTGGGAACAGTTAGCCAACTGCATAAAAACATTCATCGAATGTTTAATACAAACATCTTTATGGGAGGAGGCAGAGGGCCCGTTTAACCATCTCTTTTACTTTTCAGCCTGACTATATCTGCTGAGTGCCCAATGCAGCTTGAGGACTTCCCGATGGATGCCCACGCTTGTCCCCTGAAATTTGGCAGTTGTAAGTTATATTCACATGTTAAATGCTGTGAGTGTGTTCTGGGGTCAAATCCACATTCATTCAGAATTGGGCTCAATCTGCAAGTGCATGGGATGGGATATGGCTTATCTGGAGACTCTGAGTGTGTATTATCCTTCTGCATGTCATCTGTACCCCACGAAGTGGTGCTGGGAACATCCATCGTAAATCAGGATAAGCTGGTCATGTGTGAAGACACTGAACATTCTGGAATGTGTACCTCTGCTGTGCAAGTGTTTTCTTAGATCTTTGCTAATAGCCTCTCTTACCAGCTTTTCTTTGCAGAGACCTTTCTCCCCTGTGTTTTTTTTATAAATTAGGTTATAAGCCTCCCAGTTTTGAGTACTCAGCCAGTGGATTTTTTTTTCTTGCAGTGCTATGCAGACTCTCTTGGCTCTGGTAAGTTCAGTGATCTTAGTCTGTCATCTATATGGTCTCTACTCATTCAGAACACTCGAATTGTAAGTCAGTTGTGTCTTCACACTTGACCAGCTTATCCTGATCTATGATGGATGCTCATAGTACCAGGTCTCATGGTACAGACCACATGAGGAGGTAAATTACTTGCCTAACTGGTCAAATCAAAATACATTAGATGCATACTTCGCAAATCTTGTGGATATTCCTAGGTTCCACTCACTAATGTTCTAGTCCCTGTGTGTGAGGTTGGAGCTTTACTACCTGCCTTCTTTTTTCTCTATGCTCATATGACTTGACACTCTTCATTTAATCTCTTTTTGCACCCTAGAGCCCTGCTTTGGACTGTATCTCTAGCTCTCATTTTCTTTTTCATTTTGTCATAAGATCTCACTAATTAGCCCAGGCTACCCTGTATGAACTTCTTCTACAGGCTGCTCTTGACCCTGTGATCATCTCACTTTAGTCATCAAAGTGGCTGGGATTACAGACCTCTGCAAGACCTCTCTTCAAGGTTTCATTTTTGAAAACAGACTGTCCTCTTTGAGATTAAGCTGGAAAGATAGGGGTTATTGGATCTTGGATACCCTACTGCTCATCCAAGTGCCTGAGACTGTCATTCAGGCCTGCTAAGCTCCCAGAATCAATTCACTAACTATTCTGCCATGACTTAGGTATTAAGTGTACTTAAGTCACTTTTGTTCTTTCTGCTTTCAAACATCTCTTTGTTCTTTGGCTTTGATAACTTACTTCCAATGTGTTTTGGCCTGAATTTCTTTGTGGTTTGAGAGTCAGGGATTGTTTTGGCATCCTGGGTCTTTTTGTTCATCTTCTCTGCCACGTTTGGACAATTCATAGTCCTTTCTGTCTTCTGAAACTTCATCATGTTGGTCTACTTGATGGCGTCTTGTAAATGTCTTAAATGTATATTACTCTCATTCTTTTGTCTCTGTTTTTTCAACTTTAGTGGAATAATTTCCCATGACATATTTTCAGTTTTACCAATTATTTTGTGTATTTTTTCTAGTCTGTTGTTGATTCACTTTATGTAAATTTTCAGGTCAGGTGTCGTAGTCCTCCTCTCTGCTGGTTATGTGTAGTATTCTTTTGTATGTTCTGTCTCTGTTAAAATTTGACTTTTCTCATGTGTTACTTCTCTGACTTTGGTGAACATGTTTATAGTGATTATTTTGAAGATATTGGTAGGTAAGTCATGCAACTTCATTTCATCCTACTCTGTTTTTTCTCATCCCATTTTTAAACATATTTAATTATTTTCTTTATTATTTCCTTATCTATCTATCTATCTATCTATCTATCTATCTATCTATCTATCATCTATCTATCTATCCATCCATCCATCTCTCCATTTATATTATTCATTTATTCATTCATATTGGCAAATGACTTACACAAAGCATTGTTTTTGTATTTAGTTTTCTGTCACTATAACCAAATATTTGACATAATCAGCTTATAAATAAAAAATACTTTTCAGATAAAATTTTTTCAAGGTTGTAGTCTGCGATCATTCAGGTTTCTTTGGGTCTATAGCAAGATGGCATTTCCTACTACAGTGCATGGCAGAACAAAAATACCCACATAACAAGACAGAGAGCAAAGAGAAAAGGAAGTAGGTGGATCCTCAAATTTCTTTCAAGGGCTTCCCTTCAATGACCTAAGTACTTCACTTAAGTACCTTCCCAATATATCACCAAAGGGATCAGGTTTTAGGACATAAGCCTTTGGATGACATTGACATTATTACTCTACACTTCCAAAAAGAGGCTTGGTTACAGAAGATAAGTAAGTTTGTATGATGAATGAAACATTAGGTGAAAGGAAATCTTTTATTTATTTATTTTCAAACTGTTACCTTCAAGTGCTCCAGAGCAATTACAACATTTGTTTCTTAGGGCAGTAGTGGTATAACTGACTCTCACCAGTATTTCTTGGAATCACTTGTGGGTGGCAGTGAACACCAACCAGTGTTTGTGATGAGGGGCCATTGAGTCTGAAGGTCCTCACATAGGTCATCTGAGATTACTGAGCCTCATGCCTGAAGGAACAGAAACTGGTCCCATCTCTAGAGCATTAGCTGTAGTTGAAATTTATGCTGCTCTTTATATATGAAGACTATGGTTTGATTTGATCAAAAAAAAACAAAACACAAAGGCTATTTTTGCCACACCGAGAGGCTGCTCTGGTCTCTGGCTAGATGAATTCAGGCCACTGTGATCCCAGATTTAATGGCAATGACGTGCAGGGCAGACAGCTCAAAAGCAATTTTGGATAAAGAAAGGTATTTGACAGCCTAATTTTTTTTTTCGTCACTAAAATTATCTCATACTTGTCAGGCAACCAACTGCAGTGAAATTGCTTCTCACACTTAGAGATGCACAGGTACCTAACGGAGGCTTCTCATTCTCTTCATCATAATACGAGCCCCACACATAAAGCAAAGCCAGCAGGAACAATTACCGACTTCAGTAGCAATTTGAGATTGTCGTGTCTGATTTCTTTTAATGTCCTTGATGAGATTGTCATGTCTGATTCCTTTTAATGTTCTTGATATTGTGAAGATAGATTTGATTTTATTCCAGCGTTGATCATTTATTCACAGTGATGGTCGATATCACTATGCAAATCATCACATAACATGTTTAAATACAATTGACTGAGAGCTAGAAAACTCTGGAAAAATTATTTTTCCTCAGCTCATAAGATTCACATTCAAAACACACTAATTTTAAGAGAAGACATGCTATTCAATTAGATGTGTTTTTATTTGTCTTTTATCTTTAGATTTGCTTAAAAAAAAATAGAGCCTTCTCCAGCATGTTCACGTATACTACTTATGCATATGAGCACGCAGAAGCTAAATGTGCAAGTGTAATGAGTTTAAATTACCCAATTCAACAGTTCTTTGCTATTAGGAAACAAAAGAATGCAAATGAGTGTCTCTCTCTTCTGATTTCTCTGGTTTATGAGAGCCTAAGTGAGCTAGCCACCTATCATTGCTGCCTTGCCTCCTAGTGTTGAAATTAGTTCTAGCTTACAGACAGGCTGGACTGTAAAGAAGTTACTTAGGGATAATGGCATGGCTTCCATCTGCGGCATTCCAATCCACACTACTTGAAAAAAGAAGGGGAGATCCTAATTCTTTTCATTTTATTCTTAGAACGATGCATTATGTATTAGCTTAATTTATGAGATAATTTCTAGAGATTAGAAAACATTTATTAAGTTACAACTAGAAACTTCTTTGGTGAGGAAATTGTTTGTACATATCATACTATGAACTTTCAGTGAACCCCAAAGTATGGATAGATGAGCCTATTCTTATGCCCAGGATACCCAGGGAACAGTGGCTCCACAGTTTCAAAAAGCCTGGTATATATGAACATCAAAGTTCATAAGGTCTGGAAACACAAGGAAGTCTTACCTGTGTGTGCGAAGTTCAGATTTGTTGAGGAATTATGCAGACACAGTAGTTAATTTTGGCTTTTTTTTATCCGTCTGAATGAGTGTGCCTATTCCTATTCAAATTTGTAAACTTAAATCTAATGCGTCAGAGATAGTGCTAAGAACATCTTTGGGAGGTGATTACATCATGAGGACAAAGCCTTGAGGAATCGGATTACTCCCTTACTAAAGAGTTCCCTTTATCCTTTCTGCCCTATGAGGACATGGCAAGAAAATAAGAGAAATACTTTTGAAGAAACTAAAATAAACACTGCTTAAAAATACTTTGTATGTGGCCTTAATTTGTTTGGGCTGCTAGATTACCATTTAGTCCCATTGTTCATTAACAACAGTTGTATTTTTTATGTGTATGAACAGATTAGTACATTCATTCCTCACATTTCTGGAGGCTGGAAAGGCCAAGATCCTTCTGCCGTCAGAATTGGTATCTAGGAAGGTTTTATTTCATCTTTATCCAGGGCTGTCTTTTTGCTATACCTCAAAGAGTAGAAGAAACAAGAGACCTCCTTGTAGCTGTTTTATGAGTACAAATCCTGTCTTGAGGGCTCTATCACTTAGCCTACTCAAGTGCTAATAGCCTACCTCTCCAGAATGCTAATCCAGTATGAATTTTTTAGAGGACTGGGCAGGCTCTGAGCATGGCAAGCTCTCTGCACTGTACTGAGTGCAGTGAGAAAATTAGAGACATGACCATAGACTTTCCTCAAAAAGCTGATTATAGACACATATTGGAGACTTGACTATGTATCTTTGTGCAGTTAGAAGAGGCCACTGGGATTCACAGATGATGGAGCTATTTCACAATGGAGAACATGTTTTGAAGTGAACCTGTTTTAGGTGAACCCATAGAAAAGAGACTTGAATGGGAATGAGGGCAAAATACTAGTCAAGGTCTAAGAACATGAAAAGGCTACAGTGAAATATCACAGGAAGCCAGAGGCCATGTGAACTCAGTCTGACAGTACCATCCTCCTAAAAACAGGAGAAATAATTGTTGCCATAGCCTAGAGCTAACAAATGGTAATGTTAGAAAAGGGTACAAAATCAGTTCAACCCCAAGAATTAAATTTAGTGATCCACTACATAGCATGTGACTATGGTGGACAATAACATGTATATTTCATATTGTAAAAATTATTAACATTCTTGTCAAAAATGGTAAATTACTCAGTTGAATATGTCATTAGTGTATACATGGATCAAAATGATATAAATACATTTTAAAAAGAGAAGGTTCATTTAAGGAAGTGAAGTCTAGACCACAGCTCCAACAGCAAACAGCAATTAATATGAAATGCACAGTGGTAGCAGAGTTGGTGATGTCTCCTGAGCCAAGGGAGAGTATATTACCATGACTCTTCATGAAGATGGAAAAAAGACGAAGGTGGGGGAGGGGGCGATTGCCTAGACAAAGATAGAAGGCAGCCAGATAGGACAGAATTTTGGAACAATAGTGTCCAGCAAGGAAACTCAAATGTGTAGCATATACAAGAGGCATTGTTTAATGACTACAGCATGATACAAATGAATACCAGGTACTTAGAAGACAGTTTTTCCCAAGATACTGGAAGTGAGCAGAAGCAGCTTCTGTTTGGTTGGTCTATGATAAATAGGGCATTGCATATTCAGCCATACATTATTGTCTGGCCTCCTGGCCCCTCTGAGAGAGAGAGAGAGAGAGAGAGAGAGAGAGAGAGAGAGAGAGAGAGAGAGACAGAGACAGAGACAGAGACAGAGACAGAGACAGACAGAGACAGAGAGCATTCTTTCTACAGGCTGAGTGAGAGTCCATTTCATTTTCTCCATGTCTGGTCTGACTGAGTCCCATACACAGGAAGAGGAGTATCACTGACTCTCCAATCATACTCTCAGCATCTTGCAATGCCTAGAGTGCCTTCCTGCCCTGGCAGTCATGACCCCACTCTGCAGCTTAGATGGTAACAGTGAGACAGGTTAGTGGTTTACGCTCCTGCTTATCATCTTCTTACCTCTTACCTGATTCTGGTCTGTGGGAAAAACCCACTGGACCAATGCTGCCTTCTGGATTTGAAGCAGGTATGCTGATCATCTAGGATGACAGTGATGCTGCATTGACAGACATTTAGCCTTTGCAAAATTTTCTTTTCTATATTTTGTACTGATGTGCTGAGAGTTGCCATGAAGTCAAAGTGTCACTGAGGGAAAGAGGCCTCTGAATTAGCAATCTGTCTTCGGCAAGTTACTTGTAAGGGAAAATGCCTGTAACCTTTCTGCACAGCTCTATTCATGCCTGCCAAGAAGGACAAGTGTGAGTCTTTCTGGAGCTCTAAGTTACAGCAAATGGCCCTCAGCAGACCTCACTGTCCATGTATTTTTAAAGCTATTTTATAGGGTTCTTATACCTCTCCCTCCCTTCCAACCCTTATTTCACACTAATCCCTTCCAATCGCCCAAGTAGGAGAGAAAGAAAGTTAGATGGAAAGGGGGTGTAGACTTCTCTAGACTACTGCTGATTACGGGTGTTGAGCTCCTCTGGGCCAGCCCAATTTTCGTTGTTATCAAGATAGCCAATTTCTTCTTATCTCTTTGCTCACAACCTCTTCATAAACTAAAACAACAGCAAGAACAAACAGCAGCCTTCTCAGAGTGCCTCCCTTCCCCTCTAGGGTGTCTTGCAGTTATAGCCTATCTAAAGTTTTCAGAATTCCAAACAAAAACTATCTGCAGCTGGCAAAAACCACAGCCCTGCTGCTACTGTAATCCTCAACTGTGAACCAGCCTTTGATCCAATACCTGAGATTAAAATAGAAACATATTCACGTAACATAACTGGATTTTAAAAAAATAAAACAAACAAAACAAAACACCTAAAATTCTCACTATAACTCACTGTCTACTATATTGTCCCAGCAGAAATTCCAGGTCAAACCAAAAAGAATTTAGTGTTGCCTGCTAACATCCAAGCTGAAATAAATGAGTAGCCATTTCTTTCACCCTTAAAATGATCAGGAGAGCTGAACTCAGCCATGTTGAACTGACAAGCCAGACATGCTAAGTGGCCACATGCTCACTTTGCTGTTGTTAACTTTACTAACACCAGAAACATGAAAAAGTCTTTTTAATGCTAACAGTTTGAAAGTAAGAACAGGTAAGTTATAATGTGTTCATTCTGTGATTTAAATCACAATTCCTCTTCTGCTGCTAAAACCTTACTGGAAAGTTGTGGATTGCTTTGGTGCTATTTGTGTTTTGAAGTTAATTCTGCTTCCCCAGGAGGGCAGCCTAGGAGGAGGGAATCAAATACTCAGGTGACTTCTTGTCAACCTTCTCCCCTTTTTAACTTGTAAAATAAAGGCTAGAGCCAGTGATTGGACAGTGGAAGGGAAGGTGGAGCTGAAAAGTTTTAGGGAGAAGGAGGAGAGAGAAAGGAGAGAGGATGACTGAGGAGGACATGGAAGGAAAATGGAGCAGAAGCTTGTGGCCTGGGGAAACCCCAAGTTATAAGGCCAGTCATAGATGGGGAATAGAGTAGTGTAGTGGTGAATCTGCCCAATCTAGGCGCACAGCTTGTATTCATATTGAGTTGTGTTTTCTTTGCAAGGGCTTATTTGGGATTTACTGCAACACAGAAAAGCAAATAATGGTTTCTAATCTTATCCTACAACATCAAAGACAAGCTTAGAGAATCATGACCTGGAAGCCTGGCCTTCATCGCATGTGTGCCTCCCAGCAACCCACCCTGCTAGCAACCCAGGGTCTATCTTTGGACATAATGATCTCCAATTTCAAAAAGGAACATCAGTAATTGTGTTCTCACTGCTCTCAGAAAGCAGACAAGGGAGGTGAGGTTGCAGTGTTTCATGCCTTAGAAGGTTAGGTTGTCATGGCTGTCAGGGCCACCAGTGTGGTTTTGGATTCTATGACTCAACTACATATTAGGACACAATGGAACTACCAGAGCCTACTACTCTTAGGATCATTCCTATGCCTTGTGAGACTTCCTGTGCCTCACATCACCTATTCCCCATCCCTTTCTTCTTTAGCCTATGGACTAAAGATTGTAAGGCAAGTAATCCTTTTTTTTTTCTAAGTTGCTTTGATTATGGTGTTAATTGCAACAACAGAGAATCAACTAGAACACTAGACATGTCCTAACTTTCGGAGTAGTTCTCTGTCACAGTATCCTAGTGCCCCAAGTTTTGAGCTCTTTATGAGCTTTCTGATTCATGTTTCCTAGCTCATTCATGTCTCTCAATAAATGTAGAATGATGTTACTTTCCTGGCCCTGGGCAGTGGGTGGGACTTCTAGTCCCGGTGGGTGAGAGGGTCTATTGACAGCACCGCTCCCTCCATGTAAGTGCAGCCCTATTTAGAGGCCAGGTACAGAGTCCCTGCATTGATGCAAGTGCAGCAAAGAAGGGCTACAGAGGAGGCTCTTGGGACAAAGGAACACAAGGCAGCCTGAGAAGCACAGGAAGTAGAGGACAGCTCGCCACCTACCACCTAAAGCATTCTCCTTTGTTACCTTTTTTTGACTAGTATCCAGAAGACTATTTTGTTCACGAGTCTTACAGTCAGTCCTACATTATTTAGGTTTCTGCAAGAAATGCACAGATTTGTCAGAACAACAGCTGATTTTTCAGTTGAGGTTTTAAAAGCCAGAAAGGCTTGGGTCAATGTAGTACAAGGTTTTAAATGCCACTCATGCATACACAGGCTGTTATATATAGCAAAACCCTCTAACATAATAGGAGGACAAAGCACATTAAGCTAGGTGTACAGGAGATACTAGAAGAAATGCTTGATACGAAAGAAAGAAAGAAAGAGAGAGAGAGAGAGAGAGAGAGAGAGAGAGAGAGAGAAAGAAAGAAAGAAAGAAAGAAAGAAAGAAAGAAAGAATATTCACGAAGTGACAGTCAAAAAAATAACAATGTTAGGTCACTGGTTAACAAAGGGAGATTAAGAAAACAAATACCATAAAAACCATAAGATGACAGGAATCAATATACACTTTTAAATAGTAACACAAATTACCTCAACAAATGCTAAAAAATTATACTATCTTTTGGCATCTTTGCTGACCACAATGAAATAAAACTACCTATGAAGAGCAATAGAAAATAGAAATGCAGTCATTGATATTGAACAACATACCACTAAAAATTGAATAGCCACTGGAGAAATAGAATATTTACTAGAATTAATGGACATAAAAGCACACTATTCCAAAATGTTAAATCATTATTGCATTTCAGGAGACAACCAATATAATCATGGTATATATTCTTTTTGATACGTGTTTGTATTCTGAGTATATCTGAGTCTAAGTTTATCGGGGATATTGACATGCAGTTTTCCTTTTTTTGTGTGTGTCTTCACCTGGTTTGAGCATTTGAGTAATAATAACTTCATAGAAGGTATTTTGCCCTGCTTCTTCTGCTTCTATATTTTTTATCAAGAAGAACTGTCTATAGTTCTTTAAATATTTGTAGAACTCTGCTGAGACTCTATCTAGTCAAGGCATTTTTTTTTCTGGAAGGATTTTATTACTATTTCAACTCATCGTTTGCTATGAGTCTGTCTGGGTTGTTGATTTTTTTTCTTGGTTTAATTTTGGTAAAATTCATCCATTTCTTTTGGTCTTTTTGAGCTTCATGGAGAACAGGTTTTTAAAATAGTCCTTTATAATATTCAAAGTTTCTTTAATGTCTGTTGCAAATTTCTCTGTTCATTTCTGATTCTGTTAATTTGGGTCCTCTCTTTCTTCTAATTAGTTGGGTCAAAGGTTTTTCAATATTTATCTTTTTCCCCCAAAGAACCAGATCTTCAATTTGTTTATTCCTTTTATTGTTTTCTTTTTTTTTTTCTATTCCATTGATTTATGCTCTGGATTTTACTTTTTGCCATCGACCCTGTTTTGATTTGTTCTTATTTTTCTAAATTTTTAAGTTGTTATCATGAAGCCACTTATTTGAGCTATTTCTGATTTTTTAAATGTAGGCACTTAGAGTTGTAAAAATGGCTTTTAATATGTTCCAGAAGTTTGGTTGTGTTGAGTTCTGTTTTCATTTTCATTTAGTTCCAGGACAATTTTTTCTTATCTCTTGGTTTCTCCTTTGATGGGTTCATCATTTAGCAATGAGTGTTGTGGAGTATTCAACAGAGAGACTGTTCAGACTTAACATTAAGCCAATAGAAAGCCTTTATTAGCTGGCTGCCCACTACAGTGGGTGTTTGTAATCCCAGTATAGCCTTGAGCCTTTCTCGGAGTGAACTCTTAAGGACAAAAACCATGTCTTAGTTTGACATACTTCTGGATAACAAGAGGAGTTATCCAGAAGCAGAGTTACAGAAGTCACAAGTAAGATTAGTACATTTAAAGACTTTTCCATTACCATGGGCTTTGATAGATTAGTTTTAGTTTTGGCAGGTGGTGTTATCTACATACTGAGTTTTATAGCCTGATGGTACTTCCATCACAAAGTCAGTTGTGCTGAGGTCTCTGGACCTACTAAGGCCTGGGGCCCTGTTACAATGAATTGTTTCATCTCCATGACTTTTGTGTATTTATTAGAAGATTTTTGCTTGCTTGTTTCTTTGGTTGTTTCTTTGGGTTGTCAATTTTAAGTTTTATTGCATTGTGATCAGATAGGATACAAGGAATGATTTAAATTCTTTTCAATTCGTAAAGATTTCTTTTGTGTCCCAGGGTATAGGATAGTTTAGAAAGTTTCCATGTAATGCTGAGTGGACTGTGTAGTCTTAGATGTTTGGATTTGGATATTCTGTCAAGTCCATTTGATAAATGATGTCAGTTTCTTTTCTTTTCTTCTTTTTTTTTTCCAGATGACCTGTCTAATGCAGAAAGTGGGATATTTGTGGATTAATATAAATCTGTGACTTTAAATCTAGTAGTAGATTCTTTACAAAATTGGTTCACACATGAGTTTGGTAATATACATTTAGGATAGTAATATCTTTTTGTTTAGCTGTACCTTAATTGGAATGAATATACCACTTTGTCTCTTCTGTTTAGTTTTGATTTGAAGTCTATTTTGCAAGATATTAGCAGAGCAATATCAGCTTTCTTCCTGGTTCCATTTGATTGGAATATTTTTGTTCATCTTTTTACTCTAAGACAATGCTTATCTTTAAAACTAAGATGTGTTTTTGGGCTACATGTCTGCCTTATTACTGGGGTGCCCTAGCACTGGTGGTGAGCCACTTAAAGGAGGTAGAACACAGTCTGTAATAGAAAACAAGTCCCAGACCTTGTTTTCCCTGAAACAGCAGGGTCTGGGACTGATGCTGAGGTTAAACACACCAGGCCTATCTAGGTACCTCATTAGTATGGAGAACTCTAGGTTTTTATGCTACCTATGTGACTGATTGTCATGGTCCTCTAAGTAGAGTGTCAGAGTTACATGTTCCAGATCAGGTAATTTGGCAGAGAGATGGCCCCATGCCTGCCATTTGCAATTCTATGATTCCCAAGGGTTTGGGCTGATTCAACTATACCAGTTCTTCTGTCTGGTGGCACCTTCCACATGTCTCACAATGTGTATCCTGGAGGCAGAAGATAAATGGCTTTTGTTTCTTGATCCATTCAGTCAATATCTTTTGAAAGAGGAATTGAGCCCATTGATATTTGAAGTTATTACTGAAATTTGTATGTGTTACTTGGAGTCCATCATGTTGTTGATTTTTGGTGTTGTTTGTTATTTTATTATCATTGTTATTTTGTATTTTAATAAATATGGCTTCCCATTTTTTTCCACAGTCTATCTGCTACAGGCATTCTTTTTCTCAGCCTGAAATATAATGATATATATATATATATATATATATATATATATATATATATATATACCTTTATTTGTTATGTCTTAGTGTTTTAACAATCATACATTGTGAGAATTTTTTTTCTAGTCATGTCTATTTGGTGTTCTGTGTTTCTTATATGTTTGTGTGTGTGTGTGTGTGTGTGTGTGTGTGTGTGTGTCTGTGTCTGTGTCTGTGTCTGTGTGTGTTACTTAGTTTGGATAAGTTTTCTTTTGGGATTATTTGGAAGATTTGGTCTATGTCATTGACTTGAGATTATTCTCCCATATGTGCCTACAATCCAAAGTTTTTGAATTTTTCATGGTATCCCACATGTTCTGTGTTTTAAATTTTTTTTTTAATTTTTCTTATTTGATCTAGATCCTCTATTTTATCCTTAAAACCTGTTAGTCTGTCTTCTTCTTGTTTCACTCTATTTGTGAGGCTTGCCTCTGGGTTTTCTAAATGAGCTATTGGGTTTTCCAGTTCCATTTTCACTTCCGCTTGAGTCCTCTACCGTGTTTCTATCTCCATGAATAAAGGCAATATAAAACAAGCTCATAAACAATATTAACCTAAATGGAGAGGGATAAAAAAAAAGCCCTTTCTATAAAATCAGTAACAAGACAAAGTTGTCCACTCTGCTCATACCTATTCAATGTAGTACTTAAAACCTTATCTAGAACAAAAAGACAATAGAAAGAAATCAAGGGTATACAACTGGGACAGGAAATAGTTGATATATCTTTATTTGTAGATGATATAATTTGTACATAACCTAAAAACTCTACTATGAAACTTCTATAGCTAATAAACAATTTTAACAAAGTAGCACGGTACAAAATTAAAACATAAAATCAATTAATGTTTATATATACAAATGAAAAATACACTGAGAAAAACGTCAAGGGAGTGGTACCTTTCACTGTAACGTCAAAAATATAAAATATTTTGTGATAACTGTAACCAAACAAGTGGGAAACTTGTATAATAAAAATCCTTAGGACATTGAAGAAAGAAATGAAAGATGACATCAGAAGATAGAAAGATCGTCCCTGATCATGGGTCAGTAGGAATAATAGTGTGCCAATAACCATCATATCAAAAGCAGTCTATATATTCAATGCAATCCCTATCAATATCCCAGCAAAATTCTTCATAAAAATTCAAAAAAATAAAATAAATTTCAATTGTGTATGGAAATGCACATATACATGCACACAAAACACACAGAGAAACACACACACACACACACACACAAAATATGTCTAAAACAATACTAAATAATAAAAGAACTGCTTGATTTATCATCATCTTAGATTTCAAATTATACTACAGAAATATAGTAATAAAATATTGTAGCATTGGCATAAAACACACATTTCTATCAATAGAATCAAAGTGGAGACCCAGATATGAGTCCATAAACCTATAGACATCTGACTTTGACAAAGAAACCAGAAATGCACACTGGAAAAAGAAAGACATCTTTAGCAAACAGTGCTGGTCAAATTGGATGTCTACATGTAGATGAATGGGAATAGATTAACACTATGATCTTGCATAAAACTCAATTCCAAATGGATAATGACCTCAACATAAGACCAGTACCCTGATAAAAGAGAAAATGGGCAATAAGATTGAACTCATTGATAAAGAAAAAGACTTTCTGAACAGCACACTGATAGATAGCACAGGCATTAAGACCAATGGATAGTAAATTAAACATCATGAAGCTAGAAAGATGAGTGTTAAAAGACACCATAATTGGGAGAAAGTAGCAGCTTACATAATTGGAAATCTTTGCCAATTATATACCTGATAGTAAATAGCACAGTAAAACACTAAAAAACTGAACATCAAAAAAACCAAATAACCAGTTTAAAATGTTATATAGAGCTAAGCATAGACCTCTCAAACAATGAAATAGAAATGGCTAAAAAATGCTTAGAGAAATGTCCAACATCTGTAGACATTAAGAAAACACAAAGTAAAACCTACTGGCTCAGATTTTTTTCAAAACTGTTTTATTTAAGATTCTTAAATGCTTCAATGTCCCATCTAGCCCACCAACCAGAGTTAGGGGAGAAAGAAGGTGACCAGAAAAAGGGGGTTGTGGATCTGTTTTAGTAGTAGTGCTTTGGGATGGTTCCACTCTTCATTCTCAGAATACTAGCAGTTTGATTCAATAGCAAACTCCAAAGGCAGTAGTGGCAGCTCAATCCAACAGGATCATCAAGGCTCCACTGAATCAGCACAAGTCAAAGGAAGCAGCCAGAATTGGTCAGGATATTATGAGAAGTTCCTGGTTGTGTTTCTCACTACGAAGTGAAGACCAGCAGAGACCAGTGTTGACCAGCAAAGACCAGTGAAGAAGCAAAGCATTGCACAACATAGCAATGCAAGTGCATCCTCCTCCCACTGTTTGAGGGATTCCATTTATATTCCTTCCAGACACGATGTAACCTCTCAAGTGTCTCTTTTCAGCAAAACATCATGTGCCTTCTCACAGGACGGCTTCCAGAAAAATCCCACATGACACAACTGAGTTTTTAAGAAACCAGAAATTTCCACTTAGAAAGCCACTTTCAGATTTCATGTCACACCTACCAGAATGACCAAGATTAATAAAGCAAATGACAACTCATGCTGGTAAGAATGTGGGAAAAGAAGAATACTCACATACTACTGGTGGGAATGCAAACTTGTACACCCTCTATAGAAATCAGTGTGGTGGTTCCTCATGAAACTGGGAATAGATCTATATCAAGATCCAACTATATAACCTGCACATATAACTAAAGGACTCTACAGCCTACTATAGAGATTATTGCTCACCCATGTTTACTGTTGTTCTGTTCATGGTAGACAGAAATTAAAAACAGCCTCAATTCCTCTTAACTGCTGAATGGGTAATGAAAACAACATATTGGGCCGGGCAGTGGTGGCGCACGCCTTTAATCCCAGCACTTGGAAGGCAGAGGCAGGCGGATTTCTGAGTTCAAGGCCAGCCTGGTCTACAGAGTGAGTTCCAGGACAGCCAGGACTACGCAGAAAAACCCTGTCTCAAAAACAAACAAACAAACAAACAAAAAACCAAAAAAAAAAAAGAAAAGAAAAAAGAAAACAACATATTTACACAGTGAAATATTATTCAACTCTTAAGAAAAATAAATTATTTTTAGGTAAAAGGATGGAGCTAGAAGAAATCACCCTGAGTGAGGTAACCTAGGTCCAGAAAAAAAATACATATATTAAGGTTTTCTCTCATATGTGAATATTAGCATTTAAGCCTTCAATATGTATGCCAAATTATGAATAGCCACAACAATTAGGTACCTAGTAAGAATACAGAGGGAAGATGGGGTCTCCCAAGGAATAAAAAATAGAATATATTTTCATTGAAAGACAAAGGGTAAACTAGAATACAAGGGTTAAATAAAGAGAGGCATGGGGAAACACGGTAAAAGAGGAAGTATGGGGAGGGAAAACTAACTCTAAAATTCATTTTAAAAACTACATAAAAACCTGTTACTGCAGAAGCTTCTTAAAATACATGAATATATGAAAGGAATCTAAATGGAGTCTCCAAATATTAGGGTAGATGATACCCCAAGTAGTCATTTTATTCCAACAAGTAAAACATCCTGTACCAGGAATGCATTACATTTTCTTGAATCATTGGCTAAAAGACCCCATGGAAACATCCAAACATATCAGGATACTGCTAAGGCTATTGGTTACTCTTTACAAGCTGGTGATAAGTCCCTATTGCTGAAGACAACAATTACATAAGTCATGGGATATAGAGAAGTTGAGCTGGTACCTAACTATAAGCTTTATCCCTGCTGACTAGCATCCGTGGTACTAGAAAGCACCCTGAACATTACCTGAGGAGAAAGGTAAACAATAATAGCTCCATATTACAAACCTTATAGCCTACTACAACTACCAAGCCACTTTCTAACTGGATTTAAGGCCCACTCGATGAGAAGGAAGCCATGCCTGACACTTTTAAAATTGGTCTAGAACCTGAGACTAGATGGATCTAGGGGAAAGCCTATTATTATTGTTCTGCTAAAGGAACATTCAGTAAAATGGCACCCAATAACATAACACTATGCCCATATATCAGCATCTCATTCATCATTCATCTGAGAAGCTTCTTTCAGTAGACGAAATCTAACACAGAGACTCATACCTGGATAATGTGCAGAGAGTTAGAGACTGCAATGCACACTATCCTAAACAGGCTATTTTCATCAAAGCCATCCCCTCAAGGCTTAGGGGTCCCTGTGGAAGGGAAGGCAGAAAAAGTGTAAGAGCCAGAGGGGATAGATGACTTCAAAGAAACAGTGTCTTCCAGATACAACAGAACTGATGCACATATGAACTCAAAAAGAGTGTGGCGGTATGCACAGCCTGTATCAATTCAAGCCGGACGGGTTCTGAAGCTGAGAGGAGAAAATGGACACAAGATCTCATCCCTAACCAAGAAGCTGTCTTCAAATGGCATCTGTTTGCAATGAAAAAAAAATACAGTTTTCTCTAATGGAGTCTCACTGGATGTATTAAGCAAATTTCAGGGCAGCCTCAATGCCCTGGAGTAATTGGCCCACAAAAAACAAATTCAGTAATATTTTTATGAACTTTTCATCAATTTTTCTCTGTTTGGCCATATTTTGTTTCATTGTATTTTCTTGCTTTATTTTGATTTCCTATTTTGTGTTTTTGGGAGGGTTTTGTGTGTTTCTTGACTGTTTATTCATTTTATTTTTGTTTGTTTTTAGAAATGAGACATAACATAAAGTTGGATGTGTAGGAAGGTTAGGAGAAACTAGAAGGAAGTGGGGGAGGGTAAAATATAATCAAAATATAATTTAGGAAAACAATGTTTTATAAATGTTTAAAATAAAAAAGACAGTCATCAGTGGAATAGAATTAAGGACACAGGTGTATGCTCACTATCCCAAAGCCATTTGCTTTTTTGACAGAAAGGCATAAAATGCACAGGGAAGAAAAAAAATAATTCTGGTCAAATTGGATAGCTGCATACAGAAGAGTGAAACTAGATCCATAGGTCTCACCCTGCATAAAATTCAACTCCAAATAGATCAAAGCCCTCAGCATGATACCTGATACCCTACATATGTTAAAGAAGAATGTAGGGAGTAGTACACTTCAGCTCATAGACACAGAAGAGGTTTGAATAAAACCCCAAAATCACAGGAGTAAGGTTGACACTCAACAAATGAAACCTCAGAACAAAAAAATATTCAGTACATCAAAGGACAGCATCATTTGAGTGAAAGAAAGCTTACAGAATAAGAAAAAAATTACTAGCCATAGATCTGATAACAGGTCACCTTTAGAATATGCAACAACAACAACCGCAATGAAAAGTCAATTCAATTAAACAGAATTTTCCAAAGAAGAAATACAAATGGCAGAGAATGTTCAATTTTCTTAGTTATTAAGAAAATATAAATTAAACCTATTTTGAGTTTTCATCCTACCTCAACTAAAATGGGTAAGAAAGAATTACAACAAATCCTGGCATGAGTGAGAAGAATGTAGGACAATTATTCACTACTAATGGAAATGTAATTTGGTACTGCCACTGTGACCATTCCTGGTCACCCATACTTATTGTTGCTTTTTAACAATAACAAGGGAGTGGGGAAATCCTACATATCCATCAAACAGTAAATGGATAATAAAAATATTGTACATATATAAAACAGAATATTACTCATAAAATGAAATCCTAAAATGTGAAGTTAATGAAGTAACACAGACCCCAAAAGTATGTAGATTCTTTCACATATAGATCCTAGCTCTGACTCTCTAGATGTATATGCGTAAATTGGTATGCCCATAAAAGCCAGGAAACTAGAAAGGGGGTTTTCTGAATGGGAGACCTGGAAAGGGGAAAACATTTGAATGTAAATAAAGAAAATATCCAATAAAAAAAAGAAAAAAGAAGGTGAAAGACTACTGCTATAGAAGCTTCCTAAAATATACACACATATTTAAAGTTTAAATGAATTTACCCTATAAAGTGAGGACAGTGCCTCCCTAGATATTATAGGCTATCAAATAAATGGCCCAGGGAAGAAATGGGTTACCTCTCTGAATTCTTGTTCAGTGAGATCCAATAGACCACTTAAACATTACCAGCTACTGTTTTGCACTTGGTTAACCTATAAAACATGATGTAACACCCATTTCTGAAGATGTCACATACTTGAATCGTAACTCATCAAAAAACCAAGCTGGTAAAGACTGGGGAGCTTCATCCCTCTGGCTATGTGTCACAGTGCTGGAAGGTGTTATGCACATTCCTGTTGGAGAGAAGTACTCAACTGTCTTACCCAGGTGTGAACTCCGCAAGCTACAGTAACTATTGACCTGACAAGATACGCCCACTGGTAAAATAGTGTCCAGGGTAACCAACTATATTTGTGATTAGATTTATGGATTTGTTCCATAAGAATTCATGCCTGGAACTGCTAACTGGGCCAAGACCCCATAACCAGTTAGAATACTATTATTCTGCTAAATAGACATAGAAATGAACTGCTTCCTATATATTAATATTTATATCCTATTAGTGCATCTTTCAATCCTAGTCAGAGAAGCTTATTTTTGCAAAAAAAAAAAAAAAAATAGCAGTTAATAAAGATCCCCGCAACTGGTCAATGTGAATAGGTTAAGAGACAGTGGAATATTGGGCTCTAATTGAGACATCTCTTTCACATGTCCTTCTGCCAAAATCATCCTGAAAGAAGAATAGAAAGGCTTAATTCTTTACTAAATCAGGGGTAGTGAGATGACTGCTGTGAAAGATGCTACAAAAGATGTGCCATTGAAAATGTGAACTCATGGGGACTGTGACTGCAAGCACATCTGCAAATCACAAAGCCTGCCAAAATCCCAAAATGGATGGAGATGGTACACTGGCAACTGATGGTGTTGGGGGAGTGAATGTCAAGTTTTCTTTAGGGATATGATATATGGGAGGCAACCTATGTACCAGAGGATCGTCCCTTGCCCATGACCATGTTAGCAAGAGTAAGTGGACTAAGTTTAGGAGAGGGAAAGAGAGAGAGAGAGAGAGAGAGAGAGAGAGAGAGAGAGAGAGAGAGAGAGAGAGAGAGAGAGAATATAAACCATAAGATTTACAATACTACTTTGGCAAGTAGTACAGGGACTCTGTGAGTCACAGTACTGAGGCCCTTGTATTTGCTATGTATACTTTTTTTTCTCTCATAATTGTGAAGAATTGTTTGAAGAAAGAAAATGAGTCAAGGTTGCAATGTGGTTTTACAAAGATTTGGTATTTTTCAGTAAATCAGTCACCAGATTGCCCTGGTTTATCCCTACTGAGTCTTGTGTAGAAGCAAAGCATGTAGCTTTGCTGGTGAGACTGGAGAATGGCTGTTTGTAGATACTCTTGGAGGAGTGGGCAAGCCTGGGTGCTAGGAGGCTCTCCCTGTACCCCATTTCTGTAGCTCACCCCTAGCTCCTGCTGACTTACCTCCTGCAATGGGACACTGGTTTCTTTAACATGTAATTAGGAGTTGGGGCACAAAACCTTGCTCGGAAGGTATAGCAGCTTGCCTACCACTTGGGACACCTGTGAAAGATTTTGTGTTGGGCTCTTGGGCAGACAGGCTGGTGTAACTGCAGGACTTACAGACAGTTCAGATACACAAACTCGAATGGACCTGCTCCCGAATTGCTGTGTCCCTGGGCACTCCTCAGCTACCATTGACCACTTGTGCTCCTCCCAGTATGGTAGCTGCTTGCTGCTATTGACTTTTGATTCTAGACCCTATAGTACCTGGGGATGGTATGGGTAATCTCATAGCTCGTGCCTTGGGCATACCATGACAATATCTGGGAACTATGGACTTGTACACCCCAGTCTTCTCAGTACCCCAAGTAGATCTTCCCTTCACAATTTTCTTTGCTCCCAATCCAGAAACCCTGGACCAGTGTTCTTTCTTCTGAACCTCTATTTCCTGCTCAGTAGAAACAAGAAAATCTCTCTTCACATCACATTGATTCAGTCAGCTATTAAAAAATGCATTCCCCATTTCCTTCTTCCTTCCATTACTGAACAATATTACTTTAATGATGAATGTACTTCTTTGTCTCTTCCCTCCTATATTCTGTGTCTCACTTAGGCTGACAGACCTTGGTATTGCCTACATTTGAGTAGGTCAAATACTTTCTTTAAACCTTTTTCTCCGGGGTTTACCTAGCTTAGTGCCTTAGAGTGACCCAAGGCCCTATTGTCATACCCTGGCATCTTTGTTATATTCCTAGCTTATTTTAGGCATCTAGGGATTGCCCTGCTTAGACCTTGGGTCCTGCAACCTCCTTTATCCCAGACAGAGTCACTCCTGAACATCTCTTAGATACCCTAAATAAAACCTTTTAAAGTCTCACTTTCTAACAGGCTTCTTCTTTCCTCTCAGCTGGCATGCCTTCACAGCACTTCCTGCCACTTCTCACACTGTATGCCTTCCCTGTAATAGTTCTTTCTCTCCTTAAAGCATGAATTTCTTGAGGAGAGGTACTTGAATTTGCTTTCCATCCACTCTTTTCTAATTTGCTATTTCTGCTAGTGTGGCAAACTATCACCAACCCTGCAGATTAAAATAACACTTGTTTTGCCCCACAGTCCTATAACCAGAAGTCTACAGTACCTGATAGATTTCTCTGTCTCATAAGGCCAGAATTGTGGTGCTGGAAGGGCTGCATGTTTGTCTGGAGGTTCTGAGTAGGCCTGCAGGTTTTCAAGGTGGGGTGGAATTCAGTTAATTGTAGCTGTGGGTGAAGGTCCTTTTCTCCTTGTCAGCTGTCACCTAAGACTCATTTCCTCCTTCTTGGTGTGGTCCCTTCCTCCAGTGTCAGAGCCAGTGACCAGCTGAGCCCTTTCTTCATTTGCAAATCTACTCCTGGCTCCTGGTCGAGAAAACGGTTTTGATTGGACTGACCCATAATGATAATCTGAGATAATCTCTGGATTTCCATCCCATTGCTTTTATTTTATCTGCACAGTTCCTTTTCCCATGTAAGTGACAAGTTGACAGGCCCTTAGACAGAGCTTCTGCCTGCCTTACCAGCCCTGTATCCTGGACAGCATGGTCAGTACACGGGGAAGGTTCGGAGTAGGAAGAAGATTTGGGTACTGTGTAAGTCAGGCAGCCATCTAAATCTTAGGTGTGGGTCCTGCCATCACCCCATCCCACAGATGATGGAACTTTGATACCAAATAGGTGACCTATTAAGGTCACAGATCTGCTGGGATGGCAGGCACTTGTCTCAGAGCTGACTCTAATTTTTTGATGTGTGTAAAGAGAAAATGTATGAGAATTGGCTTAATCTGTGCCATATTTGGTGCATCAGTTCTATTGAAGCAGGGAAGGTCTAACCCACAGGGTGCTGCCCTACATGCTTTCTAAGCCCTAGAGGTTGATTCTCAACATCATTCCTCTTCTATCAATCAGCCTCTTTGTGTTCTTCCCAGTGGAAACCACTCTGTACTTACCCCACTTTCTTTCCCTTTCCCAACAGATGCCTACCCTAATTCTGAAGTTGTCTATGTTTGGACCAATGGCTCCACCAAGTCTGTGGTGGTGGCAGAAGATGGCTCTAGACTCAACCAGTATCACCTTATGGGGCAGACAGTAGGCACTGAGAACATCAGCACCAGCACAGGTAAAGAGAGCTAAGGAGCATCCCACCCTCTGTGGCTTCATGTTCCACTCTGTTGGAGTACAAACCCCATACAACTACTCTGCCTCTTATAGGTTCCCGTGTAGCTTGACAAAGGGGCACCAGCTGCAGTGACCTAAGAATGGAGGGAACCAAGGATCTATAGTGTATGTGGCATCTATACTGTACATGTTGGTCTTATCTGGATTCCCAGTTATCAGCTTATATAATATCCTTCCCCAAACCTGAGAAACAAGGCAATCTCTGCTAAGTGGGGTATGCATCATGCTGACTGTCCTCTTGTTTCCTTCCCTAAACATCTCAGAGATCCTCCTGAGGTTGAAACTGGCAAATCAAACTAGCAGTAGACAAAGTGGCTAAGGTGATACAAACAAGGAGGCAGATGCAGTCAATAACACAATACTGTCTCTATAGGGCAGTCCATATTGGCTTCAGCTGATAAAACATGAATAGTGAAGCCAAAGGAATGCTGTATACTCTACCTTGAATTGGCCATGACTCTTCTGGCTAAGGGCCAGCATGGCTCAAGCTATCACCAGGTGACAGTACTGAATAACAGGGGATGTTGCTTGTTTCCTTGCATAATAGGAATGAAAAGTTTGAAAGGCTGGCCCAAGTCATGATTGCAATGTGGGCTGAACTTCAAAGAATCCTTTGCTTAGCTTACTGTTTGGTCACAGTCAAGTAGCTGGTGAGATACACATAAGACATCAAGAGCAAGCCCTTCTTTATATCACATGTGTAGGCCAGGGCAGAGTCCTACTTACCAATAACACAGTGCATTCACTGGGTATGCCTGAATGAGAAAGAGAGCCTGAGAGGGGAGTGTCCCTGTTTAGGTGTCATGGCTTGGGTAAAGGAAGTAGAATTTCACATCTGGTTTTATCAAAATGAAATGAAAGTTATATGGCAGAAATTGGGGTGCTGACACAGGGTCCTGCCTTTGAGACTAGTTTTATAAAATCTCTTGAAATTTTGTAACGGAGACTCTGTCCTAACCTTCATTCTGCAAAGATACTATTTTCAAAAGTATTGTCCAGTTTTGTTACTAATAACTCAGAAGTAAACAATATACAAACAAAGACAGGAAGAATGCAAAAGATAGTAATTTCAGATCCCACTGTATATTCAATGGCATTTCTTGTCTTCATATGTTATAAAGGAACACAAATTCAAAAGAACAAGATCTTGCTACTAGACATATATCCATCTTTCTCTCTATCCTGGTTTCTCTCTTCCACATGAGAGCTTGCTCAGTCTCTCAGCTACTCTCAGCTGGCTTGAGCTATTGAGAAAACACACACCACACGACCTTGCAGCATATATGGGCACTACTTAGAACTCTGGCTCCTTTACTGTATGTAAGAAGGCATATTTTTACCTCCTCTTGTCTCTGTGGTTCCTTTTTCTCTGACATAAGTAAACATCTTGGGGACATCTACACCTACATTGCTAAACTATAGGCTTTGGTTTAAGCAGCCTCCAACATGCCAATGCCCCATCTACACAGCCAAATGACCACTATACCTTCATAGTCAAGACCACAAGTGGAGTTTGCACTGAGAATCTTTCCAAGACTCTGCTTATGATCATAGTAACACAGCAGCCTAGCTCCCAAGCTCCAACACCTGCTTGATACTACTCACTGAAGAAGTCTCCAGACTATCTAATGCATCCCTTCTATCTCTAGGGAGACACAACCTCATCCAGAAAGCCTCACTCCCATAGACCCATAGCCCACCCATCATAGCTCCTTACCAGTTAACCATTAGGACGGCATCATTTTCAGCAAAAAATGGAAGATCTCCACTTGCCTCCCACACAGCCAGGTAAATCCAGAGAAGGCATTGGGGCATTGCCCAGGAAATCCAGTTTAGAGCAACAGAGGACACTAGTGTCTCTGCTGGATGGCAGAGAGAATGAGCTACCCAGATCTGTGTCCTGTATAGCTTTTCCGTACTCTCTACCTGGGTTGGTAAAGCACCAGGCCTTGGCAGACAGTAGTGGTCCTGTCTCCCTGGAGCTCAACAGCTGGGAAATAGGGAGGATGTGTTCATCCACAGCAGAGCTCTGGATGCCTGATTTCTATCTGCAAAGGCTAAATCCTCAGATCCTGATTGCTATAACCTGCAGAGTGGTGAGGGGGGTAGGGAGCATGACACAGATTGACTGGGGATTAATGAAACACACAAATCTGATTTTCTCCGAAAAAGCATGCACCAGCAAGAGCCCTTCAGAGGCTAGAGTTCACAAGATTTGCTTATGAAATGACCTTTAAGAAAGCAAGGCAGCAATTCCCACAAAAACACCACGCTAAAAAACCACAGCATGTATGCAGAGGACCTGCAGACCCATGCAAGTTCCATGATTACCACTTCAGTCTATGTAAGCCCCTATGAGCCCTTCTTAGTTGATCCATCCAGACTTGATATGGGGATTTGTGCTCCCATACCTTGTCTTTCTGCATCTTGTCAAGCTGCGTTTGGTTGACAACCCTGGGAGGCCTGCTATTTTCTGAAGGGAGGGGGAGAAGCAGTGGATCTAGGGGAGAGGGGAGGTGGGACTGGAAGAGAGGAGGTGGGACCTGGGAGGAGGGAAGGGACAGGAGGCTGCAGTTGGGATGTATTGTATGAGAGAGAGAGAGAGAGAGAGAGAGAGAGAGAGAGAGAGAGAGAAGAAAGAGAGGGAGGGAGAGAGGGAAGGAAAGAGAGACAAAGAGAGAGAGACAAAGAGAGAGAGAGAGAGAGAGAGAGAGAGAGAGAGAGAGAGAGAGAGAGAGAGAGAAAGCAGGAAGGGGAAGGTAAAGAAAAAAAAAGAAAAAAGCAGCTTGCATGGTGCCCATCTCCAATCCAACTAACTCATCGTCAAGACAACCCCCCCACACCCAGGGAAAATCATGGGAGAGGAAGAAGACCCACAAGTCCAGGATACTTAGTTTGCTGTGAGAAAATGTGTTCTATATATGACAAGGAAGCTGCATGCATGAACAATCAACAGGACTGATTCCCTGAATAACAGCATATGACAACACCAGTCGACATAACAACATGGAACAGGAAATTCCCACCCCTAGATGAGCTGCAGGTGGTCAGTGGAAGCTGAGAGAAGGAGAATTACGCTCCTCCACGGGCAAGTTCCTGTGTAGCGTGTCCAATCCCTGTGGTCACCTCTGACACATATATACTCATGCTGTAACAACAGTAATTAAAGAAGATGTCATGACCTTAGGATGAGGGCATGGGAAGAGGGGTTTAGAAATAAGGCAGGGTTCATATATAAAGTTCTCAAAAAAAAACCATCATAAGCAAAATACAAAAAAAAAAAAAAGAGATTAAAAACTCAGGCATCCCCTACTACTAGCTACCCAAGCAAATAGCATAAGGAGAGTGAAGGCAAAAGAGGGGAAGCAGTAACCCTGGCCCTGGAGAGTAGAACTAATCTTCCTGATTTGTGCATTTACAGGTGAATATACAATCATGACTGCTCATTTCCACCTGAAGAGGAAGATTGGGTACTTTGTCATTCAGACCTACCTTCCCTGCATCATGACTGTCATCTTATCCCAGGTGTCCTTTTGGCTAAATCGAGAATCTGTCCCAGCTAGGACAGTTTTCGGTGAGTAATACCAAGCCTGACCTTGGCGTAGGTGTCTACAATGACCAGTGCCACAGATACATTTAAACTGGGTGTTAAAGGTGTGATCCTTATCAGGTAGCAGTGTAGAAAAGAAGTGAAAATGGGCTCACCAGAGCAGACAGGTTTATTCAGGAAAACCTGAGAAAGGCTTACACCATCCAAGCAGTGTGAGAACCTCTCTTGCAGACTAAGGGGTCTTTATTGATTTAGCAGGAGGAGAGGGGGAAGCTATGTGGGTCAGCAGCTGGCTAAGCTCTTTTTTTTTTGCTACAGGATTTTTTCCCAGTTAGGTTATGTCTCAAGAGCTTAGGATGTGCTGTACAGCACCATGCTGTTTTCAATTCTTCCAAACATCTGTTTTGTAGAACACTCTGTGCTTGTTCTGAGAGCCAGGTGTTTGGCTTTAAGACATTGGAAATGTTATTGTATCATCTCACCTCTTGGTAGTGTTTGGAGGCTAGAAGCTTTAGCTGATGGAACCTAGTAATTCAGGCCATATAGGGGTTTAAGAGGAAAGGACTCTAGTCTCTTTACTTCTTAGCTGCTATCGAGTGAGGTGGTCCTTCCTATGCTCCTGCCATGGCTAGCTATTCTACCTTGGGCTCCAAACCAACAGAACCAACTGACCATAAATTAAAACCCCCAAATTTTAAACCAAAGCAAACCTTTAGTCTTTTAAAGTTAATTATCTCATGTATTTTGTGACAGTATCTGGAAGTTGATTAATGTAGTTACTTGCTTCTATTATTGCCTATTCACTGTGACGTTGGAAACAAATTAAGCAACTGGCTAAACTCTTAAGATTAAGAAATAGCATTTCTCTTTGAGTGAGAGTTTAGGGAATATTTGTTTGCTTAATTATTATTTCCATCTTTGAAAACCTTTCCTCACTAGATCTTTTGAAGATTTTAAGTTTTCAGCATCCCTCCCTTCTTCCTTCCCCCTTTTGTTCCTCCCTCTCTTGCACTGGAGGTCAAATACAGATGCTTGAGAATGACAGACAAGTAGCTTACCACCAAACTACTCCCTTGGGCTGGGTATATTAGTACTTTCCCTAGTGCTTCTCAGGCATCTATTTTTGAATTTTCATATAGTTCTCTTTAAAAAAATGCTTACTACTTTAAGATCTTCATCAAAATACAGTCATTCCATTGTATGTACACTACTAGTACATTGTGTTTTACATGGTAGGAACAAAACACTTTCAGCCCTCTGTGACTGTAGGCACTGCATTCTCAGATTCAAAGAACCATAGGTAAAAAATATTTGAAATAACACTGATGCTGTACTAAACATGTACAAACTATTTGTCTTGCTGTTATTTCCTGAAAATACAGTATAGTAACTCTTTACTTGATAATCACATTATATAAGGTATTGTAAGACAGCTAAATAGGGATCATTATATACAAGAGACAGCCTGAAGATTCCATGCAGAGGCCATGCTATATTATATAAGAGACTCGAATGCTTATGGGCTTTGGAATCTGAGGTGGTCCCTGAACCTAACCTCAACAGAAGCTAAATGGTGACTAGTGAATGATATTTTGGGGGAGGCATGAGAAATGTCTGTTCATGCCAGTTGAGACACCAATGTCACACCAAAAATATTATTCCATCCAAGCCTACCTCATTAAACTAATGAGTTTATCACAGTAACTTACAGGATCATAGGTTGGGGTTTACTTACAGGAGCTGATGACACAGGAGAGCTGCATCTCTGGCAGCATGCAGACAGTTCCATAATGAGCCTACTCTCCCCTGACAATTGCTTCCTGTGTATATAACCTCAAGGAGAGGCCTTGGGACTCTGATAAGCTGTCTGTCTCTTTTCTCTTTCAAACTTCCTGAGACTTTCAAGTTTCCAGGGCAACTTCCAAAGTTTTATGGGCTTTCCAGGAAAGAATGTTCCAATACAGAGGAAATAGCTATGTATTGATATTATTGAAGAACAATTTGAGAGATCATCATTGTGTATCCCTAAGACATTAGACACAGCAGAATCTAGCTTAGGAGATTCTTTGCCATAGAGGATTTGAGTGTCTCCCATCTTGAAGCTCACTGCACTAGTCAGCTTTTTCTTACTGTAACACATATCCAGGGTTACCCAATCTTAAAAGGAAAATGATCTACTTTGGCTCAGAGTATTAGAGATATTTTACTCTATGGGCATTTGCCAATGTTTGTTTTGAGCCTGTGGTAAGGCAGCACATCGTAGCAAACATGTTCACCTCATGGCCAGTATACACGTGTGCCTGTGTGTGCATGTGCACATGCACATGCTTGTGTGTGTGTGTGTGTGTGTGTGTGTGAAAGTGAGAGTGAGAGGCAGACAGACAGATGGACAGACAGACAGACAGACAGACAGACAGAGACAGAGACAGAGACAGAGACAGAGGTAGGGGCAATGATAGAAAAAGGTATAGATATAGAGAGGCTAAAGACATAAAAGGACAGTGACAAACAAATTAGGGCAGGACTCTAATACCCCTTTTAGAGCATGACCCTCCCTGTGACTGGAAAACCATATGCCACTCTTCATCACCTGGAGCTGCAGAACTAACCTTTGACACTAGGGGTGTTGGGCTGACACCCGCCTGAACCACAGCACTCACTCTACTCCCAGTTCAGAAGGGATGTTAAAGGGCAATTTTCATATCTTTTGCGACAACAGAGGCTCATATTTTTGTGTGCTGTGATATACAGTTCACACAGTAGTTCCTACATCTAGTTTTTCCTTCCACAATAGGAAAGCATTTGCATCCACCTTATCTTGATGATAGTATGTAAGAAGCCCAAGAGCCCTGGGCACCTCTGCTCATCACTCTACTCCCCAGTACTAAGTTTCTTACCCTGATTCAATGTAGACTATGTATCAAGGTGTGGAGATTGACTCGTGGCCAGGAGGCACTCACTCACCAAGTTGATGAGCCTAATGAAATCCATACTGGACATTTATTAGTTAGGTTAGTAAAAGAATGGAACACACTGCCTGTGATAGTTGATTTCCTCTTGGAAGTTCTCCACACATGATCACATGTTAAATGATCTGAGCAGAGGCCTATTTGAGGCCTGTATTCAACTATGTACTCAGCATATGTCACTGTATTGTTAAGAAAAATCAAAATATAAAATCAAAATGCTTCCTTAGTCATTGGTTCCATGTTTTATGACTTTCAGGTTTCCCAGATGCTGGACCACCATTCGCTCCTAGTGCTTCATTGTGCTACTGGTTCCATGTGGCTTCTGTATCAGAGTTTTACCAGCATCTGCTTAGAAGCATAGTGTAGCTGTCTCAGGAGGGTGGGATCCCAAGATTAAAAGGCTGGCAGGATTGGTTCATACCTGAGGCTTGTGAAGGAGACTCTGATCTAGGAATCTTCCCTTACCTTTGGTAGCCCTAGGGCTTATGGCTGCACATTCCCAGTATGCCACGTTGAAGGGCATCACAGTTCATGCCATAACAGGTACATTCCTGCCATATCCCAAACACAGATCTATGTTCACAGAAGTGTACAAAAAGAGAGACTGTCTAGACTGTAGAAGTCCCCAGTCCTGAGTCCAGAGATGGGCTATTTCTTCACAGGATGAGAATTTAAGTATACTCCTAAGTGCCTATAAATCTCAAGCTCTCCCGCATGGTGGATATAGTACACTCTTCCAGAAACTAGCTTAGGTCAGAGGCTGACACTTGGCTGATTATATACAAATCTTCCAATTGTAAGTCATTTGTCCTTCCAGCCAAACAACTGCAGTGCTTCTCTAGAGCCACAACAGGTTCAAGGATATTGCCCCTGCTTTTAAGGAGAGAAGGTATTATCCTGCTACAGTGATACTCAGACATCTCCGGCATCTCTTTATGGTCAGTGCATAAGAAAGGAACACACTGCATTATTCTGTCTCAGCCCATTGCTTCTGAGGTACACTGTAAATCTCCACGAAGCGCACTGCTGAGTCCTGGGTGAAGGTCACTGACACTCTTCATTTGTACCTTAGTCCCACAGAAACAAACCACTCATCCAAACATCTTTGCAAGTACCAACAATTTCCCCGACTTGTCCAATGAAAGGGGATATGGTTATATAGAAGTCAGACCACAATCCATGTTCTCCTCAATTTTTATCATAGAGGATGAAGACAGTGGGGACAATTAGATAAGCAATGTTTTCACTGCAGAAAATATGATAATCAAGGAGTCATTCTGGGGAAAAGGGGTTAGCTAAGACTAAAGAATCAGAAGCCTATGTTCTTTCATGTTTGGGGAGGGAGTTCTGGGAATTAGCACTGATCTCTTTTCCCATGTTGCAATCTGCTCTCTCCTTGTCGAGCAGGAGTGACCACAGTGCTGACTATGACAACACTCAGCATCAGTGCCCGAAATTCGCTACCCAAAGTGGCTTATGCCACTGCCATGGACTGGTTCATTGCTGTCTGCTATGCATTTGTCTTCTCTGCTCTGATTGAATTTGCCACAGTCAACTATTTTACAAAGAGAGGATGGGCCTGGGATGGCAAGAAGGCCCTGGAAGCAGCTAAAATTAAGGTAAGAGATGGCTTATTATCCTCCTTCTTTTGAGATTCATTGACAAGAAAATGGGCCTAATTCTGGGTCCACATATTCAACAGGGATTTTTCTCTTTCTGCCTCTCCCTCCAGAATGATCTTTCCTCTTACCTGCAGGCTCTTTACAGGTTCTTACAGAAGATCTAATTTCTATTTTTAAATAAATTTCACTCAAGTAAAAGGTCTGGTGAATGGCTTGCTTATATTCAAATTATTATATTATATTCACTTACTTATATTCAAACTGGTCAGTTGGGTAAAAACAATTCTTTCTAGGGATGATGTGTCTGGGTTTTAACCTTAGTTTGAACCACAGCACATTCTTTTTATCCCTAGGTCATGCATTATATCTTCTTTGAGCTCGTCAGCATGTCTCAGAGAGGGTGGATTGTATAATGGAAGTTACCCATCAGCCAAAATGACCCAGTACTTCGAGGGAATGATTTGGCCCATGCAGCTGTGAGCAAGTGTAGTAGTGTGAAGTGTCACACATTCATATGATCTTTTATTGTATGTTTCACTCACGCACTCACGATTTCGCCCAAATCTGAGGAATAATTGAAGGAAAAGAGCAGCACAGGATCCCAAGCTGAATCACTTCTGCGGGGACGAGAAAATGTATAGGCACAGAAAATAAAACCACAGATGATAACCCCCTGATTACGTTATGCACAGAACAGACATTTAAGCAAGTCCTTTGTACTGAGAGAAGGTGATATCAGTGTTTTCAGGAGAAGATTGAAATAAAATTATAATCTATCCTCTGTGAAATAAGCCCAAGGGGAGTCCAAACTGAGTCGTGCATGAATAGTTAGTTGTCCTGAACCACACCAGCTGACAAACCTGTGCACTTCCATTCCATGGAGTTCATCTGGTTCTACCCTATGGAGCTTGGCCCAGTTATGTCTGGGTCAGCCCTTGCTTGTCAATCTGACCTTACCATGGACTTTCCTTTTTTCCAAGGCTAGTAGTCCATTCCCCATGCTCTATGCTACTCACAGAGTCCCTCATCCACATCCAGTTGGCTGTATGAGAGACAGGGTGACAGTAACTGGGAGACAGAAGGATGGCAATAGGACCCCCGCTTGGAGATGTAGTACAGCCTAAGTGCTAAATTGTCTCCCCTCCTAAGTGAAAGTTTGTGAAAATAGGCTAACACTGAGCTTCTTCATCCAAGTTATCACCATGTGGCGCTTTAGAGTTCAGGCAGCCTGAAAGCATCTATCTTCCAGTAATATGAGGTGGGCTGGTTAATTTCATCTTTCCACACCATCTGTATTTCTTCCCAACAAGCAACTTTCTTGGCTGCCTTGGCTTCCCCTTATAAGTCTAAAAGTTCCATGACATCACTTAACATCTGACTGTCCTGAATATTTTCTCCTATGCCTGTTGCATCTTCACAGTGGCTATCTGAGTTTGTTTTTATGGTGTGGGGGGACATCAATGATTTGGCTGCTGTGGATGATCTGTGGGGTGCTGGAAAAACATTTGTTGAAACAGGATGTCCTTGAACTGTTACAGGGTCTGTGTAACTGTTCTTTTCTAGGCCTGTGGGGCAAAAATAGAGAACATAGTTTGACTAACCACTCTCAGAGTGTGTCCCACTGGTCAGCCATATGGGACACCAAGATGATGAGTTGTTCCCCAGTGCTGTGCCCTACCCCAACACTGGAAAGGCTCTTTGTGTGAAAGTAACATTCTATCAAGCAGGTTGGACAGAGTGTCAGACTCACGGACTAAATGAGAATGAGCATCTTAGTGGGAATGTATCACTATGAGGTGATCATCACTAGAAATGGAGAAAACTTTAAGAACTCAGAAAACAGGCTATATTCTTCATTGTTCCGTGCCTATTCCCAAGAAAGGAGGAAGAAGTGAGGTGAGACAGAAGACAATGACACTGCGCTCAGCAGAGCCTCAGATAATCCATACTGAAACTCTGAAGCAAGTCAGATCACATGCTATGGAAGTGTGGCTTCTGCCTCACTGGCTAGCATGTGGGTGGTGAGTGACATTCTTTCTGGGGAATCATGAACAAGCATCACTCATCCAAGACAGAGAACTGACCACAAATAGCTCTGAAACCCAACACAGTTTATCCTGGGGTGACAGAAATATAAGTGAGGAGTTACAGGGAGCACAACTGACTCAAACACAGCTGAATCACCGAACAGAATGGATCACAAAGCTGAAGCACAATGTCCAACCTGCAGACAGCTCAACAGCTTGAGGAGTGGCCATTGCAGTTAGTTCAGTTGGCTGGAGCCTTGTCTAAACAGCTTGGTTGTTCTACTAGGTAGTTCATGTGACCCGATCCTTGATGCGGCAGCTCATCTTGTCTGAGAGTGACTCTTGGCAATATTTCTAGCTTACATATGTTTGGGGGAGGGGAGGCCTAGTGAACCTGGTCATTTTCAGGGACCTCCTGGAGGGGGGATTTTGAGTTGCTTGCTATCCAAGCTCCAGTAGCTTGTGGTTTGCCCTCCCTGTAAGCATGCTGCTATCTTAATGAGAAAACTCCAACGTGGAAGGTTTAAATCTCTCCAGGAAACTGTTATATAGCCATGGTCTGCCTTCTAGGAAAAATTGTGGTGTACTGGCTGGTTTTGTATCAAGTTGACACAAACTGGAGTTATCACAGAGAAAGGAGCTTCAGTTGAGGGAATGCCTCCATGAGATCCAGCTGTAAGGCATTTTCTCAATTAGTGATCAAGGGGAGAGGGACCCCTGTGGGTAATGCCATCCCTGGGCTGGCAGTCTTGGGTTTTATAAGAAAGCAAGCTGAGCATGGCAGGGAAAACAAGCCAGTAAGTAACAACCCTTGATGGCCTTTGCATCAGCTCCAGCTTCCTGACCTGCTTGAGTTCCAGTCCTGACTTCCTTTGGTGATGAACAGCAATGTGGAAGTGTAAGCTGAATAAACCCTTTCCTCCCCAACTTGCTTCTTTGTCCTGATGTTTTGTGCAGGAATAGAAGCCCTCATTAAGAAATGTGGCTAGAGAGGGCCAGGCAGCTTTTTGTGGCTGAGGCTGTTTTAGAAGTCGTTGACTGCTGGCTTATGTTGCTGATAGCTGGAGAGCAAACACTTTCTGGAAGAGAGGTGTGAGGCACACCTACCTGAACCTTCCTGTGTCTTGTACTGTTTTTGCCCTCTTTTTATGTTTGTCTCTCTTAGTTCAAAGCACATGTCGACATGAAGGGCAATATGGTTGTCTTTCCATGTCTGCAGGTCCTATATCTTTGATACAAGCAACCACAGTTCAAAATGTTTGAGAAAATATTGGGTATGTACTGAACAAGCACAGAATTTGATTTTTGGTCATTTTCTAGGCAATACAAAAAAGAACAAGTATTTACACAGTGTTAACTTCCATTGGATATTAGAAGTCATTTAAAGAATTTAAAGCATGTGGGAGAATGCCCTTAGGCAATGGGCAAACAAACACTAAGCTATTTTATATATAATACTTGGGTATCTCGTTTTGATAAATGTGTGCATATTGAAGGGTTTTCTTCTCCTATTGTGTTCTTTCCCTGATTCTCAAAGATGAAAATTGTTTAAAGTAGTTAGTCACACTTACTAATATTCTGCAAGACTGGCATGAAACCTACATGTTGGTTTTCTGAAGCATGGACTGCTGCCCACCCATCTGCCCTCCCATAGACTCTAAGGGGTCTCATATTTCTTGCATCTGGCTAATCACTTAGTTTTTATTTATTCTCACCTACACCTCCTTTCTTCTGCTCTCTTCTTGTTATCTTTTCACATCTTTAGCAACTGACATGTTTTCCATAATTACAATACAGGTTTATTTAAATTTTATTTAATGAGATTGCATTATATAAAAAATGAAATTGAAATGAAAATTAAACTAATGTTTTATTATATATATTTTAAACATACAGTAATGTTTAAAATGTTTCTGTTGATAACATTTTACTATGTTTATGTTAGAACAATCTATGTACCATCTCTGTCTATCCATCATTCTACTTAGGATCCATCCACTCATCCACCAATCTATTCATCTATCATCTGTCATCCATCCAACCATCTATTATCCATGTGTTCATTTATGATCTGTGTGCTATTATCTATTCATCGATCTATTTTTCATCAATCACCCATTTTATTTTTTATACATATCAAAATAAATTCCATGCATACCATTAACCAGAGTTTAGTGTGATTTACTATTTATTTAATTCCCTTGGAGGAAAATTTATCCAACATGAAGTACACATACATTAGGCATATCTTTGTTGCATTCCTGCAAGTACACACTCCAGTGTCCCCCAAATCTCTATCATACCATTAGCAATTAGGAAATTCAAATATCTCTTTCTACACAGCTCTTACCCTCACCTTTGTAAATGTAACCATGGTTCTGAGTTTTCCACATAAAATTTATTCCCTGTTCTAGAACTCCATATGTAATTAAAACAAACAACAGCAAACCCCAAACCAAGACAGCGTGCACAAGACATTTGCTGGATCCAGAATAGTCAGACCTGGACACAGCATATATGCCCATCTACAGGATATAACTATACATTCTGAAAAGAAATGATACTCAACAATAAAAGACATTCTCATTGTGCTGTTGGAAGCAGCTGCGTGGCTGATTTGCAGTAGCCCTTTTTGAGATACACCTTGCACCACGGACTACTTACTGTCGTCAGCATTTTAACTCACTCTCCTTTTAATTATTCTCTAAAGGTCATCCTTTAGAATGTTTCTTATAGCAAACAACATAGAGTGTTCACTCCCAAGGGCACACTTAAATAAATAAATGATTGTTACAGTGATCTTAATTCCGTTTATAGTAGGTTCCTGAGAAATACCAAACATTCACATCAATAAGCCACATCTATCTGTGTGGGATACTAGGCTTGCAAGAGGGTTGTCCTCCCTAGCGCTGAGTTCATGTTTATTATCTCTTCTAAAAACAGACTGTGAGACCTTATCCAAGAGCTGAAAGGTGACATGTATTTACCTTCTTATTTTATTTTGCAGAAAAAAGAACGTGAACTCATACTAAATAAGTCAACAAATGCTTTTACAGCTGGGAAGTTGACCCATCCTCCAAACATCCCAAAGGAGCAGCCTCCAGCTGGGACGGGGAACGCACCCACAGTCTCTATCAAAGCTTCTGAAGAGAAGACTTCAGAGAGTAAAAAGACATACAACAGCATCAGCAAGATCGACAAAATGTCCCGGATTGTGTTCCCCATCTTGTTTGGCACTTTCAACTTAGTTTACTGGGCAACATATTTGAATAGAGAGCCTGTGATAAAAGGGGCAGCCTCTCCAAAGTAAACCAGGAAACCATACTCCCACTGAAATGAAACTGAGGAGAGGCCAGGCTCACAGAGACTATTTGAGCGCTGTCTTTCAGGAAATTTTGCATGTTTAATAATATGTACAAATAATATTGCCTTGATGTTTCTACGTGTAACTTCAAATGTTTCAAAGATGTCCCCTTAACAAACCAAGCAAATGGCCTTCTAGAACAACGGGAGGCAATGACTGACTCTCAGATGCTCAGTGTCCTAACATCAATAGTTTACAAACGAGATAAGTATATTTTTAACTGTTCTGAGTATATGATGTTTTTATACTTCGAATGCCATTTCATACCGTTTTTCCCAGCCAACAGAACATTTTAGGGAATCCCTGTGATGACCACTTGACAGGTGAAAGAGCAAAGATCCTGGGGTACACACTGTCCATGAAGAGCAAACTGTGGACATTTAAGACCAGTACTAATTGCCTTTAACAATTCTTCTTGTTCTGAAATTAGAAAAATACTGCATGAACTGACATTAAGAAATAGAATAAGCAAACATTTATGCAGACAAATTTAATAACAAGCACATAGTGTCTTTAGATTAGCAGATTAAATACTTCCCCAAGGAAAAGAAATGAACTAATTAAAAGTTATTTTGGTTTTTGTAGAAAATAAATTATTTCTCACCACATCCCAACACTTCTATAACCTTAATAATGACTAAGGAAAAAAAATCTTAAAACCTTAATGCAACAAGGCCTTGGTCTTTGGAGGCGGTACTCTGTGACCATTGTTTCTGGACGCTGGCTCCTCTTGCTGCTGCTTCAGTGCTGAGAAATTGTAATTTATTTTCTGTTTTATTTCCCTGTACATATTTCATGATTGGATTATTGCTCTGTTAGCTTTTGTATATGAATCTTAAATGTTCATTAAAAAAATGTAAAAATGAACTGATCTTATGGCATGTAATTTATAATTGAAATTCAACTTTTGATTAACTAAATCCCTAAAAATGATGTAAGAAAATTTCATATGAACCTGCTTGGGGAAAAAAATACCAACCAAACAAAAAGAGTTAAAATTTAGTGGGAGACCCCTACTCTTCCAATATAATTATACACAAGAATGCTTAGAGAGGATACTGCAGATGGTGCAAGGGTAGATACAGCCAGTGGGTCTTCCTACCACAGATCTCTGTGTGCTTCCTCAGTGCATTTCCAGCGTTTTCTACAGGCATGAGGACTACTGATCCTGACCTTACAACTCCCTTATAGGCCTGGTGACATCTGTTTCTGGCTTTGTGCCCTTCTTTCTGGATCAGATGATTGCTGGACCTGGCCATGCAACCTCTCTTATGACTTTGGTGACTACTGGTTCTGGTCATTTCCCTCTTTTTTAAGGGCCTGGTGAATGCTGGTCCTAGCTTTATACCTGATTTCAGTTGTTCAACAGACAGAGTAGAGCAATTGGTGCCCATACTAACTGTTGGAATAAATAATAAATAATGTTCAGCAGGTTTAAAGGAATAAGTTCTGTCCTAAATTTGGAACTCTAGAATTATAACAGAGGAGTTATAACTATCAAGAAAAGAAAATTGATGATTAGGTCTACTTTGACAAGGTAGGTGCCATGCAAATATCCTAATTCACTTTCTTAGTATGTTTTCTTATACATGTGTGTTGCCTATGATTTTACAAAATGATGCTTGCTCTTTGCCTGGTACCATGCCCATTCTATGTTCCAAGATCAGCCACTGCCAATGGCCGCCTCACTTAGGCCCTACAGCTATCTTCACCAAGCCGCCTGGGTCTCACTCAGCTCCACCAAGTTGCTAGTTTTTGCCTAAAATGCCACCTGTTCCTCCCCGCCCATTCCTCCAGCTGTCTGCTTTCTCCTCCTGTCCACCTTACCTAGGGATGAAAAACGCCAGACAGCCTTAGTATTTTAAAACTAGCCAGATAGCTCAATGGCCATTGCTCTAAATTCATCAGCTATCCTATATTAGAATTCCGATGGGGACGGAGGCCAGTGCCTGTTTTAGTTGCCCCCAGGCATTACATAATATGTGTTTTTCTCTCCTCCCCTCCTCTTCCCCCTGGGACCCAGAAATCTCACCTTTTTCTCTTCTCCCAGTGATTGGCTTCCACCATTTTTATTGACACAGTCAAGAACCAATTAGGGAAACGATACCTTTACCTACTCATGTGCATTTGAATACATACTTATTCATGTATGCACACATGTGTTTGGGGGTGCCAGTATCTATGTGTGCTCATGTGGTGACTGGATGCTGACATCAGATGGTTTCTTTAGTTTATCTCTGCCTTATTTTTTGAGACAGGCTATTACACCAAACCTTGAGGTCATCATTTCAGCTAGAATGGCTGGCCAGCAAGCCCTAGCTACACTCCTTTCTTCAACTATCCAATGCTAGTATTACAGGCATGCAAAGTCACACTTGACTTTTTACATGTGTACCGAAGATCAAGACCAGCTCCTTATGGTTGTGAAGCAAGTGCTTTCCTGACACAAGTATCTTACCAGCTCCTCCATTGTTCCTACTGCAACAATGCTCAGTGTCTCAGAAAAAGAGTGACAGAAAGACCACTCTAAAATGCTATGGAAGCATTTTCCTGAAATATGACAATGACATCTGCAGCATGACATGTTTCCATTACAACACAGTGAGAAAGCCCCTGGGAAAACCAAAGCTAAGTTTCAGTGTAGAGTCCGATTTCCATTACTTTTCTAGTTCTGGACTGTTATCTTCTTCCTGTTCTGCATCACACTATAGTTGTAAGAAGATGGAAGACGGATATTAAAGTGTTTCCGTAAGTGTTAACACCCATCTTGAACTGCTTACTTTCTTTTTTTTTTTTTTTCATTTTTTATTGGATATTTTATTTACACTTCAGATGCCATCCACTTTCCCCACCCCACCCCTTAGAAAACCCCTATCCCATGCCCCCTTTTCCTTTTTGCACTTATACATTTTTTAAAAAATGTTAATCAAAGACTTTATAAGTTTGGTAATGCTCAATCAGAGGTGTAACCCACTACCCAACCTAGATATATCAACTATCTTTGACTGGTGGAGATACATGAACATCTGCCTCCCTGTCTCCCCCTTCTTTCTCTTTCTCATCACCTAGCTTCTCCTCTCCTTCTTCTCCTCCTCTCCTTACTCCTTCTCTTCCTCTTAGTACTCCTCCCACCTTAGCTCTTCCTACACATCACCCTTCCTGTTAAAATAAAACTTTTCTCTCAAAATACAATTAGAGCATAATTATGAACCACTTACTTTCAATAGATAATGATGCCTTCTTTCCCAGGTTGCAGTGAATTTTTTTAAGGTATGGCTTTTGCACCAAAGTCCTTGCTGAGCATTTTGGAGACTGCCCATTTTATTCTGCTGAACCTGTAATCTGATGAATATTTAACAAAAATAATCACATTGTTTTCCATTCTCTGATTTTGTGTTGTAGACATTCTCAGAGTTTGTTATTTTTAATGGGAACATAATAAAGAATCACCTTGGGGGAATGATGACAAGGCAAGCAATAACATTTCTGAAGATAAATTATAAATTATACTGCTCTACTTTTAGAGCAGAATATTTAAATGTGTCTTTTTTTTACATCACCACAAATATAAAAGAGAGTGTTCTTAAGAGTCCACAGTCAGTACTTCATATGTCCTTTCTTATGAGTCTAAAGGTCTATCTAGAGCTTTGAGTGAGGTTGACATAAAAGTATGTGTTTGCTCTTGATGATTTTGTTCACCTGCTTGAAGAGTAACTAAAATTGTCCAGCAAATGCAATCTGTTGCAGATAGAGAAGAGGCTATAAAGCATTTGTTCATTGTTTTGATGTTATTTGAGAAACTGCACTGCAGATCTTGCTTGGGACAAGCGATGGGAAAGAACAGCAAATAGAAAATTTCTACATTATAAACTGTTTTTGCAACTCAAAGTGATTAATTCTTTGCCTTAAAGCATAGGGCTAACAAGGCATAAACACGGGCCTATATTTCTGTGGCTCACAGTTCCTGAGTTCACAACACCGTCAAACTCCTTTATGTGGATGATGATTTAGAATCAAATGTGACCTAATATGAAAGTATTGATTCCAAGGCCTGGGTAAATGATTACACATTAAGTATGCCCTAGATTTTTTTTTTTAGACTTTTTTCCCTTCTGAAAACATATTCAACTACACTTTCTTCATAAAGTCTGTGGTTCTGTGATGTCACAAACTTAATGCTGTGTTTAGTGTAGCAGTCCTATCATAAGTAAAAGAGAGTGAGACAGAGTGATGAGAGGAGGGAAGGAGGAAGGAAGAGGGAGAGGGAGAGAAAGAAAGAGAAGAGAAAAGAAGAGAAGAGAGAGAGGGAGAGAGAGAGAGAGAGAGAGAGAGAGAGAGAGAGAGAGAGAGAGAGATTATCATTGAATGAGAGATGAAAGACCTGATGTCTTTAATTGGATTGTTCAAGGAAAATCACAATGATGACACATAGTCTTTAATCAACATTAGCCTCCACCATAAGACCTAGTCTCAAATCAAAAGAACCCCTGCTTTAAAAATTTGGAAATGCTATAGTTTTCTCTGTCTTTTAAATATTTAAAAATTTGTCTTAATGTCTTTTTTAAATAACCCATTGAAGAATAGGAGGAAAGATTCTAGGAGTTAGAGGGGATGGAAGACACCAGAAGAACATGGAGCACTGAATCAACTAAGCAGGGCTCATCTGGGCTCACAGAGACTGAACCGGAAGCAAAGTGCCTGCATGAGACCTGTACCAGTGTCTATGCTATGGCTGGCAGTTTGGTGTTTCCCTGGGACTCGTAACAGTGGGAATGGGTGTATTGGTGTATCTCTTACTCTTTTACCTGCTCTTGGAACTCTTTTCCTCCTCTTGGGTTGTCCAGTCCAGCCTTCATATGAGGTCTTTTACCCTTTTGTATCTTGTTCTGTCCTGTTGTCTCTTTGAAGCCTGCTTCTTCCTGAAGGGACACAAGGGAGGGAGTATATCTTGGGGAGATGAAATGTGTCGGGGTGTAGGGAAGCTGAGAACATTGCAGGGAGAGGAACTGTGGTCGGAATGTATTATATGAGAAATGAATCTATTTTTTAATTTTAGAAAGATAAAAAAAAAAAACACAAAATGAATAAAAATAGCATACAAGACCAGGTAGCTTTCATATATACAAATAATGAACTTCAGGAGGAATAATTTTGAAAAATATCCCATTCACAAGAGCTCAATAAAAAAAAAACCAAAGAAAACAACAACAAAAACTCAAAACAAACAAAGAAACAAATAAAACTGTTGCTACCCACGTCCGACCGACCAGCGGAATAAGGCAACGGCAACCGTGTTCTTCTTCAAGTGGTTTATTCAGCTATCCTTGTACAGCGAGCTTCTTCTCTGTTTCCTTCTAACCCCCCCCCTCCCGCAGCCCCTTATAAGCATTGCCTTAATCCTATCAGCAGCTGCCACGAAGCCACTGCTAATTGGCCACTCTCAATGATGTGAGGTGGGGTGATCGGGTAACCACACCTCTCAGCGCATACAACTCCATATATGGAGTTGTCTTTTCTCTCAAGCAATGCCTATGCCAAGCGCCACCCTGTAATGGCGAGAGCATAGCCGTTTCTCACACAAAACAAAGCTAAAATTCCTAGGGATAAATCTAATGGTGGAAGTGAAAGGCCTCCACAATGAAAACTCTAAGAAACTGAAAGAGGAAGTTAAAAAGATACTAGATGATGGAACGACCTCCAGTGCTTCTGGATTAACAGAATCTGTATTGTAAAAGCAGTTGTACTGACAAAAGTAATCTACAGATTCAGTATAATCTCTGTCAATAGTTTAATGACATCCTTCCAGAAATAAAATTAACAAACCATAAGTTTATATTAGAGATACGAAAAAGTCACAAAAATAGCTGAAGGCATCCTAAAGCCAAAGAACTCAGCAGGAGGCATCGCATCATCAGGTCACAAATTATACTACAGAACTATAGTGAGGTCATAAAAACAGACGCATCGACACGTGGAACAGAAGAGAGGGCCTTGAAATAACCTAAAAAGGTAGGCTCACTAAAAATTTTTGTGAAGGCGTCCAAAACATACATTGGAAAATGTAAAATAGTGCGGTTAAAATTGGTTATTTTTAGAAGAATAAAAATATCTACCTATCTATATCTCATTCTATAGAGTAGATCAAAGACTTTATTTAAAAATCCAAGATATTGAAACTGCTAGAGTGAAGCACGGGAATATGCATTCAACACATAGAAACAGAAAGAACTTTCTGCCACAGCCCAGAGACACGTGGTGAAGTAGAGATGCCAGCATTTCGAAGCAGGAGCACAAAGGGGAACTTTTGAATTGTGTGGTGTACAGGAAGCCACCTGAAGAGCATTATAGTTATGCCCAAACCGCAATTCAGAAACACAATCATTAAGTGGGAAATCAAATGGACATCACAATGAACACTGGTGTGTTTTTATCATGTGGGAGCATGGGGAACTTTTCTGTCTTTAAATCAAGGTGAAGTAACATGTTGATTAAATTTGACTAGAAAAGTATATTTAAATTTTTTTTCTGATAATTTTGTCCAGCAGTACTTGTGCCAGCTTGGTTTTATGTCAACATGATGCAAAGTAAAGTCACTGAGAGGAGGGAACCTCAGTTAGGAAAGTGCCTCCGTAAGACTGGGCTGTAGGCAGGCCTACGGAGTATTTTATTAATTAGTGATTGAGGGAGGAGAGTCCAGCCCATTGTGGGTGGTGCCATCCCTGGGCTGCTGTCCTATGTTTTATAAGAAAGCAGGCTGAGCAAGCCATGAGGAGAACTCCTCCATTGCCTCTTCATCAGCTTTGACATCTAGGCTTCTGCCCTGCTAAGTTCTTTTTGTCCTGACTTCCTTCAGTGATGAACAGTGAAGGGAAGTGTAAGCCAAATCAGCCTCTTCTTTCCCAAGTTACTTTGTTCATTGTGTTACATCACAATAGGAAGCCTAACATAATACTGTGTTTACAACATTTCCACCCTTCCCACTCTCTTCCAACTCCTCTTTTGTTTCCTAACTCCCTCTCAGGTAGGCTACCAGCAGGTTTTATTCCTTTTCCCCTCCATTTGGGTTACCTAAGTGTCTCCGCTACTTGCTAAGAACAGCCACTTTCTCTTTCTGTCTCATTTTTTTTTTTTTTATAGGATTGGACAGATACCAGCTCAAACTCTACCAGGGACCCTCTAGCCATCACTAATTTAGAGGGCCAAAGCCCTGACAGTAGCCAGGCTAAAACACTGTAGTTACCCTATCTATGCTGAAACCCAGGACCTTGGACTCCACAGAGCCATGAGATACATGTAAGCTCCTTGACCAAACTGTTGAAAGCAACAGACTTACAACAAAGAAACAGAAAAGAAGGATAGGGGCTGTGTCCCAAAATCCAGAAAAAAAAAAAAGAATTCCAGATTCCAACATTGCTATGAATTAGTCCATTTTAAAATAATGTAAACATCTCTGCTTAAAGAACAGAGACTTGACCCATAGTGGGAAAAAAAAAGTCAACTCCTGATGACTCATTATTTTACTCACAGATTAAAACATCTGTCAACACTTGTTCTGTTTAGATTTTTTTCAACTTGACACAAGCTGGAGTTGTCTGGGAGGAGGAACTTCAGCAGAACAAATACCTCGATCAGATTAGATTGTAGCCAAATATATAGGATGTTTTCTTAATGACTGATGTGGAATGTCCCAACTCACTAAGAATAGTGCCACCACTGGGCAGGTGGACTTGGATGGTATAAGTGTTTGGTTGAAACCCTTTCTCGTCCCCTGTACAATCTAAGAAACACCATTTGCAATTCCTTCCCCAACCCTCCCAACAATGAGAAAACTCCAGGTTAACACATCGTTTCTCCCTGTCTTGGAATTTTCAGCAAGTCACCCATGAGTGCCCAACAAAGGGTTCAGCTTCATACGGACACAATCTTAGCTCCTAGCTATCATGTCTTCACCCTGTACCCAACACTCATAAACACTGCTGCTTTAGCTTGGATGTGTAACTTCTTTGATCTCCACCAGTGAGATCAGTGAACCCATCTGAGAGCTGCCTCCTAATAAACCTGCCTTTATCTACTTTTAATTTGGTCTAATCTTCCCTATGTCTGCATCACCAAGGGAGAGAAAAAACCTATTAGAAAGCAAGCAAATGTAGTGAGCCATGGACAGCAAGCCAATAGGCAACATTCACATACAGCCTCTGCTGCAGTTCCTGACTCCAGGTTTCAACATTCACTTCTTGGCCTATATTATAAACTGTAAACTGAAATAAACCCTTCCCCTCCCAAGCAGCTTTTGATCATGCTATTTACCCCAACAGTAGAAAGGAGTTTCCATATGAGGTTGAAATCTCCCATCCTGAACCAAAACTCATTAAAACACAATATAAACATCTCAAATTAGTTTCAGGAAGTCCCTGAAACTAACCAGATTCACTAGACTCCCTCCCCTCAAGGTGTATATATAGAAAAAAAAAAAAAAACTGCTGGGAGTGAATCTCAGACAAGCCAAGCTGTGAAGACTCTGTAAGAAGCAGGGACCAGCAGAGCTACCTAAAGAGCTTCACACCAACTAATCCACATAGAAAGGATACGCTCCAACCTGTTAAGCTGCCTTCAGGTTGTACAGTGTGCTCCAGACATCCAGCTTTTGTGAGCTGTCACTCGGGCTGTGGTGGGCTTTGTTGATACAGTTTTCTTAGTCATTTCTGATCCCGTAAATAATCATTCACCCATATTCCTACAAGTAACCCCAATAAAACCTGTTAGTTCTCCAAGTCGCACATCGGTTCAGTCATCTCCATTTCTTTGGTCTGTTGTAAGTAGACTTACCGTGTTGAAGCTCTCCAGAAGTCTGTCACAAAGCACAGCCCTCAGCAAAGAAACGTCTTTTTGCAGTATCTGGCAATTAACAGAGACCCACAAATGGTCAATGTACAGAGAATAAGAGACTGTGGAATTCTGGGTCCTAAAGAAGATATTTATATCACAATCAATCCTTCCTCCCAAGTTTAAGAGTCATTGTAGAAAACGGGGTGGAATCAGAGTAAAAGCCAGAGGTGGTGACTACAAGAAATGGTGCTTTTCTGGGCAAAGTAGGATCAGTGCACATTTGAATTCACAGCAGTTGAAACAGCAAGCACAGAAAAATTCCATCATAGAGATGAGGGTTGGATCTGAAGTCCCACTCCTAGGTAAGAAGCTATTGACAATTGACCACTGCCAGGAGTGGGAGAATTGGTTTTCTTTAAAGATGTGTTTGGTTCCTGCTGTATTGACCACCCTTCAGGGAAAGCCACATATACAAGAGTATGTGGTCAGCACAAATCAGACTTGATGGTTTCAAAGGAAAAAGAAGGCACAGACAGGCTGAGAAGGGAAGATGGACTTTCTTGGAACTGAGGGAGGATGCAAATATTATCAAAGCACATTACATACAAGTCTCAACAAACTAAGAAAATATTACAAAAAAGAAAAAGTCTCATAGAATTCTGCTGTGAATCCACCCAGACAAGGCTTTTATTGGTTTTGATCTCCTTATTTGAGATGGGTCAGCTTATGTTGTTCATCTCTTTTTGGTCTAACTTTGGGAGTTTGGATGAATGAATCTAGAAATTCATTTCTTTTTATATTTTCAATGTAATAAGTTTATGAAGTATTTCTTATATACGAATTTCCATGGCTTAAGCTGTAAGGCTTTCTTGTTTATTTCTGATTCTGTTCATTTGTGTTATCTTTCTTTTGATTAATAGGGCAAAAAGTCTGGCAATCTTCTCTATCTTTTCAAAAGAATCAGCTCTTAAATTAGTTGATTTCAATTCCCCACCTTGTCTCTATTTCACTAATTTCTGTTCTGATTTTTATTATTTACTGTTGTCTACTAGAATCGGGTTTGATTTGTGCTTGTTTTTCCCAACTGTTGAGTCATGTCATGAAGTCATTTTATTTGTGCTTTTTCTTAAGTGTATCCATTTAGAGCTACACATTTCCCTCATAGGACTTCTGTCCCTGTGTCCCGGAGGTACTGCTCTGTTTTCATTTAGTTCTGAAAATGTTTTTGATATCTTCCTTAATTTCTTCTTTGACTCATTTGTCATTCAGTAATGAGCTTTTATTATTATCAGAGTTTTACTTTCTGTTGGTTTTGAGTTTTATTGCTCTGTGGTCAGATAGGATACATAGAGTTATTTCAGTTTTTCTGAATTTGTTGAAGTTGGTCTTTTGACTCAGGATATGGCTTATTTTAAAGGAGCTTTGTTGGGCTTCTGAGTAGAATGAGCATTCTGTGGTGTTTGTGAGAAATCTTTTGTAGGTACCTGTTAGGGCCATTTGTTATATGAAGTCATTTAATCCTGATCTTTTTTGGCTTACTTTTCTCCAGATGTGTATTGGTACAATACACATCTGTACTGTATTGTATTGTACAGATGTGTATTGTATCATTGGGGTGATACAATTGCCTACTAATTCTGAGTTGTAATTAGTCTATGTTTTAAAGACTAATAATGTTATAATGGCATGCTTTTTATGAAATTGATATGCCAGAATTTGGTGCCTATGTTTGGGATAGTAATGTCTTCTTGGCTAACTGTTCCCTTGATAAACATGAAGTGTCCTCATCTAGCTCTTCTAACTAGTTTTGATTTGAAGTCTATTTTGTCTGAGATTGGGAAAACTACACCAGCTTGCTTCCTGGTCCTATTTGCTTGGAACACTTACTTTTTCCATCCTTTCACTTCAATGTTGTACAAATTTTTTAGTGAGTGATTTTCTTCAAGACAACAAAAATATGAATTATTTTTTTAGACAGGGCCTCTCTGTGTATTTCTGGCTATCTCGGAACTTGCTATGTGGATTGGGCTTGCCTTTAATTCACAGATATTCTCAGGCCTCTATCTTTTAAGTACTGAGTTAAAGGTATGTATCATTACATCTGGCTGGGTTTTGTTTTTTAATCTATTAAATCAACCCATGCTTTTTGATGGAGAAGTTGAGGCTACTAATATTTAGAGTTATTATTGGAATATCATCTTTATTTTATTATTACTGTTTATGTTCTTAGTTTCATTTTGTTTTTCAGGGATTATAGCTATTTTTTTCCCTGTAGCCTCTTGGATTATTGCTTCCTGTATTTTCTATAAGGCTGCTTTAATAGACATGAATTCTTTCAGTCTGTTATGTAATGAAAAGTATTTTCTTTCTTTTAACTCTGGTAGACAGCTTTGCTGGGTACAGTAGTCCAGGATGGCATCATTGGTCTTTCAGAACTTGGAGTTCATTATCTCCAGCTCTTCTAGCTTTTAAAGTTCCCACTAAGAAGGAAGTTACTAATCTGACAAAATATAACTTTACTGCCTGTTAAAAATTTTAGCCATTCTGATATTTTCCTGTGGTCTTGATTTCATCAAATGCTCTTCGGATTTATGTAAGAAGCTAGATTGTTTTCTTCTATGAGGTCAGTCATGTGAGACTTTGCACACCTTTAAATATACTGGCTTGCCTTTGCATTTGTGGTTATTTTGCAAATATGATTTTGAAAATGAGCCTCATTATATAGACATAGCTGGCCTAGAACTCCCTATGTAGACCATGTTGGCCTTGAACTCACAGAGATCTGCCTGCCTCTGCTCTGGGGTGCTGAGATTAAAGGTGTGCACTACTGTATCAGGCCTCTTTTGTGATTATTGAAGTGTATCTTTAGTGCAGGCATGACAAACCACTTCCTTCGGCTAATTTGCCTTATATATTGCTACGCTTTGTATCACTCCAACAAATGTTTGCAATGCATCAACTTAAACAGAAGAAGTGTGTCCTTTTTTAAATTAATTAATTAATTTTTCACAGTCCACTCATTGCCGCCCTCCCACAGTTTCTCATCCCATTCCTCTTCCCCGTTGTCTCCAAGAGGATGTGCCCCCACCCTCGCCAGGTTTCACCACTCCCTGGGGCCTCAAGTCTCTCCAGGGCTAGGCATGTCTTCTTTCACTGAGGTCAGACCCAGCAGTCCTCTGCTGTATATGTATCAGGGGGCCTCACACCAGCTTGTGTATGCTGCCTGGGTAGTATCTCAGTGTCTGAGAGATCTCAGGAGTCCAGGTTATGTATTTTTGGACAGCACTGTTTTTCTTAGTGCTGCCTACTGCTAAATATGTCCTTTTGGATCACATTGATCTTTGCATTAAGCTGCAGTCTGCCAGCTTTCTCCACTATACGGCTACTCTTTTATTCTTTTAAATGTTAACTGTTCTTTGGGGAAATTATTTGAGAGCACTTAACTACTTCAGTTTTATGCAATAGCAATTCTTGCAGCTGGCTGTACAACAGCGATCTTCTAGCTCAGATGCTACTTAGTATTTATTAGTAGGTTATGTTATAATTGGGAGGTACTTTCCCTCATCTCTGTTATTATCTGCAGTTTAGACTGCTTTATTGTTTTATCCAGTACATGTAAATTCAGAGTTGTCATTATTTATTTTTATTCTGATGTTATCCAAAATTTAGACAAGAGCCTCATCAAGCTGTCTTTATTTAGACTGAGAATTTTTATGTCCTCTATTTTTAATCTAAATGCATTTCCACACTTTATTTAGATACAACAAACAACAATGTACATATTTAGGGCATAAGCTATGATGACTTGAAATTCCTACATATTATCACAACCAAACTGGCTAACATGGCTTCACTTTTGGTTGTCTCCCTGCTTCATCCCACAGTGAAAGACTTCCCAGGATTCTTCGAGCTTCCTTTTAATTGTTTTGATTAAAAATTATCATTAAGTTTTGTTTCCATGAAGAATAATTCACAAACAAGATCTAATTCTTTCTCTGAAGCCACAGTGGCTGTTTAGAGACTTTAGACAATAGTGCTAGATTGTGCAGCTATACCTTGCAACCCCAGTGTTATGCCCTGCGCTGCATGAGAAGTAATAAGTAATGCTAACGTATCCCACAGGGTTGTTCCCTTGCCTTCTTATTTCCAATGTAGTTAACCTTATTTTGTTTTGTTTTGTTTTTTTGAAGTGGTCATTTTTTAATGGAAGATAGATTTTTTTCATACAATATATTCTGATTATGTTTTCTCTTCCCCTACCTTCTCCCAGAACATCGTCACCTCCCCATGACCCATAGGGACACCCTTTTTTTTCTCTCTCTCTCTCTCATTAGAAAACTAATGATGGGAGCTGGAGAGATGACTCAGCAGTTAAGAGCACTGAATGCTCTTCCAGAGATCCTGAGTTTGATTCCCAGAAACAGCATGGTGGCTCATGACCTTCTGTAATGAGATCCAATGCTGTCTTCTGGTGTGTCTGAAGAGAGCTGTTTGGTTGTAGCGTGTGTAGGTTGATGTATGGATCCCACATCTATCTCTCATGGGGACAGAGAGATGGGAATTTGACTGTGCTCACTCCATGCTGGTGCAGGGTGAACATTGGGCTATGGTCTGGGAGCACAGTGTGAGGTCCCGTGGAAGCCGGAACTCTTGGCTTAAGGGTCCCCAGGCCAAAAGGCGGCTGGGAGCTGGCTGGTTCTCAGGCTCCTGAGCTCCCAGACATCACTGGGGGGGGGGGGGGGGCAGAATGAAGTGGGGGCATATGGGCTAGATTGGCCCATAGCAGAAGAGGAGAGCGGGAGAGATGAGCATCCTGAGGGGATGAGAGTTCTTGGTTGCTTGGCTGGGTCATGGCTGGCTTGGCTTGCTTGTTTTGGTTGGGTTGGTGGTCTCCATGGAGATTAGGTGGCAGCTCTGTGGATGAAGGCCTGCTCCACTGTTCCTCACTGCAAGAGGATATCTATTAAAGAAGGAAAACAGTCCATAGTCTTAAGATGTTTGTTGTCATGGCAGAAAATAGATGAAAACTATACCCCAGTTTCCTCAGGGCAGGTCTAAAGTTAAATACCTTTTGAAAAGAGGAGGGTCTGGGAAGGACTGTTTAATTGGCTATGCCCCTCTGGCCTTTGGCCTTTAGGTATCTCATTAATACAGAGATTTGTCTTGAGGCTCTGTGGCCTGTAGTCACGTTCTCTATCTGTGGAGGGACTAGGGGTATTGTTTTAGGCGACTGAAAGGCAGGGATCTATGGAGGTCTGTGGCCTCCTGTCAGGAGCCTAGAGTCTGGGAACATGGTTGAATGCCTACTGTCCCCTGCAGGGAACCCAGTGAGATCATCTGCTGGGTCACAGGGGTTCCAAACCTAGCTCAACCAGAAATCAGTCTGCCTTTCACTGTCCTGCAGACAGCTACAGTATACTCATATAAATAAAATAAATAAATCTAAAATTAAAAAAGAAAGAAAATTAATGACATTTAAATAATAATAACAAAGTAAAAAGAAACAGCAGTAGGACAAAACAATCAGCAGAAAAGAACCAAAGAAAAAGCACACACACACACACACACACACACACACACACACACAACACATATAGACACAGAGACATACACCCTTGCACATACAGAAACCCCACAAAAACAAAACCAGAAAACAGGATATATAGACCTATATATTATAAGAAATGAAAGGAAAATATATACCATTTTTTTATGTGACAAAGAACTTCCAAAATGGCAATGAGCTTATTAAACGTTGACCATCTACCGCTGGGCGTAGAGCTTGTTCTTAAGAATAGTGTATCTACTCAGTGAGACTTCTTTGGAAAACATTTATTTTTCCTTTTGTAGGATGCTTAGAGATAGCATCTGGTTTAGTGATGGGGCTTTGTGTCTACTTTTTCCTCTCAGCCCTGGGAAAACATCTGGCTTAGACGTGTTCAGGCCCTGTGGATGCTGCCAAATTTCCTGTGAGTCCATACATTAGTCAGCTCTGTTGAGTCTAGCTGGTCTTGTTTTCTTGGTGTCCTCTGTCCCGTTTGGCTCTTACTGTCTATCCTCTCTTCTTCTGAGAAGAGTTCATTGAGCCCTGAAGGGATGAATTTGAGGGAGACCTCCTATTTAAGACTGAGTATTACAAGGTCTTTCATACTCTGCACTCGGCGCAGTTCTCTGGACTCTCTGTACTTGTTCCCATCTACTGAAGGAGGAAGCTTCTCTGATGAGACCTCCATAGACTGATTGCTGAGTATAGAAGAAAGGTCATTTGGAGTCATTTTATTTTTACATTCCTTTAGTGAAATAGTAATCGTTGGTTTACCCGTAGATCCATGGCCTATCTCGTCTCAGATTCTTGGCCACTTGAGCTGTGTCAGGGAAAGATGCCATCTTATGAATTGGGCCCAAATTACAATTAGATTGTAGTTGGCTACGCTTACAAGCTTTGTTCTACTATTGTGCCAGTATATCTTATAGGCATGTCACCATTGTAGAAGAAAGTGTTTGTAGCCTGGCTGGTTTTTATCCTTTCTCCTTTGGTGTTGTGCAGAGTATCTTCCAGTAGCCTGAACACTAATCAGTAGGGGTGAAGGCTCTAGTTAGACACCAGCTGACCTTCTCCATGTTCAGTGAGATATGCGGGTACTGTCCTCGGCAATAAATAAGATTTACCATCAATTTGTGGTGAGTAACTAATAGCCTTGACTATAGCCTGAGTTGTTTAGGGGTTTCCATGGTTTCCATGGTCCTCTTTCAGCCAACACCACAATTAGATGTAACCCATTTCCAGAACTGGAGGTTTCTTTTGGTGATGGGAGATGTCTAGTTGAGTCCTTGTCTCCCTGTATCATTTGGGGATTGCATTTAGATTTCTTTCATGTATGTATTTATATAAGACGTTTCTACTGTATTAATTTCAACTGGTGAAGGAGACCCTCATTTTAGCCGTCACTCTTTGTACTTCCTTCCCCACCTCTTCCCTATCCTTCCATGTTTGACCCTCTTTCCCCAGTACTCTGTCCACCCATTCTTTAGGAGACTTATAACTACCCATTCTGTTTTTTCTTCCTAGGAAGATCCTTCGCTCTGTGTACTCCCTTACTTTATTGCTAACCGCTGTGGTTATAGAGATTGTAGCCTGCTCACCGAAGCCTTAAAAGCTAACATTGACATATAAGTGAATGCATGCTACATTTATCTTTTGAGGTCTGTGTCACTTTACTCAGGATGATTATTTTTTAGCTCCATCCATTTACCTGTGATTTCACAATTTCTTTTTAAAAACAGCTTAGTAATATTCTATTGCATGAATGTACTGCTTTAAAAAGAAATTCTTCTCTTGTACAAATACATCCTAGCCACAGTGTCCCCTCCTTCCTCTCCTCCCAGTGTGTCTACCACAACTGCCCTTTGTTTCCCTTCAGAAAAGAGTAGGCATCCTAGGGATAACAACCAAGCATAACAAGTTACAATAAGACTAGGCATGCACCCTTATATCAAGGCCGGACAAGGCCACCCAGTAGGAAGAAAGAGGTCCCAAAATGCAGGCAAGAATCAAAGATATCCTCCACATCTAACCAACTATAACATATATGCAAAGTACCTAGGGCAGACCCATGCAGGCCCTCTCATTGTTGCTTCAGTCTCTATGAGCTCCTATGAGCCCTGTCTAGTTGATCTGTGGACTGTGTTCTTGTGGTGTCTTTGACCTTTCTGGCTCCTACATCTGGCTTCCTTTCTGGCTTCTCTCCATCTTCCATGGGATTTCCTGACCTCTGCCTAATGTTTAACTTTGTACTTTATTTTCTCCATTCATCCACCCATCCATCAATCCGTCCATTATTTTGTATTTTAAAGATTTCCATGTGTGGGAAAGTATGTGTCTCTGTGCCTGTAAGTATTTCTTGTGCTTTTCTTTTGGCTCCTTCCCCCCATTTATTTGTTTAGTCCTATTCTTGTTTGTTTTCATTTTGTTATTTTTAGATGCCTGTTTGTATTCTAATGAGATGGAGAATAAAGGATGTGGATTTGGACCATTGGAAGGGTGGCAAGGATCTGGGAGATGAGTTGGGAGAGGAGAACTATAATCAGAATACATAGTATGAAAAAACTATTTTCAATAAAAGCTATAATTATAAAAATAAGAATAGCAAGGTTACATTTCTTAAAAGCTGACACACAGTGGTGGTCCAGGGATACACCATTTATGCATTTCAGGTGAAAAATTTTAATTACCATTAAATGAATGCCTTTATAATTTAGAGATTTTATTTGAGTCAAACAAGCAAGAAAAATGAGCACGTATTTGCACTAGAGGTCAGGTACAAGAATGTCCTTCACCCTTGTAAATAAGGGATAAAATACTCTAATTGTCAACTAATAGTATACATAAGGAAAAAATCATGACTTCAACAGAATGGGCACAATTCATAGGATGAGATGTTATTTAGAACATGCTTTCCGGTTGTATAATGTCAGGTGCAAAAGCAAGAAAGCCAGTCCCTTGTGGTAGATTGAATAGTGGTTAGTCTTTGGAGCTCAGGCACTGGGATGGTAGACTCTGAATGTGTTATGTAGATGGTGGGCAGATGGTACTTTTATTCTTACAGTGTAAATATGAGTTCGAAGGCCTCAGAAGCATGCTATAAAGATTAGTGCATTTCTGATATGAATCTTATCTTCATTAGTAATTTTTGGTTGAGTTGAGCATTTGTTGACGAAGCATGAAACATCACAATACAATTTACAAGTATAATTTTAGAGCAAGAGTGGTTTTGTTTGAAACTAAAACCTCAGAAAGCCACAAAGCAAAGATGAGCAGATGATGTGGTTTAGGTACCCAGAATATACTGTAAGGCTGGCACTGGTAGGAGGTGAAGTGAGGCTGCAGAGGGAATCCTGAGAGGTATTTCTCTAAGAAGCCACAAGAGGATCTCCAAGCTAAGGCAGCCAGCTTCTGCTTCTCAGGAGTTCCCACCTCCTGCCTAGAGGAGCTGTAGCTGAGTCCACTAACTACAACAGACCTCCAGGTCTACCCCCAGGCATTGTAGCTGTCTGAACAAGTGCACTGTTAGTTCTCAAGGTTTGTAGATTGATTCACAAGCCCTAGGTCTTAGGATGAAGTACCACCGGTGATTTTTTTCAGAATTTCTTTTTGCATCGCCACCATCACCCCATCCCCCTCTCCCACCCCTGTTTATTTTCCTACATAGGAAAAGGAAAGTGAATTTTGCTCACCCAAATGGAGCTGTTAAGTTTCTCAGGTGCTGAAGATGGAAAGGCTGGCCAGCAGCGAGGAGGGTATGCAGTGTGCAGTGTGTGTGCTCAGCAAAGCTCCCCAGCCTGGTCAGTTTAGATGAAGGAGGAAAATCAAAGGCTAACAGCCGGTGCTTTGAAGATTCTTGACCTTGCATTCTGCTTTCATACTTATGTTCAGAAAGCTTGCTTTGAATACCACATCCCTCCTGACTCATTTAGCATAAAATAATTCCCCCCCCCCAGACTGTACTATGGAGGCTTTCTGCAGTAAAATATTCAGCTCTGTAAAGCTGGCCCATTGTGTCCAATAAGTGGAGCAAAGCATTCCAAACTTCAGAAGAGGTCAGGTCGCACTCATTCATAATAATAGCACATCAAACCTATGCAGAAAAGAAAAAGAATAAACTCCACCAGCATGGGGCTGTACAAAGGTCTCACATCTATTCCACTGACAGGCTGTGATAAATACAGACACATATAATCCCAGGACACCTCTCATTATGCTGACATTTTACAAAGCCATCCAAATGCCAGTCTGTCTTTACTGTATAATAGATTGTAAACAACTCATGTTCCGAAAATAATAATAAAAAAAAAAATACGACGAGAATACAGCATCACAGGAAGAAACCAAGAGTGTCTGCCCTGGTTCATGTTCCAAGAGACAGTGGACACAGTGACTAAGGGTGAGTACCAGAATCTTAGCCTTAGGGGTGGTATTTAACCTCCTGGGACTTTTCTCTACTAGAATTATGCTGTGAGAATTTGAATGATTTAGCCACACTGACTCTTGGCTCCCATGGAACCATGCCTGACGTTATTTCACCTATGTTCCTGCAACTGTGTCAAAAACAGAATCATGAAGGGACTGATACATTTACCTTCAGTTTTCTTGCTAAGTATTTTCAAAACTTAGGTGGTGATGATATGTAGGTGGCTCTCCTGTGAATTCTGCATCCTTGGGTTCAAACAGACTTGAATAAAAAATATTGTCTTTAAAATGTACATCACTACCAGGCAGGCATTTATCTTATTCCCTAAACAACCATAACAATTACATACATGGCATTTATATATAGTATGCATTAAAAATTATCTATAGATGGCTTAAACCATACTGGAGGTCTATGAAAATCTTAATACATTTTTTAATGGCAGATTTAGCATTCCCAGGGATCCTAGAAACCAGTCCTTGGAGTGGAAATTTAAGATATGATTGCATTTGTATAGAGACTCAAGATAATTCTGCACCATCCTTTGACTAGATTTTGAAGGGTTTCCCTGTATGGTACAGAAATGAGAGATGAAGGAGTGTTCGGTAGAAACTTGAAGAAGGAAGGTAGGTGATGGCTGTTAGGAATCTCCACAGAACATAGGCATTCAGACTTACAAAAGCAGGTAAAGAAGGGTGATAGAAAATGTCCTGACTGAGCTGGGTGAGGCAGGAAGAAGGCAGTGGCCTGATGTTAACCAAGACAACACAATCCTTAGTTAAAAGCAATACTGCTATCAAGAACAGTCTTCAGCCTCCTGCTGGCTCACAATTCTTACCTGTGAATCTAGAGACGAGGGAGGTAATTCCCAAGAGCTTCAACCTGCTTCTCTCTCTATTTCATGAAAAAGCTTACTGTCAGTGTTGCTAAAATTCCTTGTCTTGGAGAGAGAGGAACGTTGTCAACACCCTCCTCCTGGGCCCTAACAACAAAACAAAGTTTACCCCTATACAGTTCAATTTGTGGACCTGGGGTTTAGTGGCCATACCTACAGAGGTAAAAAGTTTCTGACAGGATCTTGGGTCATCACAAAAACAACTTAACTTCACTTAGCATGGTTAATGGCTTCATCTCCTTCCTCTAGTTTACCTCCTTCCCCTAGACACAGACTATTGGCAATGGGGCTAAAATTGCAAACAAATTACTGGGAGAAGTAACTGGGTGTCAGGTGAGGATCCAGTGACCTTCCCAACCCCTCCTTCTCTGAAAGAAAGCCAGCAATCCACAGGCCCAAACCTGATGGATTCCTGCAAGCAGGCATAGCTACTTATAATAACGGTGATGAACTGGCTGCAAGGGTAGTACTTCATAGCAGCCAGCATTCATGAAAGTGTCGTGCTTCTATGAATGGTAGTTGAAAATGTATTCCTAAGAAGGTTTTTTAATTATGGAAGTAAAATTCCTACTTGTGCTCAAGTTAATACTTGCATGTCAAAAGATTAGCTTTCTAAATACAAATAAAAACAGGCAATTTTCAGTTTGGAACACGAAAATAATGTCAAGCCCACCCAAGGTTCCTTGCTTTGGTTCACTTCTACCAATTACTGATAATGTTTTAGTCTCTCTTTTCTGAAGAAGAAGAAAAAAAAGGGACATTCTCGGGGCTTCCCCCAGCAAGCCACAGTTATGAGCACCAGGGGGAGTTCAGGTAAGCACCACCCTAGAGAAGATCGCCTTTTGGCAAACCATCTCACTTACTTGCAATGGCGTCCCTAAGAGCAGGCACAGGCACTGGGGACAAGCAGGGTGGGTGCGCTGCAGTAAAACTACCAGTGCCCATGACTCCATCGATGACACGGGCCAGTCCCCAGGCCCCTTCTGCGCCTCCCTGCGGGATCCCCAAGCTCTCCTTCCCACCCCCCAGCCCCGCCCCCTTCCCGATCTCCCAACTCCGAGTCCATTCAAACCTCGCTGCCTTCGCCTGGCGTTGCCAAGCGCGTTAATTGGGGAAACTCCTCCCCGCCGCGCACCACTGAGGCAGCCGCGACCTCCCGCCCGGCTCACAGCTTCCCCAGAGCAGACCCCCAAGCCGGCCCGGGCGGTGGGCGGCCTCGCGGGCTCGGGCTGAGGGAGGAGGGCGCCGGGCCACCTGCTGCCCCCCCTTCCCCGCGCTGATCGCTCCCGAGAGCGGACGCACCCCAGCTCCTGTGCGCCCCGCAGAGCCGGACCGTCGGGGGCGCGGCGCTCAGAGCAGACACCTGTCCCTCCCGGTCCGCAGAACCCGGGGCGCTGCAACCCGTGGTAGCCTACTAGGCGCCGGAAAGAGTGGAGACTGAGCCCCGCAGAGGCCTCGGACCCGCGCCCGGAGAGCCATGGCTGCAAAGCTGCTTCTTCTCCTCTGCTTGTTCTCGGGCTTGCATGCTCGGTAAGTGGCTCCCAGGCGTTTCCCCGAGGCCGGCGGGGGCGGGAGGGCTGCGGGGGGCGCCGTCTGCCGGCCGCTAGTCCCAGGTGCGCGCCGTCCACTGGGCTGCTGGAGAGGGAAGGTTCTGGCACCTCACCTGTAGGTCTCCCCCAGAACTAGACCCTATCTCCAGGGCCGGCCACAGCCCTCTGCAACCCCGTTTGCGTAGGGACTGTTTGGGTGATTTTAAGATGTGGTGGTTTCAAGGGACTTGGAAAACCAAAATGATGAGGCAGTGGCCTTATCTTTCTCCTCATCAGTTATTCAAGGGCTTTCTGACATACATTGGTTAACACTTTATCTGTGCCATCACTGAAAAGAAACCTTCAGACACAGGAATTCTGTTTTCTCAACCACCCTATATAGATTACAGAAGAGGTAATTGGAAAGAGGAAAGTGGAGGGGGCTGGGGCAGGTGGTCAGGAAGAGCCCCGCTTCCCCTCCAGGTCCTACAGCACGCACAAGCACCCCGTCTCTATAAAAGAATCATGCTGCAGTTCGCACGGAAGCTCCTTCTTGAAGCTGTAAGAAATTACCTCACTTTGAATACTCCAAGGCAACACCAGTCAGCTAACAGAAGATGCACCCCATAGACAAACAAGGACTCATAAGAAGGGCAGTGGCACCAGAAGGGTTAAAGCCTGTTGCCATAAACACAACTAGAGATGCTGACATGGTTTAATTCCATCTCCCAGATTGGTGCTCTGGTTAGAGCCTGCAGACTACACTGAGCTTTGGAAATCCCTGGTTGTTTTCCCTACTGTCACCCTAGAAATTGGAGGACACCCCATTCACAGAACACACTTGTTTTGACATTTCTCAATTTCCTGGCTTAGGAAGCAAATTAGAGAGCAGCTATCCCTGAGGGTCACAGGTCCTATCGCTCTCACTGGCTTTCATTTTCATTCACATTTGTGAAATATCAGAACTAGGAAGCCACCCTAATAACTCCCCCCAAAACTATGAGGGAGGGCTTCCCAAATTCTTACTGCAGCTAACCAAGGTCCTTACCCTAAGGAAGAAAGTCTCACCCCATCGCCCAGGACTGTTCTTACTAAATTGACTCTGGAGACTTGGTCACTCAGGAAGCAGAAGATCCTGAGGCCTCTCCACCAAAGTTTTTTCTCTCCAGGGAGGGAGTTAAGAAGTGCAGTGGAAAGTGTGTTTTGAAGAAGATTGTGCATGGAGGGATCTTAGTTTAGAGGAAGATACCACCAGAAGCATCAATAAAGCTGCAGACACATCACCGAGTTCCTTGCTATAGTCACCAATGCAAAAGCCTAGCTTACAGTTCAGGGTTTAATCAGTTATTTAGATTTATAGTTGCAGTTCTGGAAGGAAAGCTGACACTTTTCTTCATCATTATGTATGCTCCCAGAGAAAATGGAGCACTCTGGTTTCTGAAGATTCCCAAAGACACAAAATCCCCTGGGATTCCTTATCTTTCTTTTCTAGCCAAGGTGCTATATAATAATGTTAATATGTTCTCTGTTGAGTTTTCAGTCTTGGGAATCATGATTGCCAATCAGTTTTTAAAGAACTCATTTTGTATTTATTGCTACATGTCTCACTTTTGAAGAGTTTTTTTAATGGGTTTTACAAACATGCAAGATAATTGAATGGCCCATCCATCTTTCAATCTACTGTCAGTTTTGAGAGGATTCTCTTCAGCATTCAAGATGCCTAGCTGGTATGGCTCCTTTGTAGCTAGGTTCTGACAGGATGCTCTGTGGCTGTGCAACGGGGGTGCCTGCCTACAACAGGGTTGCCTCCATGACACTCAGGGCTGAGCTTGTTGCACGGGAAAATGCAGTGCTTCCTTTCGATGGTTACTGATTTGGGGGTGTTCAGGAGTTCATTTTAATATTGAAAACTCCTTTGAATGTTGTCTCTGCCATTCTGATGAAGAGAGGGTGTGAGGATTAAAGATACTGTCTGGGAAGCGAGCATGTTTTTGTTTTATTTTTAAGGAAAAGCTAATTGCAGTGATGCTGTTTAGGACCAGCAATCCGAGCAACAGAGTTCTCAGAAGGTTTTATATATAACCCCATGTAGAATTTTGAAGAGAAAGGAAATTCCATTTCATCCACCTGCATGTGGGTCCCCTGAGGTGAGGTTGGATTTTCTCAGGGCACTGTGTTCATCTTCTGGACTGGGAGTGGCACAGGATTGGAAGATGAGGAGAAAGGACCACTGAGGCATCCTGCAAGGAGAAAGGACCACTGAGGCATCCTGCACCAGCTACAGAGCTGGGGTTTCATGGAGCAGAGGTAGAGAAGAACAGGCTTGCTTTCTCTGTCTTTATCCCCAGCACACCCACCTGCCTAGCCACTGAGGAAGCTTATGCAATGTCAGATAACGCCTCTCACCACTAGAGGGAGAATGAGACCCCTTATAATTTTTGCCCTTGAACTAACCAGCTTTTCTGGAACTGTGCAGGAATATAGGAGTATATGTAGTTAGCCTGGGAGTGAATATGTTGCCTGTGCACAGTTGACTGTTGGGGTAGGCGTCCGCAGACCTGCTGCTTCTGCAGTGGTGGAGTAGAGGGCAGGAGAAGAGGAGAGCAGAGGAAGAAAAAAGAGGGAGGGCAGGAGAAAGGCGTGTAGCAGGGGACTTGGGAGGTCTGATTTCCCTGGGATTATCTACCTATCTATCCATTTCTACAGTCCCCAAGTGTCTTCATTCTGGAATAATTTGTTAGGCCCTAAAGTCACTGTATAGCTATCAGCCACCCAAGTGATTCATGCTACCTATTCTTGTTTTATTTTGCTTTGCAAGGTGATACAATTAACATTCCTGACACAGCTTCTAACTATGGAACATACTTGAATATTTAAAAGTTCTATAATATCCTTTGTACACGTACGGTTTTATAGGCAGTGAACTGCATTCTCCTTACTGAGTGAAGGAGGTATCAAGTATCCTAAATTCCTCTTGGTGGTGAATTTCAGCTTAGATAAAAATCCACAACTGTTTTGGAGTTTGTGGATGGTTTACTATAATCTTCTAGCCAGATGGGTATTGATGAAATGGCGTTCAGTTTAAGATCAGTCTAGGAGAAGCTTAATTGCAAAAGCTATTCTACAAGACTCATTATCAACATCTCTCTCACACATGGATAGCTGTTCCTTCATGTCCACAAGTTCCACATTTACAGTTGCAAGCAGCTGTTGATTAGGAAAACAGTTCTGAGCATGTACAGACTTTTCCTTGCCCTTATTCCCTAGTCAATACCTTGTAATAACCATTTACATAGCACTTGTGTTGAATTAGTCATGTGGGAATGATTAGAAGCATTTGTGAACATCATGTGTAAGCATCATGTGTAAGCATCATGTGTAAGCATCATGTGTAAGCATCATGTGTAAGCATCATGTGTAAGCATCATTGTATGTGCAGACTTCACCATCTTCAGATTTTCATGTGTTTCTGGGAGTTCTGTGAACAATTTTCAGTAAAGAAGAGACAGCAGTGCATGGGTTTGGGTTTAGGCTCCTGCTGGCCATAGCTTTTTAACACACACAAGAGACTGGTGCAGGCAAGAGCTGACATGTCCATATCTGTTTATATATGCCTCTGAATATCTGAGTGAAGATGAAAGACTGGGCTTTAAAATGATTAGACTTTAAAATTGATTTTCTTGTTAACTTCAGAAAAGTGATATGCCTGAAAACAAGCATCTTGGTGTGGAGCTGACAGTTGACTCCTGTCTGGAAGTCAGAATGGAAATGAGCCTGGACATTTGTCAGGACAAATCCCTCTCAGTGTGTTCCCTCGCACCCTCTTTTTAGAGAAGTGACATTAAGGCGTACATATAGACAAACTAGGACAGGAGCTTTGTTTCTTAAGCTCTTATAAGGTTCCCACGTGCAAGGAAATACTGCTTCAAGGTAGAAAGAAACTCTTTTTCGGTCCAAGCCCCAGGTGCTGGGACACAGAGAGTCTCATTCTCTGAGAAAACTGGCTGTTGGCTTGAGGTTTCTCCTCATTAGAGCCCTTGAAGGCATGAACCACTCTGTGGAGGGGGCTCTGGTGCTTAGCAGAGTGGGACAGAAGGTCAGTGATGTCCAGGCTCTCATTGGAATTCATGGAAATGCTCACAGGCTTGAAGACACACTAGAAAATACTTAATTCTTAGACCCTGCTGAGAAAGAAATGAGCCAGTTTTGGTGATCAAGGGGTGTAAATTGCCAGAGGACATTTGCAGTCATCAACTAACAAATCTCCTGGCTCCTCCCACCCCCCATACTGAGTGCCAGCAAAGCAAACCTCCTCATAGTGTCCACACAATTATACCCCAAAGTCCAGGCCACATGGAAAGCACAGTCAGAGTCAGCTGTTTTCAGTGAATCCATTCTGTAAAGGCTACTCCCACTTCCCACAGTCTTGGTGGTGGGACTTAGAAACACTACCACCAAATATTCTGAAGAGTGTCTGATTTTGACAGATTGGTGTTGTGGTAAATATTATTTGGGGGGGGGGTTTGTAACCCACCTTAATCATTTAGTTCATCCAAAAAGATATAAAACCTTTATATTTGTAATAAGCCTGAAAGCACTAGAGCTGGGCAAATATCAGCCCTCTATGCTATTTTGTCTACTTCCTCGTCAATACTCCCAAGACATCACTTGCCATGTTCCACCTGGGCTGCTCCTACTCCAACTGCCTGGTCCCATGGCCATGCACTTACAATCCACCTACCTCATGGTGTGTTCTTCCCTCTTACTCCTCTCCCCTCCCCCTCTCCTCCCCCTCCCCTTCCCCTCTCCCCCTCTCCCCCTCTCCCCCTCTCCCCCTCTCCCCCTCTCCCCCCTCCCCCTTCCCCCTCTTCCCCCTCCTCCTTCTCTCCCCCTCCTCTCCCCCTCTCCCTCTCTCTTGTCTCTGCCCAGACCAACCCAGTACAGGTTGGTAAAGTACTTTTATTTCCTGCTGGCCAATTTGGCATCAGTTGACCCATTCATTGCCTTATCTCTTTAATTTGGGCTGGGCTGTTCTGCTAACAGTAATCGCATTCTTGCTCTGGAATGTTTCCTAATTTTCATTTTACTTCTTTTAGTTTTACAGATAACATGCATGACTAGGTGGAAGATCCTGGGGACTTTCCACCCATTTTAGTAGCACTTAGAAGGAGGAAATTTAAAGAATCTTCTGGAGTCATTACAATTTATGTGTCACATTGTGTTGTAACTGCAGGTCCAGGAGGGTGGAAGAGGATGAAAATGAAGACTCTCCATCAAACCAGAAGTGGGTCCTGGCACCCAAATCACAAGACACCGATGTGACACTGATTCTCAACAAATTGCTGAGAGAATATGACAAAAAGCTGAGACCGGACATTGGGAGTGAGTGCCATTTGTTATTCCAATATAAAAGATGCTATGATAATCTATCTATAAATTTAGAGTTTCATATTAAATAATTTTAAAGCCAGGGTTGCTAACATAGTGTGACAAGGTCTCCTGTATTTGTCACAGTTTGATGTGAGTGACAGCAAAACCAAGAGATGGCCAGGTGTGGGTCTGTGTTCCCTGTCATATCCTTAAGGTTTTGATTTTGGTTTCTCAGCTAGTGTCTGGGCTTGCTGCATATGTTTAGACGTCATTGGCATACTCTCTTTGTGGGAATGGAGACCCATGCTATTCCCTCTTTTACAGGTTGGATGGTTAAGCTTTATTTTACCTTTTTACTGCTGAGGTTGAGAGCTTCTTACTCGTCCTTTATTGTCTGTCGGATCTGTAGCTTGGCTTCGTCTCTCTGCAGGTTCCTTCACAAGGCAGGTTTTAATATTGATGGAACCGGATTTATTGGCTCTCTTTTTACAGCGTCTTTCAGCACTCTTTCCACAAGGCTCTGTTTGATAAGGTTCTCATTGGCTTGTCCCCTTTCCGGTGCCTTCGATACAAAGTCTCTCTGTGTTTTTTAAGTCCAGGACTGCATTTTATCTGTAGCAGGACATATAATTACCTTTGTTCCAACTGGTATGAGATTTCAAAGTCTTTTTGATTAAGGAAGGAGAATTTTAAAGGCATGTATCCATCAAGATACTGGATAAACCATGTCAAATTTCCTTGCTTCACTTCTTTTTGTTTATAGTGATGAGAAGTGCTGTGACTCTCCAACTCCCTTCCTGCTTTAAAAATATTTCCTCAGTGTGCTGCCAGCAGAATATCTAGAGATAAAATAAACAACAACAAAACAAAGAAAATGCAAACAAATGCTGGCCTGGATGTAGGAAATAGGAACACTTAGTCACTGTTAGTGCAAGTACAAACTGGTACAACCAATGTGGAAATCAGCATGGAAGTTTCCCAGAAAGATAGAAAAATAGATCTTTGACATTATCTACCTATAAAACTCTTGGGTTTAAAACCAAAGAACTCTATGTCCTACTACTGTACAGATACCAGCTCATCCATATTCATTCATCTTGTATTCACAGTAGTCAAGGAATAAAAACAGTCTAGAAGTCTTGCAACTGATGAAGAATAATATTTGGTACATTTATTATTATTCATGTGTAAAAAATGAAATTATGAAAAGTTCAGGTAAATAAAGCTAGAAATGTTCACCTAAGTAATCCAGATTCAGAAAGACGAACACTTCATATTCTCTCTCATATGTGGATGGTAGCTTTGAATATTTAGATCGGTATGTTAAATTGGAATAACTACAGACATCAGGAAACTAGTGAGTGACCATGGTGGGTAAGGGGCAGATTTAAAGGAAACGGATGAGAATGCAGTTTAGGTATAAAGGGGGTGGGGGGTGGGTGAGAGAATAATGAACTAGAAAGGGTTAACTGATTTGGAGTTTGGAAGGGTGGAGAAGCAGGAGGGAGCATGGGGGAGGGTCAGTAACACTAAAGGCATTTGAAAAGGTCATCTAGAAACCTACTACTGAAAAGCTCGTGTGTGTGTGTGTGTGTGTGTGTGTGTGTGTGTGTGTGTATGATGTGTATGTATGTGTATTATATATGCACATAAAAGAAGATTAAATGGTTTACCCTTTAGTAATAGATATTTCCTCTCCTAGAATAGGCTATCAAATAAAAAAGCCTGTTGCCAGGCATAGATAATCTATTTTCTGGTTGTTTCTTAGTGGGTCCCATAGAACATCATCCAAGCATTATAAGATATTGACATTGTTTTTATTACCCTTTAGAACTTGATGGTTAGAGTTTTGCTGCAGACACCACGTAGTTCAGTCATAGAATATGAAGTTGAAATCAAGTTGGCATATATCTGGAAGCTTCTTCATCCATACTGGCTAGATTTCACAGAGCTAGAATATCCTATGCATGTTATCAAGGAAGAAAAGTAAAAAAAAAAATACTTACACACATATGTGAAACCTGGGGGCTACAATAACCACTGGCCTAGTAAGATATGGCTACGTTTGTACTAGTAGAACAAGTATTATGTAGTAGCCAACGGCTTTCTGATTGGATATAAAGCCAAGTTGGGGTTTTATAAACTTTAATTTAAATTTAAAACAAGGTGGAATTCATGCTCAGTACTTTTAACTGGGCCTAAAATCCATAACTGGCTGTGTCATTATGTTGGTTTGAATGTGAATGGTCCTTCTATGCTCATATATTTGAATACATGACCTCCAGGTGGTTCTTGTTTGAGGAGAATTAAGGAGTGGCCTTGCTGGAGAAAGTAAGTCATTTGATATAGTCTTGAAATGTAAAAGATTTATGTCATATTGGGGTTTGTTCTGTTTTGTGGTTGTGGATCAATATGTAAGCTCTCACCTGTTCCTTTGTTCTGCCATTGTGCACTTAATCCTCTGAAACCCTAAGCCAAACTAATACTTTATTTTATATGTGGTGCCCATTATGTTGCCTCTGTCATGGTGTCTTATCATAGCAATAGAAAAATAAAGAAAACAGTCATAGACCCTAGCAAGAACCTGTGGCCATGCAGGTCATAGACCTTAGGGCAAAGTGTAATACTATTATTCTGCTAAGTCAGTATAGTAACAAACTCTATAAGTACTCACCTTCATAACCATAAATAGTGCATGTCTGACTCTCATTAGAAAAGTTTCTTTTTGCAGTAGATAACAATTACCACAGAAGCTCAACTGGTCAGTGTGTTCAGGATAAAAGAATATAGAGTGCTCAGCTCTTAATAGGACATTTATGTGACACCCCAGCCTCAAGGCTCAGAAATCATCACAGAAGAGGGGATGGAAAGAATTTAAGAGCTAGAGGTAGTTGGTGCCTACTGATATGTTAATGCCAGTAGATCCGTGAACTCAAAGCAGCCATGATTGTATGTAAAATACCTGCACACAGTCAAGACAGGCAAAATCTTAGCATGAATGAGAGAGGTCCGTCAAGTTCTACTCCTGACGGAGGAGCTATTGGAATTGCTGGCTGATACTTGGGAAGGAGTCTTTTTTTTTTTTGGAGGGGGGATGTGGTCCCCGAAAGGCTCCATTAAATGGCCTTGTACCAAAGGACACTCTGTCAGTACAAGAGTGGAACTCAGTAGTTTAAAATAGAGCGCATAAAGTGAAAGCAACTGGGGGCGGGGAGGGTATGGGAAGAATCAGAAGAGAAATGGGCATGGATTTTATCAAAACACATACCCAGGTATCAATTCGCAAACAATAAAAAAAAAGTTTGTCCACATGAACGAGACCTAAATTACTGTGGTACAAGTTTTGTGCATTCTACGATCATCCAGTCTTCCTGGTCTCTCCATTTTAAAGGTTAGTAGTGTGACAAGCAATGAGGGCAAAGTTGCAAACAAATGACTGGGGGAAGAGTCTGGAAATCAGGTCTGGTTTTCTGCTGAGAAAAGTGATTTTAAAATGTTGCTGACACCTTCACTGTTTGTCAGAATAAAAGCAAACTTGCTCCTCTCTAAAAGTTCAGTCTAGCTGGTACCTTCAATCATGCAATCATGGCAGTACATTCTTTTGGTTGAGAGGGTTTTCTTTTTCTTTCTTTCTTTTTTTTTTTTTTTTTGAAGAAGAAAGTGGACGTGTCTAGCTTCCAATCTAGACCTCTGTAGCCCTCTGTGAAAAGTGAGGTATTACTGTGTTGTTCATAGAAAGTTTGAGGCAACATATTCAAATACACACAAACACACACACACACACACATACACACAAACACACACATGCATATCATGATATTTGGAAACAAAGAGGTCTTATCCATGGGACAGGCAAGCAAAATTCACACTTCTACAGTTTATAATAGCTCTTTCCTTATCCATGGGAGTTATATTTCTCGGTCCTCAATGGGTGCCTGAAAGTATATATGATATCTTGTCCTACAGAGACCCCATGGTAACCTGTGGTAGAGTTTAATTAATAAGGCAGTGTTAGAAATTTACAGTAACAGCTAATAAAATAGCAACATGGCAACAACATATTGTGATACCCATTATGTAAACACACTCTCACAATATATTACTGTGTGCTGCATTCACCTAATTTTGTATTGTGGCTGACCACAGGAAACTGGGATCCACAGCAAGAGGCTGTGGGTTAGGGAAGGATTCCTGCTGTATACAGAAAGAGCTGTGAATTTTTCACAGGAGAAGAGCCCTGTGCTTTAGGATTGAAAGGAATTTCTCAGAACAGTGGAGTACAAAGGGTCAGTGCAGGATGCTCCTCTGAGGGTTGAGAGGCTGAAGCTCTGCTGTGGCATTTTCCTGGACCTTGGGGCAGAACAATGTCCTGATAAAAGTCACCATTCGTGAAATGTCTTAGAATGCATCTTCTTGTCTCAGCTGAATGTTAAACAGCACCTGATTAGTAAACTCCAGCAACTTGCTGATACTCTGGTACAAGGGAGGTTATCTGCCTAAAAGCAGATTTCCTGAGAAGATGTTATATATGTATTTTCTGTCCTGGCTTAGAGGGGTTCTGATTCAAAGGCCAATTCCTCATAGAAATTCAAATTACTTTTCTGTTGTCATGACTCTGTTCAAGTTTAGTGTACTTTACCCATGGTAGCTGTTGCCAGTTCAGTTGAGATACCACAGATGTGTTTGCTATTACCTTAATGGACTACTCAGTTGACTTCCACAGTTCTCCTTAAGTCCCTTCCCAGTTCCTCATTATGTCCTGAGCTCTCTGTACAAAGCCCTGTCCAGGTCAGCTGGAGAACAGCATAGACCTGCCCATACATATGTCCTGCTGTTGGGGAAGGCAGGGACAGGTCTCAGAGCTGTACTGGAGAGGAGCTGTAGGCATTCTCACCAAACAAATTAAACCTGTTGCATTGGAAACTTGAAAATTCTATTCTGCTTCTAGGATGGAGTCTAAAATCTTGGAAAATCTACCAAAAGGCAAGCTCTTACCTGCTCCATGACTGCCCTAGCATTTCTGTTGCGTTCTGTGCCACATGCTCAGGGATACCAGGTCACCTGACTTTCTTATTTGGATTCTGTTGCTGCTCCCTTAGCTGAGCTCTGCAGCTTCTGTACTGAGATCAACCGCACTTCCTCCAATCCCTAGTGTTGTGATCCTCCTGGGAGGATCGTTCCTTCAGATCATGCTTCCCTCTCACCTTCCCAGTGGAGTGGACTGAGAGTCCCTCTTGAGTTTTCATAGCATTCATCTTTATATGTAGTTGCAAAATTTCCAAGAGCTACCTGGATGGCATGCTGTAGTATTACCATGCTGTCCTCCCTAAAGTATGATTATACACTTTCCAGATTGTACCTGAAAATTGGTGTTTTCTCTTTCAAAGACAGTTCCACTTCCAAACTGTAAATACCCAAGCATAAACTCTCTCTCTCTCTCTCTGTCTCTCTCTCTCTGTCTCTCTCTCTCTCTCTCTCTCTCTCTCTCTCTCTCTCTCTCTCTCTCTGTGTGTGTGTGTGTGTGTCTACAGTCTACATGTTCAACACCCCACATCTGGACACATGCTAAACTCTCCCCAGGTTTTTTTGTCAGAGATGGATGAAGATCTGCTTACGTGGCAGTGTCCTTTGATTACTTTCCATATCACAAATTGTCATTGTCATCATATTTGCATCTATAGTCCACAGCTATTCTCTCTACTAAATTCTAAATCATGGTTTTAGTTTCTTGGTAACCATTCATCATTTTAAGTAATGGTCAAGCCATGGCCCCTGTCAATTTAGGGCCATATGGGATGGCATTTTCTGGGAAGTAGGTCTAGTCCTGTGAGTCAGGAAGAGCTACATGAAGGTGGCCTTTTAAACAGTATAATTGTGGGAAAGGAAATCAAAGAAAATTTAAGGGTTTCAAGAAATTTGAACGTGTCTCAGAGTATAGATTATTAGAGAAGACTGTCCACATGGTATTACCTATAGAGCCAGTGTCATTATAGTTATGTTGAGAAAGACAAAGTTATGTTTTGTTACACTATAAGATGAGATAGGCAATGGGTGGAAATGACCACCAACACATCTAATCTAGATCTTCTCTTGGGCAGGTCCATGGAGAGACAGTCTGCTGTGTTCCTCTTTTGCAGACATTCATCTCTCTGTCTCTCTCTGTCTCTCTCTGTCTCTCTCTTGCTGTGTTCCTCTTTTACAGACATTCATCTCTCTGTCTCTCTGTCTCTCTCTGTCTCTCTCTGTCTCTCTGTCTCTCTCTCTCTCTCTCTCTCTCTCTCTCTCTCTCTCTCTCTCTCTCTGGCTTTTCTGAAGCGTGTTTCCCCCAAAGCATTACAAATTCTACATGTGGTATGAAAAGCAGCTGGACGCCTGAGTGAAGAGTAGGGTATGTTATTGCATCAATCCAGGGAATAGGGTAGATACATCAGTGTCCTCCCTGAATACCCTGCCATATATCAACAGTTTTTTTATATCTATAAATGATTGATACCTGTATGACTGTTTAGATGTTCAAGTCAAATTCATTACGTCTTTCTACTCAAACACTGATAAGTTTTTGTATTGAAAATCCTTTCTGTGCATCTCTGAAACAGGCAGCATAAAACTGGTGTATGTGGACAGTGGAATAAAAGCTCTCTTCCTCTTCCTCTTTCTCAGTACCTGATGGCCACTACCCAACCTGTTCATCCTGTCCCCAGCTTCTGCTAGTCACTGTGTTACTCTGTTTCTATAGATAAGATTGAGATTTTAGATCTCATATATGAGTAACATATGATTTTTAAGAAATGTTTTCATGTGTCTCTTTGGTTCCTTCAGTTAGAATTACTAAGATCCTTGAGCTGCCTTAGAACATTGAGATAAATGTCAGAGACCCACTGGCCAAGAAGGGAGTTATCAGCAAGAAGAGTGTGTTAGTGATGAAAAGTAGAGAGTACCGCCCAACCTTTCTTTCACTGGTCCTGCCTGCCATGTTCCACAACACTATGTTGAGAGCATCAGATAGGCAAATATGATTTGCGAGAACTTGAAATGTCTACAAAAGGCTTCACAGAAAGCCTCAAAGATTATAAAATTTTGTATTGATAGCAGATGGAAAATGCTATTCACTGCCATTATCATTATCATATCTCAAGAAAAATAGGAGACACTGGAGGTGTGGTGCAGTAGTAGAATCCTTGCCCAAAGTACCTTGGGCTCTGGGTTTGATCTCCAGTACAAAATCAATAACTAAGAGGGGCAAAAAAGAGAAACTGTTTCAGTCTAAAGGAATAAAGAGTAAATGCCAAAGTGCCCATCCTTGTAGCCAAGGAAGACGAAGTTAGAAGTTGGAAGCAGGTCCCTCAGCCTACTGTATACTGCTGATTTACAACCTAGCCTCTCCTGGAAGCTGCATGACCAATTTAAATTAGTGTTTTGTTTTTAACACACCAGGAAACCCTGTCAACCTCACCTTGGCTTTACAAGGATAGACCCTTCCTACAATCAACAGCCGACTGGACAGGCGGCCATGCCGTCTCTTTGCAACAATTACTGTATATCCAGAAAATAATTCAAATGTATTCACTCCAGTCTCAGAACAGATGTAGGAGGAGAGGAAACAGACATTCTTAATTGCTGTGCTCGAAGTCAGAGCTATTACTGTAGAGTTAGTTAACTGATTCTCCCACAAATTTAATTCAAATGCATAAGGGAGGTGGAGAACAAATCTGGTGGAGAAATTATACCTGTCATCTCCTGAGAGACTAATTAGACACCTCAAAGCCACCAGGTTAAGTCTCCCTTGTGCTTTGTAGCAGGTTACCCTTCTGGAGTATGCCTCCTGTTTGAGGGGAAAGGTTCTTCACCCATCCCTGAACAGTTAGCACCCACTTGCACCCTTACCTGCTTAAATGGCCTCTGTGTAAGACAGGGCTACGTTAGTGCCATCTAGAAGTTCAGTTAACTAGTGATTTGGGGTAGGGTGTATCCTTTTCTTATAGAAAATGTGTAATAAAGCCTCATTGTATAAGCAATTTAGTGTTTCTTAAAAATATGATTTGCTAAATTACTCAAGTCACATGTTCCTAAATATAATCTTGTGCCTGGACCTCATTTGAATAATCAGTTCAGTTCATAGAATAAAACTGATTTGTTTCTTATGTTTATTCATTACTACTTCAGGAATTGAGCAAAATAGCTGCATCTGGATTAGCATGTTTGAGTGAGAAGGGCTCCGGTCTCAGAGGATGGGCGTTTCTACTGCTTACCAACAGACACTTAGAGAGACCCCTGTAGGCTTCTGTCTCTAAGTGACATAATTAACTCTGCATCCAAGAATATAGGTTATCACTGGCCTCTGCCAGCCAACACAGAGTGGCAGGTGTGTGACGCCCATTCTCTTCAGACCCACACTGTTGTGGCTTCCATTTCAGCCTGGTTTCTGAGAGCCAGCAGAGAGTCCTCAGACAGCTGTTCCAGCTGACTGCTTTGGCTTGTCCCCAGGTCTCTGCTTCTGACTGCATCTCATCATTGTGGAACTAACATCTGGCTCATGGTACCTTGCAGCTCCTTCTACTCTATGACTGTACCCCTGGTTGTGATGGTGGGCCTACTGTTGTATGTGAGGCAATAGTCAAACACATACCTTGCCAAACTAGAACATCGAATGTCCACAGTATTCTAAAGGACAATTAGTCCAGCAATTCATAGCATGGCACTGCATCAGACTTGCCTAGATATTGTTTCAGAATACAAAAACCAGGGCTGGACGTTGAAAGGGCGGAATATATGCTAAGTCAGTTTTCTACCTCAGTATGTTTACATTTTTGCAATTCTTCTATTTATTTTTTGGGTTCATTTACTTGTTTCTTTTCCAGTATTTTAGGAGGGACATTGAAGTTATTAACTTGATCCCTGCTCTTTCTTAGTGTCCAGCCTCACAAGATTCTCCTTCTATCAAGGCTCCTTTTATTTCTATGTTTTTCTTTCATTACAGTCACAGAGTTCTTTCTACTTGATTTCAAATTTGACTTCTTTTCCAAATATTTGAGATGGTTCTAGGTATCATTCTGGTTTCGACTTCTAAGTTAATTGTACTGTGGTCAGAGGATGGACTGTTAATTGCTCAAGGCCTGTGAAGTTTATTGAGATATATTTCACAGTGTTGATCTGGCCTATCTTGGTGTGCATTCAGAAAGCATGTTCTGCTGTTATTTAAAGTGTTTCATAATTGGGAGCAGTGAGAATGTGGATTAGTTGGAGCTGTGTATTCCTGGTGTAATCCAGCTGGTCTGAGTGTTAGGAAAACAAAGGGCTGATACAAGCCTTGAGCTCAGATATTAACCATCTATCTCCAGCTCCCAGCTCTTGGACATTCCTGCCTTATTGGGTGACCTCAGGTGCTTTGTAGACTGAGGGGGTGATGGAAATAGTGCTTTCTGATATGTTACTGTTGGAACTGAGTAAGATAATTCAGGACAAGGCACTCCGTTCAAAGCCTGGTACTGATTAAGTGGTTGTTAGTAGTTTCTTAGTAGCCATTGGTCATTACTGGGGACAGCGAGGACTCGCTTCCACCTCTAACTATGAATGTGTAAAGCCTGAGTTTCATCCCCATCAGCAAAGTAAATAAGTAAATGAACAACTAAATAAATAGAGACATGGAAAAATAGTTTAAAAAGAGAAGTATGTGGAAGTAAAATGAAGTTACACAATCAGTTACCAAGAACATAACATCAGTGTTTCCCAGGCACATGTATCTATAGTAAACGGAGCTCTGGTTGTATTTTTCACTCTTGTTCTTGCTATGATCATGGTGTGCATCTGTATGTAGGGTTTTTATTACCATATATTATTTGTCTGGAACAATGAGTTTTACTCTTTTCAAACATGTGCACTGCACTTCCGTCATATCCCCCTCCTCTTGCCCCCCCCTTCCCTTCCCATTGCCTACTGCTGCTCCCTTCCTCAGAGGCATTCTGATTTACTCTCATTCACATACATCTTCATCCTATAGTTTAGGGAAAATATGGTATTTGTCATTCTTGTCTTTAAGAGTGTGGCCTTACCCCTCATAGATACCCCTCATAGAGTCTGGCATTTGAATACTTAGTTCCCAGTTGGTGGTGCTGTTTGGGGAGGCTTATGCGGGATATAGCCTTACTGGAGGAAGTATGTCACTGGGGCCAGGCTTTGAGGTTTTAAAGCCATGCACCATTCCCAGAATGCCCTCTCTGCTTCCTCCTTGTGGTTTAGGATGGATGTGAGCTTTCAGCATAGTGCTCCAGCTGCCATTCATAATTGCTGCCATAAATACTTCCCCATCATGATGATGATGGACATTTATCTCTCAGGAACAGTGAGCCCAAAATAAACCCTTCCTTCTATAAATTGCCTTGGTCATGGCATTTCATCAAAGCAATAGAAAAGTAACTGATGCAGTAAGTCTGGCCTTTTTCACTTAACATGCTCTCTATGTAGTTGCATCTATTTCCATTCAAAGGACATACATTCATTCTCCTATACAGATGAAAAAATATGTTGTTTAGATACACTGTGTTTTCTATATCCATTTATCCATTGATGGACATTCAGGATGAGCCCATTTCACTGCTATTGTGAAAAGAGCAGCAGTAAACACAGATGTGCAAGTATCTCTGTGGTAGAATATCTAGTCCTTTGGGTGTGTAGCCAGAAGTGGCACAGCTAGATCAAACATAAATTCCTTTTCTAGTTTTTCAGGAACGTCCACACTGATTTCCACAGTGGCTGTGCTAATTTACTCTACCAATAGTAAGTAGGAATTCAAGTTTTTCTTCCCAGTTGAGGACCCCCAGGGTAAGTATTACTCTGTGAGGGTAGTTTCATCTGAGTTACTTTATTCATTTCATCAAATCTTCCTGAGACCAGCAAGGTACCTGGCCCTGCTGTCAGCTTTGGAAATTACTCAGTGGTATTTTCTATACTACAATCCTTGTTGTCTTGGAATGTGTGTTGTACAGGAAACAGGTAGAGAGGAGAGGGGAATGGTTGACCACTGTAAGGAAGATAAAACCTCTGATGGTGTGTATGTATTACTGTGAGGTTTGGGTACAGGGACAGAGGAGACATCTGGGCACCCTGTCCTTCTGGAATTCAGTGAGAATACTGAGTCTGAAAGCAGACTGTCCTCTCTGGCCTCAGCCTTTGATCCAGTCCTGCCTGTCCTGCTGTCTAAAACTTAGCCTGCAAAATATTTTCTATTGTCCTTATTCCTTCTGTTGTCCAGACTTTGTTCACTTCCACTGTTACCTCTGCACAAGTTAACAGCTTTGAGATTTGGACTCCAGGGTTCTTCTTTAGGGACACCTTCTCTGAGCTCTAAGTGAGCCTGGGTTCTCTATACTCCAGCCACTTTTGTCACACTCAGTAAAGGTGCCTCTGGTTGATCTTCTTCCTAACTGTCATCCTACCAGCATGTGTACCCTGTGTCCACTAGGACAAGGCCCGTGCTCATTCCCTTTAAGAAATATGTCTGAACAAAGGTTTCATATTCAGAATGCATAAATAACTAGATAAAATAAGAAGTCAAGAAAGCAAATGGTCTGTTTAAAAAAGAGGTTATGTATCTGAAAATTTCTCAAATGAAGAAATAAAAGATCTGAGAAATGTTTCTAAAAGTGTACACCATCCTTACCAATCAGGGAATGCAACATAAAACATATATGAGATTGCCTTTTATCCCAGTCAGAATGTGAATGCTGGGGGGATATGGGGCAAAGGGAATTCTCATTTATAGTTGGTGGGAACAAAAACTGGAGCAGTCACTATGGAAAGTCTTGTGGACAATTCTCAAAAGGCCAAACATAAATCTGTCATATAAGTCAGCTATACTACTCCTTGACCTACGCCCAAAAGACATGACATCCTATTTCATAGACACTTCTTTGGCCACGTTCATTGCTGCTTTATTCACAATAGCTAGAAAATTGAAAAAAACTAAGTGTCCTTCAACTGCCAAATGGACAATGGAAAAGTGGTACATCTACATTATGGAATGCTGTGAAGAAAAATTAACTCATGGGATCTTCAGGTAAATGTATAGAACTATAAGATACTATATCAAATGAAGTAACCCAAACCCAGAAGGACAAATACAGCATGGTCTCTTTTGTCTGCAGTTCCTAGCTCCAAGCCTTTAGGTACAACATAAAGTAACTGCAGAAACTAAGAAAGTAAAAAGGTCCCATGGGGAAGTAGAAGTGTTTGGAAGATGGAAATGGGGAGGAGAAGCCAACTGGCAAGAGGTGAGAAGAGCAGACAGAGGAGAGGAAGGAGTGGTTTCTGAAAATGTCATAAGGAATTTTATTGTTTATCTCTTTAAAATTTCATGTAGCACAGATATGCATATTAAATGAAATCTCTTCACTTGGGCTGCTAATGGTCCCCAAGAGCCATGGACTGTCTTTAAAAAAGAAAAAAAGTCCTGATGCCAGGCATGAGAACTTGTAAGTCAGTTGTTAACTTGTAAGTCAGGGGAGTTCAAGAGACTCCTCAAACAATATAGGCTATTGTTGTTGCCCTTGGTTGCTTCTCAGATGTTAAAGACAAGTCTATATTACTGAAGACAATAAGACTTAAATGACCCAACCTGGATCTGACTTAAGGACTAGTTTTCATAGTACTGGGAAGTGCTTCCCAGACTTCCATGGGGAGAAATAACCAATGGTTCTACATAGCTATAATACCTCTGAACTATGATGATTGTCATGCCATGATAGCCCTAAGGGTATAATAGTCACACCTGTGTCTCAGCTCTCCTATTGGACTAAAAGGCCACTCAGATGGAGGGAAATCATTCCTAGTACTGTAAACCTAGCCAAATAACATGTTGAGATCATGAATATAATTGGAGAACTGACCGCTGTCACTTTACTAAACCAGCATAATTCCTAACTGCATCTAAAGAGTTTCCTTTATGTCACAGATAAGTGTAGTTTCCACCCCTCACCAATGAAACTTCTTTTTGCAACAGAGACTACTACTGAAAACTACAACTTGTCAATGTGTAGAGAAAATGTGATCATGTGGTAACCAACTATAATTGATATATCTATGATACAAACCCTGCTCCTAAGCCTCAGGGAATATCATGGAAGAGGGAGTGGACAGATTGAAAGAGCCCAAGGACCAGGAAAGCTGATGTGAGATTGTGTCTACTGGAAATGACAGAGGGGCTTCACCCATGACACCTCAACAACATGGCTCCCTAACCAATCCCTGAAGAGGAACATCAGTAGGCATGCTAATATGGAAGAGAGGAATCTCTTGGGTACTTACCCAATGAACAAAGAACTACAGGCAGCTAAGGAATGCTTGGAGTGCTGGGAGTGGGAGAAAGTCTTTCCCAGGGATAAGCTCCCTAGTTGGTTATCCAAAACAAAGTGTTCATCCCCCAAATCTATCTATCTATCTATCTATCTATCTATCTATCTATCTATCTATCATCTATCTATTTATCATCTATCTGCAACACTTAATGGGCTGAGTAGGTTATGTGTGCCTGTGTGTGTGTGTATGTATGTATGTATGTATGCATGCATGCATGCATGCATGTATGTATGTATGTATGTATGTATAGCAATAGCAAAGAAAAAGAGATTATGAGTTTGAGAGGGAGCAGGGAGGGTGCACAATGCACCAGAAAAATTATAGGGAGAAACCAACAAAAGGAAATGATATAATTTTATTTTAATTAAAACAATTAAAAAGAGAAAAGTACACGGACCTAGGGTCTCCAGAAGGTGACCATACACTTCAAAGTATTTCTATAAGACAAAAAGTTGCACTTTTGCAGAAAGGCGTATAGCTCTGCCAAATCAAGTAAAGAAACACATTTAGCAAGAGTACTTATAGACATCTATCTATTCCTGACACAAAGCGGGTCACCATGCCTCATCCTGAGTGATCAGAGATAGGCTTCATTTTTACAAGATTGCCCAGCTTAAGGCAGTGCAGTTATGAGTAAAATGCAACTTTGGAGAACAGGATGCAACCTCGGGCAAAGTAACCTTGAGTGCCACACTTTGATCTTAGAAAAAAATGCTGACTTTGGGAGTAACATTTGACAGATGGACTCTTTAAAGATCGATCAAAGTTCCTTTGTCCCAATTAGCTCTTTGACAGAAAAGACAGTGCATTTCGTTTACATTTCCTACACCCCCCCTTCTGCCCTGGCATGAGGTGGTAACTTCTATTACAACATGCTTGCCTCAGCATAACACTCCAATTGCTTACCAAGTAGTCACCCTCCTCCAGTAGGCAAAAAGATCTACATTTAGAGAATGAGTCCCATGCTCTCCAGGGCCAGAGTTAGGCCTGCAGAGAGCTCACAGCTTCCCAGGGAGCCATGGGTGACTGCTTCCTTCCCCCACTGTCCCTTCCTGGACTCTCTGAGAAGTTTGTGGACTCTGAGATCAGGAGAGCATGAAAAACATGGGCTTTTCTCATTTCTTGGACTTTGTTTGCATGAATTTGCAGAACTAGGAAGCTTGCCTGGATCCTAGTAGTGATGGCTCTTACTGTGGTTCATCTACTGGCTACATCCAAGATTTCCACAAATCCCATGGGGGATATTACCTGGGTATCTGACCCCAGAAAGGGTAGGAGCTGTCTAGTTTTCTAAGGGTTGGTCAGAGGATACTGTTCTGTTTTCTTGGTCTCTTTTTTATCCTGGAAAGTCTTTCTGGCTATTTCTTTTCGACAAAACACGTATTCCACTAGAGCGGGGGTTGTACTTTACGCTGTTGCCTGTCTGTGGATCCTGTTCCCCTAGCTGGGTTGCGTCATCTGGCCTGAGTGGGATGTGTCTAGTTCTTCAGAGACTAGATGTGTCAGGACCAGTTAGTAACCATGTGTGTGGGGTCCTCCTCAGAGAAGAATCAGAGAAGGGTGGAAGAGGGCCTATGTGAGGGGGGTACTGGAAGGGGCTGCAACTGGGATGTAAAGTGAGTGAGTGAGTGAGTGAGTGAATAAATAAATACATAAATAAATAAATGGAAAATACCCCAAGTCTTACTTGGAACCACTTGCAGATTTCTGAGTTTAGGATATCAGTTGTGTCTCCAGTCTAGCTCTGAGTGTTTGCATAGGACATTCTAGCTCTGAGTGTTTGAATTCTGTGTGTGCAGTATCTACTGATGGCAGAGCAAAGATTTTTTTTTTAAACTGCGTTTATACTGTGCATGTACAGGTGTTAAAAATAACTTGTTTAAAACTATTTCGTAAGCAGTGCAACCACCATTTATACAGCACTTACACTACATTAGTATCAGCAATCATCCAGAGATGGTGATAGTCTGTATGAGAGGTGGGTGTAGTTTGGTGGCAGAACACTTTGCAGGCATGTGGGAGGCTCTGGTTTCCATCCCCAGCATCAAAAAGACAGAAGGAAAACCACCTTTCTAAGTGTGTGTGAAGCTTGTTTAGATTTTCTGGGGGTTTCATTCTTGTGGCACCCAACAGCCAGCTTCACTGGGACCCTGAGAAGACTAAAAACTGAATCTTCTGAACAGTCTCCTGCTACATCACAAACCCCACAGGAGGGTGGGCTTGGGGACAAAAGGACATTCCAAGGCTGCATATGGACAGTAGGAAAAATAACCAGAGTAAAAGCCAGACCAGTAGGGTAAAGTGCTTCATTCTGTCTCAGCAGCCTTCCTGCCAATCTTGGGTCTATTTCTGTGTGGTTTTCAAGTGAGGTATGTGCATGCCTGTGATGGCTCTGCCTCTGCCTCTCTCTTGCTTTGTTGCTTTTGCATCATTCATTTGGAAGGGTGGCTACTGGGTCTACACATTTAGGGTTTTCGTGTCCTCTTGACTAACTGGCTGCTTTGTCAATATAAACTGAGTATCTTCATCTCTAGTGGTACTCTGATTTTGACATATCACTTCAGCTTGCCTGGCACCAGTGTTGAGATGGGGCAGGACTTCCATTTCTATGGCTTCTAACTTATAGTGGCTGCTCCATTTACTCTCTATTTTTGGTAGCTGCTTAGGAAATAAGGCTTGAGTCCTCTTTGCTTTGCTCCAGCAGTTTGCTAGTAGTACATTGTCTGAGATTGTTGGTGTGATTTTTAAGCCTAGGGCCCTCATCTGTTTTCCATTGCTCCTTTCTCTTTACCATTTACTTTCTTCTTTTATAGTTCTGTTTTCTTATTTTTAATGAATGTTAATCCATCATTTTTTTATAATTAAGATTTGCTGTGTACTGTAATTTATCCTTGGGTAATATACCAGTTTATAGAATATAAAAGCAGAGGATGGCCTTGCTGGACATCAGTGGGAGGGGAAGCCCTTGGTCCTGGGAAGACTCGATGCTCTAGTGTAGGGGAATGCCAGGGTGGGGAGGTGGGAGTGGGTGGTGAGTAGGGAAGCACCTTTATAGAAGCAGGAGGGGATGGAATAGAAAATTTCTGGAGGGGAAACTGGGAAAGGGGATAACGTTTGAAATGTAATTAAATAAAATATCCAATAAAAAAAGAAAAAAAATGTCAAGACAATTTTTCACTATTTAGTAACAAGCCAGATTGGCTTGTAAGCATGTCTATGGGGTACTTTCTTGATTAATGAATCATGTGCGAGGGACTCAGCCCGCTGTTAGCAGTGCTACCCCTAAATGTTCATTCTTGGCTGTATAAGGAAGGCATTTGACTATGAGCCTGAGAGGAAGCCAGTGTGTGTGTTCTTATTTTTCTTTAAGTAAACATTATCCGATTAAGAATGCATCACTGGAATCTTTCTATTGATTAGTATTTATTCTTTATTCTTCTCTCATACAATATATCCCAACTGCAGCTTCTCCTCCCTCCATTCCTCCCAGCCTCCCCCATACTGCCCTTCACCCCCAGAGTCACTCTTCCTCCATTTACTTCAGAAAAGAGCAGGCCTCCTTGATATCAACCAGACATAGCATAACAAGATGTGATAAGACTAAACACAGACCCTCATATTTACTGGACAAAGGCTGGAGGGCGTCATGGTAGAAGGACAAGGGTACTAAGAGCAAAGAATCACAACCCTCCCACTGTAAGTATTAGTCTTTTATTTTCTTAAAATTTGTTTAGCTAAATTTTATTAAAATAATATTTTATTGTATATCATTTGGTAATTCTGTATATGATTACTATGTACCCAGAACCTATCTACTTACCACCCATTCCACTTCCTCCCAGAACTGTCATTCTTCTCCTCTGGGCATGTTAAGATTTATATTACCTTGACACAAGCTACGTTCATCTGAGAAGCAGGAACCTCAGTTGAGAAAATGCTTCAGTCAGATTGGCTTGTAAGCATGTCTATGGGGTACTTTCTTGATTAATGAATCATGTGCGAGGGACTCAGCCCGCTGTTAGCAGTGCTACCCCTAAATGTTCATTCTTGGCTGTATAAGGAAGGCATTTGACTATGAGCCTGAGAGGAAGCCAGTAGGCAGTGGCTCCATGATCTAACGTCAGTTCCTGTTTCCTTTAAAGATCGTTGGTGGTCACAAAGTGTAAGCCAAATAAAACATTTTTTCCTTCCCCAAGTTGCTTTTTGCCATAATGTTTGACACAGCAATAGAAAAAAAAAAGACACCCTCTTCCAAATTTGTGTTTATTAATTATTTTTTTTTAGAATTTCATATATGTATACTGTATATTTTAGCCTACCTCCACCTAGCCTCTTTCATTTATATTCCACCCCTACCAGTCCCCTTCTCTCTGTAAGGCTCTTTCCCCTATTTATTGCCTTTGGTTTTATTTAGTGTCCACAAGAGTTTTATCAGAACCATCTGTGTGATGCCGAGTTTGGAATTAACCATCAGAGACTCTTGGGTTAACCACCGAGTCAAGTAAATACTGTACTTTACCTTACCACATGAAGGAGACAGGTCAGCAGTGGATGTGCAGTATGTGCTGGGGCCCCATGAGTCTATTCCCTCTTCATAGTTAATTGTTAGGAGGGCCTGACTTCGGTGGACCCAGTGCAACTATGCACAAGTGTTATGAGTTTCTTGTTCCCATGTCTGTGCCCTGCTTATAAGATCATAATTCATAGTCCCTCTTCATATCCTTCAGCTCTTTTATTTATGTCGTCTCCTCTTTATAATGTCCTCTGACTCTGAAGGTGGTGGAAGGAGTATCATCTCTAGGGCTGAGCCCTCCGTGTCCTTTATTCCTAGCATCTTGTACAGTCAGGGGTCTTTGCATTTGTCTCTGTTGATTTCAGGAGAAGGCATTTCTGTTCAAGTCTAGGAGTGCTGTTTGTCTGTGACTATGAACATAGATATTTAAGGTGTAGATTGATGGTATGTTAATGAAACTAAGCAATCATATTAACTCCCACCCTCTACCAGGGCCCAAGACCTCTGTAGTTATGGGTTTTCATTTATAGTTTTAGGAATGGATTTTCTCTTGTAGAGAAAATCCCATATCAAATTAGGGAGTATTTAGTTATGCCTATATTAGTAACATCACAATGATATCAGTAGGTACATCTGTCTAGCTGGTTGCTATAATAATAATTAGTAATAATAATTAATTATAATAATAATTATAATTCTTCGAGTTCGCAGCTGGGTCTGACTGTCAATGCCTTTACCTCATAATATCCTACAGAACACCACTTGGTGTCGCAAAACGAACTGGTTTGGAGGAATCTTTTAGTCCCATTCCAGTGTGATTTTTTTCTACATCTTATTTCCACAATATGTGGTGTTTGCAGCAGTAGTGTCTTATGACTAGTGATGATTGGTAACTCAGAGACATTACAAATGCTTTTGTTGTTTGGGGATCTTTCTAGATAGTGTATCTGACTTCTGTAATTTTTCACTGCCCAAAGAATTTCCTATAAATTCTTTTTTAGCACATGACTTTTAACAATGAATTCTTTTAATATTTGTATGCCTGAAATGTTTTTTATTCTTGTCTTCCTTTTTATACCTACTATTAAAATATAATTGATAAGCTATAAAATGTATTGGATAGAAGTTTACAGTCCAATGCTCTTATTATATTTTTTAAGTTATGTAGCCATTATTTAAGGTTAGAACATTTTCATCACCTCCAAGGGAAGAAAGTTCTACCTTTTGTCATACCCATTGTCCTTTCTATCCTAGAATCTGAAGTAATCAAAAATGTTTCATTTCTTTTCTGCAGAGTACTATTATAGACTTTGTACATGATAGAATCAGAATGTATATTTTTTTGTGACTAATCGATTGCCTCTTAGTGTTTCCAAGTTTTATCTTGTTCCTGTGTCTTTTTCATCTCTACAAAGTTATCCAGAAAGAGGGACTTTAATTGAGAAAATGCCTCAAAAGGTTGGCGGTAGGGAAGTCTGTAAGGGAATCTTTTGATTGATGTGGGAGAACCTAGCCGATTGTGGGCAGTGCCATAATGGGCAAGTCATGCTGAATTGGAGAGCAAGTCTGTAAGCAGCAGTCCTCCATGGTCCCTGCCTCTGTGTTCTTGTCTTTAGTTCCTCCTGCTTTGGCTTCCTCAGCTGATGGGCTGCCATCTGAAAACCAAATGAATGCTTTGTTCCCCAAGTTGCTTTTGGTCATGACAAACATGTCTTTAATAGCTTGCATCAATATCTCATTTATTTTATATTTTAATTGTCATCTGATAGTCGATTGTGTGGATTTATTTTGTTAATCTCTAGTTTTCTGTTGAACGAATTTATAGAAAGTAAAGCATTGATTCTCCATGTATTATGGGACTGAGGGGTGGTTCAGTGGTTAGCAGCTCTTGTTGTTTTTCCAGAGGACCTGAATTTGGTTTCCAGCACCCACACTGGGTGGATCTTGGCCACCTGTAACTCCAGCTCTTAGGAATCTGACTCTTCTGGCCTTTGCTGGCACCTGCACTCACATGAACATACACACATACAGACATGGGTGAAAATAATGAAAGTAAATATTTAAGTATGTCTCTATGTATGACATATTGAATTGTCATTTTGTGCCTTTATAACAATTTCTGTCGTATTCTGGACTGTATTGTTGGGAGCATAAATATTATGTTTCTGAACACATTGGACCTTTATAATTTCAAGGGTTTTAGTTTTTACTTCTCCGTAGTGGTATTTAAGTGATGAGTATTTGCATACTACTATAGCTGTCTGTGTCTTTGTTGAACTATATGTCAGTTCATTGTTCTCATCTCAGGAATTCTGTATCTTTAAGTACCACACAGTAACTACTGGAAGGAACATCTTCTGTATCTTTGAATCTTGTATGCTTTCTAAAGACAACATGGTGTCAGATATTGTTTTATATGCATTTTCATAATCTCCACCCTCTATATTATTTGATGAGTGTACCTTGGATGTGAGCGGATGTCTACACTTTCAAGCCTGGAGTGTCTCTCTCTTATTTCTTTTTATATTTTGTGGGTGCTTTGTAGTAAAATATCTTAGTTTATTAATTATTTTTAATTTAAAATGGTTTTAGTATTGTAAGTTCATAGAAACATGTGTTATCAAAATCCTTTGATGCTTTTTAAAATAGTTTTAGTTAGCCATGGAAAGGTGCTCCAGATATTTCTAGTCACTCTTTGTGCTGCTATACATGTTACATGTATGTTACAAACTACAAAATGTATTATATGATCATTGTTTTATACAGTCTTATATATTTAAATTGTTTTCCATTTAATGCAATGCTTATTTGTATTGTAGTCTTTTGTATTTTATTCCTGTAAAGCTAATACACGGGTCACTTCTCCTCCACAGCAGCTCAGCTCCCACGCATCTCCCTATTACGTGTACTATGTATATCTATTATGTGTCTTTCATTATTTTTAATTATTTCATCTAAATATATTACATTGTTGTTAAACATTTAATACTAATTCTAATACACATACGTCTTATGCAGTTGATTTAAAATTATTAAGAAGTCAAAGGCTGGGTGTAGCTCAGTTGGAGAGCATGTGCTAGGCGTTTACAAGACCTTGGTTCAATCATTAGCACTACCCCCAGATAAAGGAGCATCTATAGCCATTATTCCATTAAGTCATCCTATACCTGTATAAATTCTTTTTCTGGGGTTGTGGTTTTGATTTCAAGTACTGTCTGGCTTCTTGCTTTCAGCTTGAAACATCCCATTTGCTTTCCTGGGACAGATATGTCCTTTGTAAACAGTTCTCTAAGCTATGGTTTATCTAGGAGTCTTTCTTTCATTCCCCCCCCCGCCCTCCTTTTTTTGTTGTTGTTGAATCTCCGTTGTTCCTGGTGACGCATAGGGCCATAATCTAATTGAATTTTCTTGTCTTGTGCTGCTTCCGGGTTTCAGCAGTGTGGTGGTTTGAATATGCTTGGATTATGGGAAGTGGCACTATTAGGAGGTGTGGTCTTGTTGGAGAGTGTGTGTCACTGTGGGGGTGGGCTTTGAGGTCCTATGCTTAAGCTTTGCACAGTGTGAAAGAGAGCCTCTACCTGGCTGCCTGCAGAAGCTAGTCCTCTCCTGGCTGTCTTCAGATCAAGATGTAGAACTTTTGGCTCCTCTAGCAACATGTCTGCCTTCATGATGCCAGCCCCAGTTAAATGTCCTCTACAAGAGGTGCCATGGACATGGTGTCTCTTCACAACAATAAAACCCAAACTAAGACAAACAGTTTGGGTGTGTTTCATCTTATCATTTCTTGGAATTTCTTAAAATTATAGAATGTAGGGGACAGAAAGATGATTCAGCGGTTAAGAACTCTCACTAGTCTTCCAGAGGATAGCAGTTTGCTTACCCATGTCAGGCCAGGTCACAACTGTAACTCTAGCTCTATGGTATCTGTTGCCTTCTTCTGGCCTCTACTGGCACCTGCACACATGTGGTGTGCATGCATGCACACACACACACACACACACACACACACACACACACACACACAAATGAAATTAAGTAAATTTTATTCAGTCTAGGGAGGTGGTCCTTCTTGCTAATCCTAGGAAGAAGGATGTGGAGGCAAAAGAAACTCTAGCAAGTTTGGAGCCTTCCTGAGTTTATTAGTTAGTTCCAAGCTAATCAGGGCTTACAATGAGACACTGTCTCAGATAATCAAAAAAATCCCCAAGCAAATAAAAATTAATGTAAAGATAAATCACTTTATTTAATTTGTGAGCCATTAAATAAATGCTTTCTTCCTCAAATATATTTTTCTTTCCCCTTTACTCTTCTTTCTGGTGTACTGATTCTACACATGAAATACACACACACACACACACACATACATGTTATACACATACACACTGCACACACACACACCCCTACATCCCTGTATGTGGGTCAAAAAGGCAAACACTTCCTTCTTTTATTTACTTGGAATTCTTGCACATTATTTGGTCTTTGCTATGTAGGTAATATATTATAATGATTAGAATTAATTCCCTAGCCTTTATAAATTCCTGTCTTTGCTTTTCAGCCCTCTTGTTAATATTTTAATAACTTATCTAATTAACAGAGAAATCTGTGCCAAGGAGGCAAACTCAGATGTCACTATCTGGGCCTTCCACCCTTATATTTTTCTCTTTGGCATTGCTCTCTGATTTCTCTTACAGAGGAAAGCTTGAACTACTTACTGGTCAGAGGTTCTTCTTAAATCCTCTTAGCTAGTTAGATTTTTCTCTTTTTATTCATGGGTGTCTGTGTGACCTGCAGGCTGCTGTTAGCATTTAGGAATCTCACAGCTTGTTCTGTATCTAGCTGTGGATTTTTACTTTGAATATCTTTCATATTCCAAGGAAGTTGAAGCCTTGGTCACACACAGACTACCAGAGGTGGAAATGGTTTCTGTAACTAAAGCTGTACCTCCTTGGGAAGTGCTTCTATGTATCTTACAGCCAGTTTACATCCACGGTTGTGTTTAAGCCTTTGTGTTAGTGACATTTCCTATATTTTTGGAAAGATGTGTTTGTCGCCTGGGGAATGTTTTCAGTGCACCTTGTGTTTGTGATTGCTCCGGAGCAGCTTGGATCAGGTAGGCAGGTCACCTGGTGTCCTGAGATCACTATGATTCCAGGAGGGTGCTTTGTGGCGGGTGCTCTTTTTTGGTTTCTCTCTGATACAATTCTGGTCACTCTGCTCTTTGTTATTGGTACTCTAAAGCCAAGAATGAACTTAAATTGATTGCTCTCCACTGAGATAGCTTATGTGAAGTGGATAACTATGCTTCAATAGCCTTGCTTCCCCTTCTAGTATTTATGTCGACCCTGCTTTTGTTTCTCAGTTGTGGCCATTTTCTCAGTCTGATTGGCTGATTATTCACCTCACTGTGTTTATTCTGCTCAAGCATGTCTTAAGGTTTTGTTTTTTTTTTTTTCCCAGATGCTGTGAATTTTCTTGTTGACAGTTGCTATTTTTATATTCTTGTAAATATTCTTGAATACATTATGTAATGTAGTTTAAGTTCATCAGAAGCAACTGGAGTTTTTGAATTCTTTCTTTCAGCTTTGCTGGGCAGATCTCCATGCTTCAGCACTTGTGGATTCAAGTCACTCTAGCTGTTCGGAACAGCGGGTATTCCCTGTCACATGGGCATACTGGATGCTATTGTGTGGTCTTCACTGGTTTTCAATAGGCCAATCCTCACAGGCAGGATGTGATTCTCTAGAGGGGTCCTTCTTAGATCCCAAGAGTCCCTCAAGAGAGTGGGCTCTATGAACTCTTATAGCCTTGTCGTCTTTGGACTCTGACTTCATGTCCCAACTCAGAGACTCGCCCCTGCATAGGTGGCTTGCCATGACTTGGATGATGCAGTGGCAGGGCTCCTTTCTACCCCTGTCTATTCTCAGTGACCACTATTCTTTGATGCTTCAAATCTTGTATCTTGAAAACCATCATTTCAGTATTTTCCCAGGGTTTTGATCATTTCATGTGAGTCCAGTTCAAGTTATACTGTGTCAAGTGGGGTTGGATGCTGTAGTCTGTTACTTCTCTGTAGGTTCACATTAGATTTTAAATCTCTTCTAGCCACTGGATTCAGGAGCCAGGGATGTATGCATTTCCATTTATTCACTCTCACTTTAGAATTTTCCTCATCATACCTTATTTGTTGCAAGGCAGGAGGCAGGTGTGTGCTAGCTTGATGCACAATTATTCTCACATTGGGCTGATACCCAGATTCCTGCATCTTCAAAGCAACAGCAGGAACAGGAAAGCTATAGCAGTGTGACCATTTCCAATAGGTATGCTTACACCACAGAAGGCTCAGTGACTGGCATCTGATTGAAGAATGAGGGCAGAAGGAAATTTTTGTTGAAAAGAGATGTCTATACTCACCATTTTAGGATACGGTCAGGGAAAAGACTGTTTGTGGGGGCTGTTTGGATGTTATTACTTTATTTGTGAGCTTTATTTAAGTGTGATGAGATGTGCAAGATAATTATTTTTAACAACAGAAGGTCTATTCTAGCTCAAAGTGATCTAGGGTCACTAGTCCTTGATCAGATGAGCACATCAATTTAAGACTCTGGTGAGAGAATGGTGCAGGAACAGTAGACATCACTTATATATCATACCAGGCAGCAAAGACAATGAAGGTGCCGGGATGTCACAGTCCCCTGTGACCAACAACCCAAGGACAACATATTAGGTTCCACCTTTGGAACGTTCCAACATCTCCAAATAGCCTATAACCTGGGGACCAAACCCTTAACATGTGCTTTGGAGAACTTATAGATCCAAACTGTAGCATCTACTTATGAACCATATTTGGTAATTTTTATGGGAGTATAGAACATTTTAAGTCATGGCATTTAGATACCATTTTTTATCTTTGCCATTGACAACAGTGAAAGAGCTTCAACTTTTTAAAGCATACCCATGAATAAATCTAATCTTCCAGCAATGAGCGTGTTTTACAAGTAACATTTTCTTCAAATATTCAGAACATTTCAGGCATTCTACCATTTAATTAGAACAGTAATACAGTGTGTTGGAGGCTCCTGTGTAATTTCACTGCTGAGAACACTGGGTGGTATTGGTCATCAAGATTTTCTGGGACACAGGGAATTCCCAGTATTTTCTAGCATAGCACATTTAGTGTTTAGAGTCCATCCCCGTTTCCCTGGTCATGGGTGAGGCTCCAAGGATAGTGTCTGTGCTCTAAGAAGACAGTTCTGGAAACAAATGTCCATAGAAGGTTTAGAAACAACAGGAGTGAGACCATATGTGTTTAAACTCTCCTTTCTCTTCAACATTTTAATTGGTATTTGAACTGATGAAGTAATTTGCTTTGCATGGAATATTATTTGTTTTTTGCTATTTTCTGTCTTTTTTCATACTATAAACAATGTCAAATGCACAGAATAGTAGACTGTTCGTGCCTCAGTCAGAACCTGTTAATATGAATATTTGCTCAATTCTTTCAAGCTCCTGATATTTTGTTTACTATAACTTAAGTACAACATTTTATATTCTCCCCTCCCCTTTCCACATATTGTATCATTGATATTTAGCTATCATGAAATAGCTCAAATCTTCCACTGAATTGCTTCATATTTCTTGACTGCTGCATATGTGTTTAGCTTTAGAATTTCATCATGATGAGCCACATCACTGGTACCATCTGACCTTCTTATTAGCTATCTGTAGGGTGAAATAAGCGATCTCAAGATTCTGTGGTTTATGAGCGCTGCTTTTGTGGCTGGCTGTGAGCAGTCAAATGGACACACTGAGTTCAGAGTAAGAGGCTAAGCAGGAGGCTGGGCAGGTGACCTTTGCTTCTCTCTCTGGAGTATACAACTAGCTTTGCTGATTTCCATCTTTGTTGATAGGCATCTTGATAGCCTTGGTTTCACATATTTTCTTTGGCTTTTAGTAGTTTCATCCAAGTTAATTGCAGTTGCTGTTACTCTATTTCAGGCAGGAGAAGTACTGCTTAGTTTGGGTTAGATGTCTTAGCCTTTAACTTCTCCACAGGCTCACCTATGAGATTGGACTTCTTCCTTGGCTTAAGGCTTTGGCTTGTTTACACAGTAGCAGGTAAACAGGAAGTCTTGTTGTGAAGCCACATCTGCTTCTCCAGATGCTATTCCTCATATAGATTCTGTCCTCATGGGAAGAGTTTTTGGCTGATGTCAGTTTAGTAGGACAGCTTTTTCCTCGTCCAATTTGGATAAGTGTAATTATTTGATGTGCAGGATAGAAACTTCCATAAAGTTGTCTTGATATGGATCCTTCGCCCATCAGGACACAGGAGTGACCATCTATTCAAACTTACCAATGCCTCAGCCTCGAGTGTGGATCAAAAACATAAGCTTCATGCACAAGCAAAACTGTGAAAAGGAATCTTGAAATTTGTTCACCTCATAGTGACTCTGGCCTAGAACAGTCCTGTGGGCCTTTCTCTTCAGGTATATTTTCCTAGAGGAAAATTATAGAAAAAGTCTGCCTGTCTTGTCCTGAGAGAAATACAAACCTCTCTAAATGTGTCACAGCTGACTTAATATATGATGATACTAGCAAATTAAAGTTATCCTCAAGTGTTCCTGCACATAGGTCATTTAAAGAAAACCCAGCAAAATAGTTACAGATTGTACATTACTATATACTGTGTGATATAATAATAAAATATACAGAAGTTTTATAGATAGTTATCAATAATTACATATAAATGTTGATTTCATGTTATTTAAAATGGTCAAAATTTCACACAGCCTAGGATTTGTAAGTTACTAATTACGTGTGTAAGTTACTAAAATAATTATAAAAAAAAATCACTGAAGATTTAGCATTAGTGTGACTCTACTCTAGAAGGCCACGAACACAAATGATGAAACATTGACCAATTTCTTCTGTAAATTGAAATTTACTTCACACACCAGAACACATAACATATAAAGTGGATGACTAACATTTTGTAAAGGTATGTTTGCAAATTATGCAATCTTGACCACTATCTGATCCTATAATATTTTTGAAGGAACTAAATGAATAATGTTTTAATTTAATACTCTTTTTTCGATATTTTATTTATTTACATTTTACAACCTTCCCCCATTTCACAACCACATAAAATTCCTATCCCATCCCTCCTCCTCCTCTTTGCTTTTATACAATTTTAATTTTATGCAAGTATTAAGGTCAGTTTTAGGTTGAGGAACCAGCAATACAATAGATGCATATAGTCAAGGGACAAGCAAGACAATAAACACTAATAGCCAAAGGCAGTCCCATGATGACTCTTTCTTTCTTTCTTTCTTTCTTTCTTTCTTTCTTTCTTTCTTTCTTTCTTTCTTTCTTTCTTTCTTTCTTTCTTTTCCTGTAGAAGAAACAAAAGTAGTTAAAAGAGCCTTAACACATGGACTAACACTTGTTTGAAATCCACATCCTATCCCAACTTTATCTCTTGCTAACATAACACTATAGAAAACTGCAGCTAACTTCCAAATATGTCTCTGAAAATGTCTAGAACTAGACTTCCAAATGAAGACTGTTATTTCCAATATTGGATTGATTTCTAGATTGAGTCCAAAAAACTGGTCACCTTTAAGAAAAATACAAGAGTCTTGTCTCTTTTTGATTTTCTGTCCCGCAAGGTCTAAAAACTTGAGGCAAGGCAGCTTATCCCATCTGGGATATAGACAAGCAAAGGTGGGTCAGGAACATATGTCTAATACAGCTTCCCAGTCACTGTTGTCAGGGCACTCTGCAAGCTCACAGGCCAGCATCATTCTTTGTCTCAGCAACAGCATGTCTCACCAATCATTCTGGCAGCTACTTTGCTCCTTTATCATTCTGCAGAAAAAAAAAAAACGCACAAATATGCCCTCTTCCTCATATTAGATACCTGGTGGGGATCATGCCATATGCCAGTAAGTGGATCCTTCCTTTTCACCAAGACATAAGCATGCCTAGTTGTAGAGTACCATAGACACTCAGCAGAAAGTTCCTTGGCATCCAAAATTTTTTAAAAATTTAAAATAAAAAGAGCATGATTTAAATAAATTTCTGGTGTATGGGGATATGCCTTTCCCCCACTTTTAATGAAGCTATTGTTTTAAAGTTCCGGGGGCCCCTTCCACAATATCTTGTCCTTGAGGATTATAAGGAATCCCCATAATAAACTGTTGACAAAAAGTCTCAGCTGTTCAACTACAAGTGCCAGTTCAATTATCTGTTTTTTTTATTCGATATTTTATTTATTTACCTTTCAAATGTTATTTCCTTTCCTCATTCCCCCCAAAACTCCTTATCTCATCCCCCTCCTATTTCTATGAGGGTATGTCCCCACCCATCCACCCATTCCTTCCTCCCTGCTCTTGAATTTCCCAACACTAGGGCATAAAGCTTTCCAGGGACCAATGCCCTCCTCTCCCACTGATGCCTGACAAGGTCATCCTGAACTACCTATCCAGGTGGAGCCATTAGTCCCTCCCTTTGTGTTCCCAGGATGGAGGTTTATATCCTAGGAGCTCTGGTTGGTTGGTATTGTTGCTTTCCTCATGGGGCTGCCAGGCCCTTCAGCTCCTTCAGTCTTCTTTCTAACTTCTCCATTGGGGACCCTGTGATCAGTTAAATGGTTAGCTGCAAGCATCTGCCTCTGTTTATATCAGCACTGGGAGAGCCTTTCAGGAGACAAGTATGTCAGGTTTCTGTCAGCATGCACTTCCTGGCATCATATTTCTAAGGGCTTATCAGGATGACCAAAATATCTGAGCCTACTTCTCTTCCTAGCCCAAAGTCATTTTCATGCCTGAAGCCTACTTCTTTGTTCTAGCCTAAGATTTATATTCCTGCCTGAAACCTACTTCTTTGTTCTATATTCTTGCCTGAAGTTACTTCTTTGTTCTAGCCTAGGATTTAGATTCCTGCCTGAAGCCTACTTCTTTGTTCTAGCCTAATGTCAGAGTCTGTCTGCAGCTCATTTCCTTGTCCTTGGCCAATGTCAGATTCCTGCCAGGCAACCCCAAAAGCTCTCCACATCTCTCCCTTTTTTAATTGTATAAACAAGACTGAACCTGTCTTAGGTCATTCTGACAAGATTGCCTTCCTTACCCATCATGAAATATGCATTATCAAAAGCAATGTACTTCTGTCTTAAGTTGGTAAGGCTTTGTGCAGAATATTACCCATCCTTGGCTTGCCAGCCTGTTAAATGAATAACTCTGTCTGGAAGTCTGTTTTTAGTTTTAAGTCATGTACTTTGTCTGCCAACATATTGATGTTGTTAAAGACAAACTTTCACACTATGGGGAGGAATAAAAGTATTCCCAGGACAAAAAGGGCTAGCATGATCAAGCTATATATGCCATTCTTGAAGCTTGACCAAAATGGAAATATTGACCCCCAGCCATGGATCATTTTATCAGCATTATCTGTAGCATCAAAGCTGAGCAGAGCACCACTCTTTAAATTCATAATCTCACTATGCAAAGTTAAAACATCCAGAGAGGTGTTAGAATTATGACAAATACCCTACAAGTATCTTTAAACTTTTTTCTAATTATAATGACTATCATTGTAAATTTTAGAAGTAACACAACTCCATTGGTATTTGGCATGACACTCGAGATGACTCCTTAATCTTAAACTCTGAACTGCCTTCAGAATAGGATAAAGAGCATTAATCCGTTGTTCCAAATGCCTATCTAAATCCTTTTGTATACTCAACACTTTAGTAACTTTTTTTTTTTTTTTGCTAAATGATTTACAAAAGTTGCCATCTTAACTTCTTGTGTCAAAGCAATTAGTCTGGTTGTTCCCCATAATATTTTCTAAAGCTTGAAGGAAAGAAAGAAATGCTGTGCCTGTCAGCAGTCAGTTCTCATTCTCCTTCCCTTCCCCAGCTGCTGGCAACCACTCACTCACTCCCAATCATGATGGCTCTGTCTATTCTGACCATTGAAAAAACAAAATAATGAAATATGTGGCCTTTTTGTATAGTTTCCCCAGTAATATTTAATAATAATGTCATGTTCTGAAAATTTGGATTATACATACAGGGGTTTTGTACACACTCTTAATGTTAATTCTAAAAATATGCCAAGCATTGTTAAGTTAGATATGAGGGGACAGGGATAGTTTGAGTAACAATTGTTCAGAAATTTACTTGAACCTTCAGTGTAGTGGACTGGAACCTGCTGTTCTATAAATCAGCATGCTTTGGTTCCTCCTGTAAATAAAACAATAAAGCTGTCTTTTTGTTTTGTTTTATTTTGTTTTTGAGACTGGCTTTCTCTGTGTAACAGAGCCCTGGAAGTTCTGGAACTGTCTTTTTATGCCAGGCTGGTCAAGCTCTGCCTTCCAGTGCTGGGACATAATGTGTGCTCCACCAAACCCTATTTGGCCTTTTTAATAGCTCCCAGCATGAGGCTACTTCAGAGGGAAATCCAGACTCACCTCCCATTTTCTTACCAAGTGAAGACATTTGGAGAGGAGTGTCAGGAGGATAGGAAAAATTACATAGTAAGGCTCTGCCCAGACCTCCTGTGTGGTACTATTCAGAGCATAGTGTCTGCTGTTGGTTTCCCTATGCCTGAGACATCTGTGATCAGCCACACAGGCTGACCGAAGATTCTCCAGGCTGATGTTAAGTTCCCACATTTGACAAGATTCAGTACTGACAGTGAAGACCCCCAGACTCGGGAGACCCTTCCTCAAGTCTAAAGAAATCACGACCACCCAAAAATCACAAGAAACCATACCTGGATGCAATCAGCAGAGGTTTATTGGGGAGAATTGGCTAGCCAAGGTCAAAACTGCTCGTCTACGCAGGAACAGAATTTTGACAAAAGGCCAGCAAGCTGAAGTTTTTTTTTTTTTTTTTTTTTTTTTTTTTTTTTTTTTTTTTTTTTTTTTGGCATGGGTGGGGAAAGGAAGGAATTTTCGCGAGGTTACACATGATTGGTTGTTTTACAAATTTTGAACATCAGCAGGCTGTAACACTGGGAAAACCTCAAAGGGGGCGGGGGTAACCAAGAACAGTGGAACATTTCAGAGGAACCCACCCTAAATGATTTAGAGTCGTGTGAAAATCACTCTGCACACTCATTCTTCTCAAGAATGTAGTTTTTCCATGTCACTGTGCCCTACCCTGTCATTACCAACTATTTCAGGTTAACTATTTCTCACTTGCCATAGCCCCACCCTGAGGCTTGAGGAATTTAATCCAACAAGTGTCCTCTGATTCACGGATAATGCCCTCCACCCAGAATGTGTCCTGGGGCAGTGAAAGCCTGAAATCTTACATCCAGTTCTGCTTTCTGGAACTTGCATTCTATTCTTTTGCTCAGGTTTGGGGTAACGAAAAAGCCTATATATATTTCATAAAATGATCTTTATAATTTTTCACTCTACAACAGCATACCCAAGAGTGATCCTGCAGGTGGGTTTCCAGCTCTTTCACCCTCCTCTGAGGTTTGCACTGATGTCCCCTTGCTAAGCTGGTTATGTTAGCTGGAAAGTAATAGTTCTATAAAGTTATTTGTATTTTATCAATCAATACATGACTATTGAGGAAACTATGATGCTCCAATAGCTCTTACATACATTTATACATACTAATACTCCATATTTGACCGTTGAATTAAACTAAGTGTGTATTGCATGTATTTGAGAAAAACATTTTATATACTGCACATGATTGAATATCATTCCTTGTCAGAGTTTCTTAAACCACTTTATATGATCTTACGTTGTATTCGGCATCATGTGTTCCCTAGAGATGGGTTAGAGTGTACAGACTCTGTGCAAATACTACACACTTTCAGATTTGAGTATCTGAGGATTGGTGTCTATGTGTGTGGTGATGGTGGCTGTGTGGGTGTCTAGAAATCAATATACTTCCTGGTTAAATACATATCACTGTTCCTGCCTACACAATTAAATGGCAGATGAGCAAGAACTAGATTGCCAGGAAGAAGAAAGAGCTTGTTGGAGGCAGGGAAGGCTGTGGTCTTTTTAAAAAAGTTTCGCCTTGTGTGTTTGCCTTGGCTTTATTTAGCGAGCTTACCACTGAACCCATAATTTCATCAGATGCTCAACAAATGCTAACTCATGTTAGTATTCTGTTAATATTCCTCTCATCCTCAAGACAAACTGTGAGATCTTTATCATTAAGAAAGCTTCACTGTGAGATCCCATGCTTTAAATGCACTATCATCAGTCCACAGTAGCAAGCAAATTAGAAAGGGCTGGACATTGTCCCAGGATCACAAGCGTGCTCCCACACAGGAGGAAACATATCCCTCTGCATAGTGAGTTATCTCTTCCTGACTTACTAACCTTTTCTGATATCTTAGCCCATCACCCAGATTCATGGCCATTCATTAAACCATATTTTTGTTTCTTCTTGTGGCTTCATTTGAGAGTAACACCAACCTTTGGTTTCATTCACTATCTTTTTGGATTTGCAGGTATTTCTCCAATCTATTATTCTGACGGCTTCAAACCCTCAACTGACTGGGAATTTGAGGTACATGACTGTTCTGTCAAATTCTATCCCTTCACAGATACAGAAGGCTCCAGCTGGTCATAGGGTCTATAGGGATTATAGGATCATGCATTTATCTCATCTATACATCTTTCAGAATAGTCTGGATAAATCCATTTCAGAAACAAAAGCTTTCTTGATAATCCTGTACGATACAATCCAATGTGTTCTGCTGTCAGCAGCTCCCAATATATTGAGGTTCTTCCAAGAACACTTTCCTTTGACTCTTTTGCTCATGTTAAGAATAACTTGAGTGGAAAGCAGAGGAGTTACCTGGTGATCCTGGCACAGAAGAAGCATTGCTCTTTTCCAGGAGGTTGTTTCTGTCTTCTGACAGCATGGCCTGTCTGGTTCTCAAGATTTTTACAGCTTCGTTTCAAAGGTCACTTCTCTGCCGTGCTTCCTCAGTGAACTGTGTAAACTCTACAGCACTGGGGCTCTTATGAGAACATTTCTGGTCTCTATTCACAGTTTCTTTGATTTTCTGAAAGTGCCCCAAGGCAGACATTGAATTGTCTTTATTTTTTTCTTACAATGACAGCTCTTTACACTATGGCCATTTGTGTTGGTTTGTTGATAGTGTGGGAAAATATTACCATTTCTGATACTGAAGATCTGATGGAAATGAAGCCTCTTTGGCTTTATTCCAACAGAAGATGCTAATTTCACCTTAATATTTTAGGATGTATTTTGAGACTAGAATTATAAACCAGTTTTATTTTCTGATTATTATTATTGAATAATAATCTCCAGTTGTTGTGATTTGTTTACTGCTATTTCTCAGGAGACACCAGCCATCATTCAGACATTGTACTTTATTCTGTGAGCCTTTTTATCTAGACTATGCTTAGGGTTGCTTTTTCTTTTACTATTCATTGAGCACATGTAGTTTAGTTTAGTTTTGTTTTGTTTTTTTGTTTTTAGAGATCTATTTTTTCTTTTTTAAAAAAAATTGGATATTATATTTACATTTCAGATTTTATCTCCTTACCCCATTCCCCCCACCACCAGGAACCTCCTATCCCATCCTCCCTCCTGCTTCTATGAGGATGTGCCTCCACCTACACCCCCACTCCCACCTCCCCACCCTCGAATTCCCCCCCCCCCCAACTCAGTATTCTGCCTTCATGGGACCAAGGATCTCCTCTTCCAACCTATGCCCAACAAAGCCATCCTCCCCTACATATACAGAAGGAGTCATGGGTCTCTCCCTATGTGCTCCCAGACTGATGGTTTAGACCCTGGGGAGCTCTGGTTAGTTGGTATTGTTGCTCTCCTCCTGGGGTCACCAACTCTTTCAGCTCCTTTAGTTTTCTCTCTAACTTCTCCATTGGGAAACCCTTGATCAGATCAGCGGTTAGCTGTGAGCATCTGCCTTTGAATATGTCAGACTCTGGCAGACCTCTTAGGAGACAGCTATATCAGGCTTTTGTCAGCATGCACTTCCTGACATCCACATCAGTGTCTACCTTTGGTGACTGCACATGGGATGGATACCCAGGTGGAATGGTCTCCAGACAGCCCCTCCTTCAGTTTCTGTCCCACACTTTGTCTCCATATTTGCTCCGTTGAGTATTTTGTTACTCCTTCTAAGTAAGACAGAGGCATCCACACTTGGTCTTCCTTCTTTATGAGCTTCATGTGGTCTGTGAGTTGAATCTTGGCTATTTCAAGCTTTTGGGCTAATATCTGCTTATCAGTGAGGAAATACCATGTGTGTTCTTTTATGACTGGGTTACTTCACTCAGGATGATGTTTTCTAGTTCTGTCCATTTACCTAAGAATTTCTCAAATTCATTATTTTTAATAGCTGAGTAATACTCCATTGTGTAAATGTACCACATTTTTTGTATCCATTCTTCTGTTGAAGGATATCTGGGTTCTTTCCAGCTTTTGGCTATTATGAATAAGGCTGCTATGAACATGGTGGAGCATATGTCCTTGTTATATGTTGGAGCGTCTTCTGGGTATATGCCCAGGAGTGGTATAGCTGGGTCCTCAGGTAGTACTATGTCCAGTTTTCAGAGAAACCGCCAGACTGATTTCCAGAGTGGTTGTACCAGCTTGCAATCCTACCAACAATGGAGAAGTGTTCCTCTTTCTTCACATCCTTGCCAGCATCTACTATCACCTGAGTTTTTGATCTTAGCCATTCTAACTGGTGTGAGGTGGAATCTCAGGGTTGTTTTGATTTGCATTTCCCTGATGACTAAGGATGTTGAGCATTTTTTTATGTGCTTCTTGACCACTTGAGTTTCCTCAGTTGAGAATTCTTTGTTTAGCCCTGCACTCCATTTTTAATAGGGTTATTTGGTTGTCTGTAGTATAATTTCTTGAGTTCTTTTTATTTATTGGATATTAGTCCTCTATCGAATGTAGGAGTAGTACTGATCTTTTCCCAATCTGTTGGTTGCTGTTTTGTCTTATTGACAGTGTCCTTTGCCTTACAGAAGCTTTGCAATTTTATGAGGTCCCATTTGTCAATTCTTGATCTTAGAGCATAAGCCATTGGTGTTCTTTCTGTTCAGAAACTTTCCCCCTGTGCCTAGGTATTCGAGGGTCTTCCCCACCTTCTCTTCTATCAGTTTCAGTGTATCTGGTTTTATGTGAAACTCCTTTATCCACTTGGACTTGAGCTTTGTACAAGGTGATAAGAATGGATTGATTTGCATTTTTCTACATGCTGACCTCCAGTTGAGCCAGCACCATTTGTTGAAAATGCTGCCCTTTTTCCACTGGATGGTTTTAGCTCTTTTGTCAAAGATCAAATGTCCATAGGTGTGTGGGTTCATTTCTGGATCTTCAGTTTTATTCCATTGATCTTCCTGCCTGTCTCTGTACCGCCCATGCAATTTTTTTTATCACTACTGCTCTGTAGTACAGTTTGAGGTCAGGGATGGTGATTCCCCCAGAAGTTCTTTTATTGTTGAGAATAGTTCTCACTATCCTGGGTTTTTTTGTTATTACAAATGAATTTCCAAATTGCTTTTTCTATCTCTATGAAGAATTGATTGGGAATTTTGATGGGGATTGCATTGCATCTGTAGATTGGTTTTGGCAAGATGGCTACTTTTACTAAATTAATCCTGCCAATCCAGGAGCATGGGAGATCTTTCCATATTCTGAGATCTTCTTCGATTTCTTTCTTCAGAGACTTGAAGTTCTTGTCATACAGATCTTTCACTTGCTTGGTTAGATTCACTCCAAGATATTTTATATTATTTGTGACTATTGTGAAGGGTGTCATTTCCCTAATTTCTTTCTCAGCCTGTTTATCCTTTGAGTAAAGGAAGGCTACTGATTTGTTTGAGTTGATTTTATATCCAGCTACTTTGCTGAAGTTGTTTATCAGGTTTAGGAGTTCTCTGGTGAAAGTTTTAGGGTCACTTAAGTATACTATCATATCATCTGCAAATAGTGAAATTTTGACTTCTTCCTTACCTATTTGTATCCCTTTGACTTCTTTTTGTTGTCTAATTGCTCTGGCTAGGATTTCTAGTACTATATTGAATAGGTAGGGTGAAAGTAGGCAGCCTTGTCTAGTCCCTAATCTTAGTGGGATTGCTTCAAGTTTCTCTCCATTTAGTTTGATGTTGGCTACTGGCTTGCTGTATATTGCCTTTTAATATGTTTAGGTATGAACCTTGAATTTCTGATCTTTCCAAGACTTTTACCATGAAGGGATGTTGAATTTTGTCAAATGCTTTCTCAGCGTCTAGTGAGATGATCATGTGTTTTTTTTTTCTTTGAGTTTGTTTATGTAGTGGATTACATTGATGGATTTTCAAATATTGAACCATCCCTACATTCCTGGTATAAGGCCTACTTGATCATGATGGATGAGTGCTTTGACCTGTTCTTGGATTCGGTTTGCGAGAATTTTATTGAGTATTTTTGCATCAACATTCATAAGAGAGATTAGTCTGTAGTTCTCTTTCTTTGTTGGGTCTTTGTGAGGTTTAGGTATGAGCATAATTGTAGCTTCATAGATCGAATTGGGTAGTGTTCCTTCTTTTTCTATTCTGTGGAATAGTTTGAAAAGAATTGATGTTAGGTCTTCCTGGAAGGTGTGATAGAATTCTGCACTAAAACCATCTGGTCCCGGACATTTTTTGGTGGGGAGATTTTTAATGACTGCTTCTATTTCTTTAGGGGTTATGGGACTGTTTAGATGGTTTATCTGTTCCTGATTTAATTGTGGTACCTGGTATCTGTCTAGAAAATTGTCCATTTCATCCAGATTTTCCAATTTTGTTGAGTATAGGCCTTTGCAGTACGATCTGGCGATTTTTTAAATTTCCTCAGTTTCTGTTGTTATGTCTTCCTTTTCAGTTCTGATTTTATTAATTTGGATACTGTCTCTGTGCCTTTTGGTTAGTCTGGCTAAGGGTTTATCTATCTTGTTGATTTTCTCAAAGAACCAGCTCCTGGTTTTGTTGATACTTTGCATAGTTCTTTTTGTTTCTGCTTGGTTGATTTCAGCCCTGAGTTTAATTATTTCCTGCCATCTACTTCTCTTGGGTATATTTTCTTCTTTTTGTTCTAATGCTTTCAGGTTTACTGTCAAGTTATTAATGTATGCTCTCTCCAGTTTCCTTTTGTAGGCACTTAGAGCTATGAGATTTCCTCTTAGTACTGCTTTCATGGAGTCCCATAAGTTTTGGTATGCGGTGTCCTCCTTTTCATTAAATTCTAAAAACTCTTTAATTTCTTTCTTTATTTCTTTCTTGACCAAGTTATCATTGAGTAGAGCACTGTTCAGTTTCCGTGGGTGTGTGGGCTTTCCATTGTTTTTTGTCATTATTAAAGACCAGCCTTAGTCCATGGTGATCTGATAGGGTGCAAGTGATTATTTCAATCTTTTTGTATCTGTTGAGGCCTATTTTGTGACCAATTATATGGTCTGTTTTGGAGAAGGTACCAAGAGATGCTGAGAAAAAGGTATATTCTTTTGTTTTAGGATAAAATGTTCTATAGATATCTGTTAAATCCATTTCGTTCATAACTTCTGTTAGTTTCATTGTGTCTCTGTTTAGTTTCTGTTTCTATGATCTATCCATTGCTGAGAGTGGGGTATTGAAATCCCCCAGTATTATTGTGTGAGGTGCAATGTATGCTTTGAGCTTTAGTAAAGTTTATTTTATGTATGTGGGTGCCATTGCATTTGGGGCATAGACGTTCAGAATTGAGAGTTCATCTTGGTAGATTTTTCCTTTGATGAGTATGAAGTGTCCTTCTTTATCTTTTTTGATTACTTTTGGTTGAAAATTGATTTTATTTGATATTAGAATTGCTACTTCAGCCTGTTTCTTGGGATCATTTGCTTGGAAGATTTTTTTTTTATCCTTTTACTTTGAGGTAGTGTCTGTCTTTGTCACAGAGGTGCGTTTCCTGTATGCAGCAAAATTCTGGGTTGTGTTTATGTATCCAGTCTGATAGTTTATGTCTTTTTATTGGAGAATTGAGTCCATTGATATTAAGAGACATTAAGGAAAAGTGATTGTTCTTTCCTGTTATTTTTGTTATTAGAGGTGGAATTATGTTTGTGTAACTATCTTCTTTTGGTGTTGTTGGAAGACTACTTTCTTGCTTTTTGTAGGTGTTAGTTTCTCTCCTTGTGTTGGAGTTTTCCATCAATTATCCTTTGAAGTGCTGGATTTGTGGCAAGATATTGTGTAAATCTGGTTTTGTCATGGAATATCTTGGTTTCTCCATCAATAGTGATTGAGAGTTTTGCTGGGTATAGTAGTCTTGGCTGTCATTTGTGTTCTTTTAGGGTCTGTATGATGTCAGTCTAGAATCTTCTGGCTTTTGTAGTCTCTGGTGAGAAGTCTGGTGTAATTCTTATAGGTCTGCCTTTATATGTTACTTTACCTTTTCCCTTACTGCTTTTAGTATTTTTTTCTTTTTTCTTTTTGTTTTATACATTTGATGTTTTGATTATTATGTGACGGGAGGTATTTCTTTTCTGGTCTAGTCTATTTGGAGTTCTGTAGACTTCTTGTGTATGTATGGACATCTCTTTCTTTAGGTTAGGGAAGTTTTCCTCTATAATTTTGTTGAAGATATTTACTGGCCCTTTAACTTTCGAGTCTTTACCCTCATCTATACCTATTATCCTTAGGTTTGGCTTTATCATTTTGTCCTGGATTTCCTGGATATTTTGTGTTAGGAGCTTTGTGCATTTTGCATTTTCTTTGACAGTTGTGTCAATGTTTTCCATGGTATCTTCTGCACATGAGATTCTCTCTTCTATCTCTTGTATTCTGTTGGTGATGCTTGTGTCTATGACTCCTGATCTTTTTCCTAGGTTTTCTATTGCCTGGGTAGTCTTCCTTTGTGATTTCTTTATTGTTTCTACTTCCATTTTTAGATCCTGGATGGTTTTGTTTAATTTCTTCACCTGTTTTGTTGTGTTTTCTTGCAATTCTTTAAGGGACTTTTGTGTTTCTTCTTTAAGGGCTTCTACCTGTTTACCTGTGTTCTCCTCAAATTCTTTGAGAGTGTTATTTATGTCCTTCTTAAAGTCCTCTATCATCATCATGAGAAGTTATTTTATTTCTGAATCCTGCTTTTCCGCTGTGATGGTTTGTTTGGGGCTTGCTATGGTGAGAGAACTGGGTTGTGATGATGCTAAGTAACTTTGGTTTCTGTTGCTTACGTTCTTGAGCTTGCCTTTAGCCATCTGGTTAACTCTAGTGTTACCTGCACTCACTGGTTCTGACTGCAGCCTGCTTTTCCAGTTATCTTGCTTGTGTCAAAACTCCTCAGAGTCCAGATGTCTTTGTGATCCTGTGATCCTGTGATCCTGTGATCCTGTGATCCTGTGATCCTGTGATCCTGTGATCCTGTGATCCTGTGATCCTGAGCTCCAGCTGCTCTGAGTATGTCCAGCTCCTCTAGGATGTCTCAGGATATGGTGTCTCCACGGTAGCAGACCAGCTAGGTGTTCACTGCTCTGGGTGCAATGTCTCCTCTAGGATGTCTCAGGATAAGTTGTCTTCATGGGAGCAGACCAGCTAGGTGTTCGCTGCTCTGAGTGCAATGGCTCCTCTAAGATGTCTCAAGATATGGTGTCTACATGGGAGCAGGCCAAATGGGTGTCTGCTCCACCCACAAGAACCAGATGAGGGACAGAAGGGAAGTGGTATTCCGCAGGGGTGGGGTTTGGGTGCCTGGTGGGTCCTGAGTGCTCCCTGCTCCCAGTTGTAGCTCTGGGGCGTAGGGCAGTGAACGACTGTTCTTACCTGCTGCTCTGAGGTCATGGTCTCTCTAGGATGTCTCAGGATACGGTGTCCACACGGGAATAGGCCAGCTGGGTGTCTGCTCTAGCCACAAAGACCAGGCAAGGGCACATGGAATTTTCTTATGCCTATTATAATTGAGACCTGATGATTTGCCAGGATCTATAATTTAATGTCTATAATATGTTTTTTTAAAATTATGTCTGATTATTTTCAAGAATGTTGTTTCAACACATCTTATTCTAGAACTCATATTATACATACATCCAGAGTTACTGGGTCATATGCTTATGAAAAACTAAACACATCACTATTTTAATTTCATGGGAAGAAGAGGTGCAGGGAGTGAACTACTATAGTCACTTTTTAACCTCAGCACCTAGTTTTGCTTCTTTGTCAGATTGATTACTATTATAAATATCTAGTTTATTGATTAGTTTACCTGATAGATGCCTGTTATACCCAGTACAATATAAAATCTGTGAAACTAGGGATTATGCCTGGCCTACTATTTATGCTGTTAAGTATTTGCCTGATAATTATGTTTATCAGTGCAGGTTGACAGGGAGAAAGGCACTTCCTCTCAGAGAGGGGCTACAGTAGTTAGGTTTCTGATGCTAAAATAAATACTGGTGTTAATGAGCTCATAAAAGAAAAAGGTTATTTTGGTACATGATTATGGCGGTTCTAATCCATGACTAGGGGATTCATTTCTTTCAAAGGATGGTTTACTTCATGGCCAGAACACTAAAAGTGGAGACAAAGCTAGGATCGCACAGTGGCCTGCCAACTGTGAATTCAAACCTTTCTGAGTTCAGCATTTCAAAGTTTCTACTGCCTCCTAATAGTGCCAGACTGGAGACCAAACCTTAAAATATGTGGGCCTTTGGGGAATATTCAGAATCCCAACTCTGGGGCCATAATTTTTAATAGAACCCATCAAACTGTAATACTGGAACAATGTGAAACAATCCGTTAGAAACAAAAATATTTTTTAGTAGCTAAGATTAATCAGTTCTAATAGTTTCATCGGAGTTCACAGCTGGAGTTTGACTATTTTGAATGCCTCATACCATAAGAAACAAATAGGGTCCACTTTCAGTACCAGGTAGCTTATAGTTACTAACTTTCCAGATAAACTGGAGATACATTAGGTACCTCTGTCACTCACCTGGTAGTGAATACTGGCCCTGGTGTTGGTGATGGCCTACCTCAGAACTCTGGAAGTTGGAAAGTTTTAGAAAAATCTGTTATGTAACAGAGCCCAAGTGTGGAAAAGAGGACAGACTCCAGACCCAGATTATTTATTAGATACAGCTGTTTCATAGACCAATGAGATGGGGAATTCAGAGGGAAGTGTTGGTCTATAGGAAGAGATGACAGTAAATTCCCATGATCAGGGCTCCTTAAAAACTACTGTCCTTCAAACAAATGAACAAAACAAATAAACAAACAAAACAAGAGTAACAAAAGAGCAAAACAAACTAACCCTGACAAAACAATATGAGACAAAACCCTCCAAAGATTCCACTAGCTCTATTGCTGGGCCTGGTCTTGCTCTTAACAGTGGTTTGTTTACATATTAAAACACTGTTGTAGAGAACTAATGTTTTATTTGCTAGCAGTTGCAATTGGATATGGCTTCTAGGTTAGGGATAAGGGCATGTGTCCCCGGGGCATGGGGCCTTGAAGCAGAAACTTCTGATTTACTTGGAAAGTCACTTATGTCAAATGATGTTTTGCTGGGGCACACAGGCAAAAGGACATCTTGCTGGAACAGACACATAACAGAATGTTTTCCTGTGTAGACACAGGTGAAAAGATGTTTTGATATACCAAACACATGAAAGGACACGTGACGAGGAGTATAAATAAAACCTGTCAGACAGTGAAGCCAATATTGAGCATTGGTTTGGTTTGCTCTGCCTTGCTATTCTCGGCTTAACTACACACATGTATTGGTTCACCTTACATGCTCTACATAGTATTTGAGGTCAACTTGTGGTAACGTCATTGAGAGAAACTCACCCAAGAGCTGCTCTTGTAAGGTTCCTTCAGCTTCTTGCTGCTTTAGTCGCCTTGCCCTCAGCCGATTATTAAGCCTTGTGGTTTCTTGAGGATTGACTTACAGCAGGTGGTTTATGCCTGGTGTCTGCCTGGCAAGAGGATTGGACTGAACTTGCTAGTTCATGAATGGCATCTGCCTGATGAGAGGACTAGACTGAAGTTGTGTGTTTGTATTTGGTGTTTGCTAGGGGACTGAACTGCTGACAAAGATTGAGCTAACCCCCAAAAGAACAATTGCTAAACAGGTCCACTTCCCCCATATCCTAATAATTTTTCTCTTCCACTACCTCTGCTTGGTGGTGGGCAAGAGGAGATGTTGAACATTTATTAAAACAGCCTTCAAAAAATTTATGCCTAGAGGGTTTCCTCTTAAGAGTGGTTTGTCTACCTAGTTAGGCTCCATTGGAGAGATCTAATGTTTTATTTGCTAGTGGTTGTCAATTGGAGATGACTTCTGGGTTACAGATAGGGATGGATCTCTACTTCTCTCAACACTGGGGACCTCAATTGGTGTAGAGATATGCAGGCACTGTGTATGCTGTCACAGTCTCCATACATTCATATGTGCATAGATCCTATTGTGTTCAGAAGGCCTTGTTTCTCATTGGATCTTACAACTTTTTTCTGCTTCCTCTTTCATAGAGTTCGCTGATTGCTGATATGAATAATTTGATGGGAGACATTCTATTTAGGACCTAGTGTTCCAAGGAGTCTCACTCTCTATACAATGTCCACCTGCAGGCCTCTGTATTTGTTCCATTTAACATTGGAGAGATCTTCTTTAGTGATGGCTGAGCAAGTCATGTGTGCATGAGTGTGTGTGTAACAGGTGTAACAGAATGGACTTAGAAGTCATTTTATGGCTACATTTATTTTGTAGAACAGTAGTATTTCATTTTTCCCCTAGGTCCCTGACCTTGGTATCTTTTCTCATGTTACTTTTTTTGTCAACATTGATTGATAATGTTGGTCTACCATTTTCTTGAAGTGCTCTTGACTTTGATGTAAGGCAACTTGGCTTTTCTAGGCTAAGTTTGGAAATGCTCCCTCCTTTTATCTTCGGAAAAAGTTTGAGAAGGACTCATATCACAATGTAAACATCAGCCTCTTCTGTATTAGAGGATTTTCATGGAGTGTTCAGTTTTAGTCAAGCCATAGCTCAGATACTTTATTTCTGTGCTTCAGTAATGGTAGATTATATATTTCTTGGGATTGGTCCAGTTCTTCCAGATTATCTAAATTTACTTTGGAGTTTCCAGTTCAGTTTTGAGTAAAATTGCTCACAATGTTCTGAAACCCTTTTCATTTCTATGAAATCAGTTGAATTTATCCTCTTTCATGTCTGGTCTTAATAACTTCTCTCTTCTTATAAAGAAGTCTTATTGAAGCTAACACTTCAAGTAGTATATTGAATAGGTATGGAGAGAGTGGAAAACCTTGACTTGTTCCTGATTTTCCTAGAAATGCTTTTTTTTTCCCCTCTACATTTATGTTGATAATGATTGTGGGCTTGCGAGAAATTGCCCTTATTACATTGAGGTATGCTCCTTTTATTTCTAGTCTTTCTAAGACTTTTATCATAAAAAGATGTTAGATTTTGTCAAAGGCCTTTGCTGCATCTAATGAGATGATCATATAGTTTTTTTGTCGCTCAGTCTTTTTATGTGGTAGAGTACTGTTAATTGGCTTATATATGTGGAACTATGCCTACATTGCTGAGATGATGCCAACTTGATCATGGTGGATAATGTTTTTGATTCAGTTTACAGTATATGCATAAAGGATGCTGCTTTTTCTGTTGTTTATTTTTGTTTTTGTTTGGTCTTCCTGTGGTTTGGAGATTAGGCTAATATGGGTTTTATAAAAAAGGAGTGGGGGGCGGGGGTTGTGGAAGCTGGAGAGATGACTCAGAGGTTAAGAGCACTGGCTGCTCTTCCAGAGATCCTGACTTCAAGTGCCAGCAACCACATGGTGGCTCATAACCATCTGTAATGAGATCTTGTACCCTCTTCTGGGCTGCAGGCATTTATCCAGGCAGAATGCTGTATACATAATGAATACATCTTAAAAAAAAAAAAAAAAGAAAATGTGACTTCTAGATAGCCAATACTCTCCTGACCTACATGCCAGTCATTTCTCATGAACTTCTGACAAGGAGTTCAACCTGTAGCTTTGGTTTGAGAGAAAGTATAGACTCACCTCTAAGGTCAGTCTGCTAAAAAATAAGAAAGCCTCCAGGGGCAATTTAAGTCCTGTAGGAGGCACAGAGTCACCTGTGCTCACAGGTAAGCATTAGGGAAATTGGGAATGTTAAACATGCAAGGCTGTGTCTTTAAAAGAAGAGGTATATAACCTGTTTTCTGTCCAGAGGCTGGGAATGCTGTGGTTAAAGCCTAGTGACCTTTGCTCTAACTATATGACCAAGGCCATATCTGGTTACCCCAGACTCCCATGTTTGCCTCAGTCATCCTCCTAACACTCTTATCTGTTTACCTGTGTTCTCCTGTACTTCTTTAAGGGAATTATTTACGTCTCTCTTAAAGTCCTCTATCATCATCATGAGAAGTGATTTTAATTCTGAATCCTGCTTTTCCTATGTGATGGCGTTTCCAGGGCTTGCTATGATGGGAGAACTGGGTTCTGATGATGCAAGGTAACTTTGGTTTCTGTTGCTTATTTTCTTGTGCTTGCCATTCACCATCTGGTTAACTCACTGTCTCTGACCGGAGACTGTTTTTTTCTAGTTATCTTGCTTGTGTCAGAACTCATCAGAGTCCAGATGTCTCTGTGATCCTGAGCTCCTGGGTGGAAGAACTGCTGGGACTCAGG